>NC_081181.1:30228017-30582929 GCF_029867415.1 Vicia villosa
CAGAATGTCGTCAATGAACACCACAACGAATTTGTCAAGATAAGGATGAAAAATCCTATTCATGTATTCCATGAAAACACCAGGTGCGTTAGTAACCCCAAACGGCATCACAGTGTATTCATAATGACCATACCTCGTTCTGAACGCAGTCTTCTGAATATCATCCGCCTTCACACGAATCTGATGATACCCCGACCTCAAATCAATCTTACTGAATATACTAGCTCCGACCAACTGATCCATCAAATCATCAATCCTCGGCAATGGATACCGATTCTTGATAGTAACTTTATTCAGTTGTCTGTAGTCCACACACAACCTCATAGATCCTTCTTTCTTCTTTACCAATAGCACCGGTGCACCCCACGGTGACACACTCGGACGAATGAACTCCTTCTCCAACAATTCTTCTATTTGACTCTTCAATTCGGTCAATTCAGATGCTGACATTCTATAAGGTGCCATCGATATAGGACTGGTTCCAGGAACTAACTCAATAGCAAACTCTACTTCCCTTTCAGGTGGTAGCTCTCTAACATCTTCTGGAAAAACTTCTGGAAATTCTCGTACCACTGGTAATTCTTTACTCACTACTCTTCCTTTCACTTCCATCGACGCAAAAAGCATAAACACGGCTGCCCCGTCTTGAATTGCTTCACCCACTTGTCTTGCAGTCATTGCCAACTCTTCGATACTCATCTCTTCAGGAAAGATGACCGTCTTTGTAAAACAATTGATATGAACTCGGTTAAATTGCAACCAGTTCATTCCCAGAATAATGTCAAGTTGTTCAAGTGGAAGGCACACTAAGTCCATTCCAAACTTCCTACCAAATATATCAATAGGGCAGTTCAAACATGCAGATGAAGTGGTCACTGAACCCGACGCAGGAGTGTCAATAACCATACTTCCATTAATCTTTGTTATCTCTAAATTCAGCCTCTTAGCACAATCCAATGAAATAAACGAGTGAGTCGCACCAGTATCAATAATCGCAATTAAAGGTGTGTTATGTATGAAACACGTACCTTTAATCAGTCTATCCTCCGGAGTAGTTTCTGATCCAGACAAAGCAAAGACTTTCCCTCCAGCTTGGTCCTTCTTTGGCTTGGTGCACTGCGGACTGATATGACCCTCTTCGCCACAGTTATAGCAAGTTACTGTTCTCATTTTGCAGTCAGCAGCAATATGACCCATTCTGTTACACTTGAAGCACTTCTTCTCTTCTTTCTTGCACTCATTCCTCTTATGTCCTATTTCACCACAGTTGAAGCACCTAACGGGAGCACCAGAATCTCCCCCACTAGGTCTTTTCCAATTACCAGCTCTTGGGTTTCCCCTACCATATGGTGTACCTCTGTCCATAGGCTTCTTACCCTTCTTATCAACTAACTCGCGAGAGTGAGATGATTTCAGCTTAAGACTGTCTTCCTCAAAGATTCTGCTACAGTCCACTAAATCCGCAAATCGGCGAATCCTTTGATACCTGATACCCTGTTTGATTTCATCACGAAGACCATTCTCAAACTTGATACACTTAGAGAATTCTCCAGCTGCATCGTTGGTGTAGTGCACGTAGTGCTTAGCCAATTCCACAAATTTGGAAGCATATTCCGGCAGTGTCATACTACCCTGTTTCAGCTCCAAGAACTCAATTTCCTTCCTTCCCCGCACATCTTCAGGAAAGTACTTCCTCAGAAATTCTCTCTTGAATATGGCCCAAGTGATCGCAATCCCATCTGAATCCAACTCAGTCCTAGTAGTAACCCACCAGTCATCAGCTTCTTCTGATAGCATGTGAGTACCGTACCTCACCTTCAGATTCTCTGCACAATCGATCACTCGGAAGATCCTCTCGATCTCTTTCAACCATTTATGAGCACCATCAGGGTCATGGGTGCCTTTGAACAGTGGAGGATTGTTCCTCTGAAAGCTGTTCAACTGCCTGTCAGCACCAATCGCAGCTCCATTAGCATTCCCTCCCAATACACCAGCTATCATGCCCAGAGCCTCTGCAATAGCGTCATCGTTCCTTCCACCTCTTCCAGCCATTGTTCTGCTAAATCACAAAACAATCTCATCAGAACAAAAGTATCGACAGTGTTTACCTTACACTAGTCGCATACAAGGGAACACTGACACTAAGACTCTGACTCAAACGACCGACTATGCTCTGATACCACTATTGTAACACCCTTCTAAACCCCCACGGAAAATATAAGATTATCAGAGTAATAACACATCAAGGATGCTACAATTATTAGATGAATAAATAAAACATCAAGTCGATTGTCATGCTTTTATTAAAAATTAACCAATAACAAACAGGTGTTTAGCACAGCGGAACTTAATTCAACAGTATTAGGAACATCTCCACATAAATACTCCATACATAAACCCATAGCCAAATGGCAACAAAGTATAACAAGTAACGCTAAGACTAGTCGATCCCAGTGTTACAATCAGAGCATGACTCGACACGAACTACGGGCTAGCCTACAGGCTATCTTCACCCATTCAAAACGCTGCTACATCCTTAATCTGAAATCATCAAAGTAAGGGTGAGTTTCATTCGAATTAATAACCATTATACAATCATAAGCAATAAAATCTCATAGCAACTATCATCCATTCAACATACATATAATCGGAATTATTATAACAAGCAAGCATCAGTGTATAAACATCATCTATCACACCACACAATCAACCAATTATATCATCTTATAATGCAATGAATGGACTGACACTCATGCATGTGGTACCAAAATTCGTGAATCATATCACAGGACTTCTCTCTTTGATATTGCCCTCTAGTCGCTCACACCCCACATGGGCACACGACTACTGCCTCATCGCTCACACCCCACATGAGCACACGATGACTTCCCGCTAATCTCCGCACAATGGGAATTAGCCTTCCAATGCAAATGATTTATGAATAATGCACACATGACACATACTTACATCATCATACATCGTCATCATTCCGATGCTTAACATCGCTTATTACCTCTTTCCAATAACATCACAACAAGTATGGACATGTATAAGCATCATTCAATCATTCACATACATACACCACATCATCACAATAACATACACATCACGTTAATGTTAATTGCCATCATAAACCAATTCAACAATAATTCAATTGAATAAATAAATAAGTCGGCTACTGCCCGTATTATTACTTCATCAGATAAAGCATCTCATTAGCTTCGCAACACCCAAAACGGCACATAAATCGGATACTCGGATCAAAAGTTATGAGTTTTCAAAGATAAAACATTTTCAGGAAAAATGCTGCAGAACCCGGGTTGTCCCTACGTGGGAACCGGTTCCTGGCAGCTTCAAAAATCACGTCTCTGGTTTTTACTATGGGGAACCGGGTTGTCCCTACATGGGAACCGGTTCCCAGAAACCCAGAATTCACACTTCTCTGTTTTTACAAGGGGGAACCGGTTCGTCCCACATGGGAACCGGTTCCTACGTACCTGCACAGCCAGAATCAATATTTTGACAGCTTTTACCCTATCCCATATCCCCAATTTCAGGTACATACGAACATAGCACACAATTACCATCAGTTTGCACAGCATAACATATTTCAGACAAGTTTTATACAAGTATTAACACATATAACATGAGTAACAACAAAATCATGTAATTCATACAATTCATCAAAACCTAACATTAATCCCAAACCCGACATGTACGATTGAACTAGATAACAATCCTAATCAATCCTACTACCTACAATCGCATAAGGATTACTAACCCGAAGAATCCCCCCTTACCTCAGAGTCGAATCTTCGAAGTTCTCCTTCCCTTTAGGCTCTTCTCACTTTCACGTGTTCTTCAGTTCCAAAATCTGCTTCTACTGCTCTGCTTCTCTTTCCCCAATTTCCTTTATTTTATGAAAAATAAAATAAAATATTCTTAATGGGCTTGCTTAGTTAACACCCCCCTTCTACTAACTATCACACTCAGCCCAACACCATATTTTATTATTTTCCAAATAATTCCCACAAATTATTAATTCTAATAATTTAATTAAAAAAAATAATTAAATTAATAAACAAGAATTAACGGGGTGTTACATTTTCTATATCAGTATATCTAGTCTCTGCATCATTGAGTACTCTACTTAAGTAATAAATGGCTCTCTCGATGCCATTCTCATCCTCCTGGGCAAGCATGCTGCCTATTGTTTTATCTGATGCTGAAATGTATAGGCGCATGTGCTTCTTCCCATTTGGGGGAGACAGAATTGGTGGACAAGTCAAGTATTGCTTTATCTGATCGAAAGCTTCTTGATGTTCAGCACGCCATTCGAATTTTCCTTGCTTAAGTCGAAGTAGAGGTGAGAAAGCTTGCGTGCGTCCACTCAAGTTAGAGATAAATCTCCTTAAGAAATTTATCTTGCCCAATAATGATTGTAGTTCTTTCTTCGTGGATGGGGACTTGGTTTCCCTAATGGCTTTCGTCTTGTTCTGGTTAATTTCTATGCCTTTTTTGTGGACTACGAACCCCAAGAAATCACCTGCCTGCACAAAGAAAGCACATTTAAGGGGGTTCATCTTCAAGCCATATTTCCTCATTCTTTCGAATGATTGGCTCAGATGATCGAGATGACTCATACCCGAGGTAGATTTTACCACAATGTCATCTATATACACTTGCATGAATGTTTCTATAAAGTCATGAAATATAGAATTCATTGCTCTTTGATAAGTTGCCCCAGCGATTTTCAAACCAAAAGGCATCACAACCCATTCGTAAGTGCCTATTGCCCCTGGGCAACGAAATGCTGTCTTGGATACATCATCTTCTGCTATAAAAATTTGATTGTATCCCGAATATCCATCCAACATGCTCAAATACTCAAAACCTGCAGCTGAGTCTACTAGCATTTCTGCTATAGGCATGGGATACTCGTCTTTAGGAGTAGCTGCATTAAGGTCACGAAAGTCTATGCATACTCTTAATGAGCCATTCTTTTTAATTACAGGTACTATATTAGCAATCCACTCAACATACCTTGTAGTTTGGATAAATTTGCACCGTAAGAGTCTTTCGACCTCTGCTTTAATCTTCGAGTGAATCTCTGGCGCGAATCTTCTGGGAGTTTGCTTTATGGGCTTCTTCCCTTCTTTTATTGGTAATTTTAGTTCAACTAAATCCCTTCCTAGACCAGGCATCTCATCATAGTCCCAAGCAAAACAATCTCTGTTTTCTTTCAGCATTTTGATGACCGTTGCTTTCAATTCTGGTTCTAGTTTCGCGCTGATATATGTTATCCTTTTTTGATCATTGTCTCCAAGATTTACTTCTTCAAGTGGATCTTGGGCCAACATCTTTATATTCGGCGCCATTGGGTCTTTTTCGAACCCCAAAGGTTCCTCGTCGTATATTGCATCCAACCTTTGGTTTGGTTCTTCTTCGTCTGGAGCCGTGTGTTCAGGGAGTTCGAAACTCGCACGTATCTCCAATTCTGTTATTCCTTCTTTGGTTAAAACTGCATCTATCTTTGTATCTGATAGTTCGGCTTCGAGAGCCGCCTTCCTTTTGTTCTCGGCCACATAGGCCAAAATCTTTTCGAAGAACGAAGACTCAGACATGATTAATGTCATCGTCCCAGCCTGTTGGCCGTACTGTCGGATAATTCTCCAATGGTGCTGTATCTGGTGGACCATCCATGATCTCTCTATCCCATTGGAATCCATTTGGGTGTAAAGTTAAATAGTACAATGCATTTTTATTTTGGGTATACATTTCTTCTGCAGCATGACAAGGGCCTATGTTTGCCAGGTTCCTGTCGAAGTTGGTTTTGTTCACCTGGTTGACCTCAGCCATGTAGTAACTCTGATCACCTTCGATATTCTCCACTATACCATCTTCTCTCCAAATTGTCACCCTCTGATGCATTGTTGAGGGCACAGCTGCTACCCCATGAATCCATTCCCTACCAAGCAAAAGATTGTAGTTTGCCTTTGCTGGTATAACCATGAACATGGTTGGCCTGGTAACTGAGCCTACTGTCAAATTGACTTGAACAACTCCCAGTGTTTGTCCTATTTTGCCTTCGTAGTTAGATAAAACCATGTTATGTGGCCTTATATCCGTATCGAACATACCAATTCTTTTTAGCATGTATTGAGGCATTAGGTTCACTGCTGCTCCCCCATCAACTAGGACTTTATTAATGCCAACGTTCTCAATCTTAGCCCTGATATAGAGTGGCTTCAAATGATTTCGCATACCCTCATCAGGCCTTTCGAAGAAAGCATTCTGTTCTTCTACTGCACCATTATTCAGCACATAGTAACACACAGGTTTGTGTTTTGTCATTTCTTCGATATCAGCCTCTTCACAGTCTTCTACTTCAGTTTCCTGATTAAACTCGTGAGGGAGTACGGAAACAACATTGCAATTCAAGTTTATAGATGACACTCCATCAGAATCAAAATCATTTGTCATTCTATCCTCTTCTTTCCAAGAATTTGAACGCATCTTTTCTTCTTCATCCAAGAGTTTTTCAGCTTCGAATAATCTGCGTTCCACCGGAGGTTTGTTTGACTTTGCCCCCTGGTATGGGACTTGGTTGCTACTAGATTCTCCAGCTTCTCTTGGCCTGTATTCCTTCTGAGCCTTTTTTATTCTCTGATGCCTTCTCCACTGGGACCGAGACATAGGATTTTTTCCTTTATAATTCTCTAATCGATACGCCTCTCGATTTGGTCTTTGAAATTGTTTCCTATATGCCATTGCAGTTCTACCACCTTGGTCCCAACTTCGCCATTTGTTGGTTCTTGCATCAGCTTGCACCCACCTATCCCTTGGCGCATCTGCAGGGATTCTGAAAGTTACCCTTCGAGTTCTGGGGTGTGGGCTATCAGGCCTCTTTGTTGGAGTCCATATGTCGAAACCGTACAGGTTAGGACGCAACCCCTGAGTTTCTTGACTCATGTAGCAATACACACGTTCGAATGATCGTGCTAGCATTTCGTCATAGACTGCCCCACATCTTGGGCAGAGAGCAACTTCAGTGTTTTCTTTGTGGCATCTGACCAAAAATCCTACCAAGCTTTCCTCCATCTTTGGGTACAGTTGTAGTAGGGGATTTGGCTCTCTTCCTGGGTGTTCCCACCTTTCGCGTCGAACCCTTTCGAAGTTGGCTTCGACCCTTCGATTCAGCATGATCGAACACCTTGGACACATCCATTGCTTACCACCATTTCTCTCGTGGCAATTCCAGAGATACTCTTTGAGGCTTTCGGTTCTTGGAGGAACTTCGATGCCCCCATTTTGCCTCGTCAGCCATGTCTCTAGTTCGCCAAATTCAGACACTGGTCGTCTGGCGCTGACCATGTTAACCGCTGCTGGAGGAACTTCAGAGATCTGGATTTTCTGGAGTTTCATCCTGAGGTCTTCAGTGGCCTCACTGTTTTCTTCCTTCGATGCTTCAGTTATTTCTGTCTTGGAAGATTCTTCAACAACAGTGTTGAAGACTATTTCACCTTTTAGGCTTTCAGTAGCCTGCTTTCCATTAAACATTGCTTTAGTCTCCACAACTTCAACTTCAGAGGCCTCCACCATGTTGATATCTTCTACCTCGCAGAGGCTAGCGTCAGCAATGTTTAGGGGATTGGTATCGACCCTCATATGACTCTTGGTCTTGTCAGCAAACTTCAACCTTCCATCATTGAGAGCATTTTGAATTAGATCCCTGAAAAGAAAACATTGAGAAGTTTTATGGCCTAAAAACCCATGATATTTACAAAAACCTCTTTTCTTCCGTTGTTCCAACGGAGGAATTTTTGAATTTGGAGGTAGTATCATTTGGCCATCTTTTACCAATAAATCAAATATTTCATCACACTTGGTAATGTCGAATGTATAAGTTTTCTTAGGGAACCTATCATTCTTATCGTTTTCTACTGGGTTTTTTCCATTGGCAGGATTTAGCAATTTGCAGGCGTAAGGTGGCGCTTCTTTCAATTCAGCTAAGTCTATTTCAACTTCTTCAGGGCTATACGAGTCATTGAAAGACTCATCATCAGCGTCCTCGGCTTCGACGTACGCTACTCTCTCTTTCTTATAACTTTTATTCGCCCTAACTTTTTCTGCCTTCAGTCGTTCGACTTGTCGAACCCTGTCTGCTAATTGGGCCATGTCCCTAAGGTATTTGGTATCTAGTTTCTTTCTTATTGAATAATCTAGACCACCTGCAGCCATTTCAACAAGTTCATGCTCTGGGACTGTTGTAAAACACCTTGATTTCAACAAACGGAACCTATTTAAATAATCATCAATTGTTTCTGTGAATTTTCTTTTAACACTGGCCAATTCTTTCAAACTTATCTTAGTTTGACCCATGTAGAATTGCTCATGGAAAAGCCTTTCCAAGTATGCCCATGCATCTATCGAATTTGGTGGCAAAGTAGTAAACCAAATGAAGGCATTTTTTGTCAGCGAACTAGGGAAATATTTGATCCTTAAATCCTCGTTTCCCGCTAAGTCTCCTGCTTCTGTCAAATATCTAGCAATATGTTCCACCGTTGACTCATTAGTTTCGCCTGAAAATTTTGTAAATTTGGGTACCTTAGTGCCCCTAGGCAATTTTGTCTGCATGATATAATCTGATATAGGGGATGTATAGTTTGGACGTCTAAGTCCAGTACTAAGGCCATTATTGGCCATAGCCCTTTCTATCATGGCAGTTAAGTTATTTTCTGTAGCCAGATTTTCTCTTCTGACTCTTTGAACAACCTCATCTGGGTGTTCGTTCCTACCCACAATCCTTAATCTGGGTCGCTCCTCCTCCGTTTCTTGTCGAACGGGGACGGTTCTTTGATTTGAAGCTTCTAAGTTAATTATTGGAGTTCCTTCGAACATCTCTGTTCTTCGTGAGGGGCCTACATCCCTAGTGGCTGTCCTAGATGACGGAACTATGTCTTGTACACGTTCTAAAATGGGCCTCTCTTCTTGATTCGAAGGCTGTTTGTCTTTCCTTTTAGGTGGTGTTATTCCCATGAATTCTGCCATTCGATTCATTTGAGATGATATCTTTTGGAAAGTCTCCATGTTTTCTCTATTTGTAGTAGTAACATTTGCCATTAGTGGGCTTAAAACTGAAGTCAATTCTCTGGCCAAAACCCCTACCATATCATGGTTGCTTGCATCCATTTCTTGTCGAAATGCTGCTTGGTTATTTGTGGTAAAGTGAGGCACCTGGGTAGAAAAACCAGTGTTATGTGCACTTCGACCCACTGAACTAACATTCGGTGAAAATGTCGCATTGTTAGTTGGGGCATATATAGATCCTGCCCCTCGTACGCCTGTTCCATATGGGTATGGCATTCCATATGAACTATTTGGTCTCCATTCGAAAGCAGAATTCGTGCCTTGACCAGGCAAATTATTTGCAGCATTTGTCGAGGCAAACAATACGTCCTCTGCGCTTGTGGATGAGGGTGCGGTTGTCGACACTGAAACTGGAATAGTCCCTGAAAGCCCCGTATTATTTTCAGGCAAAGCCTGGGAATTATCTGCAGGTCTCGATCCATTTGGATCCGTTGCATCTCGTGTTCCTTGAGTAGAAGTCGAATTTTCCGCTCCTGATCCTGAACCTTGTGGGGGATCTTGATCACCCCCTGCACTGGCCGTAACGACCATTTTCCTGTTGTACCTTCGTTTGGGAATCGGTTGTGCACTGTTCTTTAATTTACCGTTCCTAAGGTTCATACAAGATCTTGATATTGTCTAGACAAAAATAAAGCAATTGATTAAAACAATCTGCTTGACATTGTCCCACTGGGCGTGCCAATTTGTTTACGGTGATTTCCGGTAAACAACCGCTAGTCTTCCAAACTATAATAAATATGATTTGGTTACTCGCAGAATCGACTAGATTGATCCTAGGACACATAGTCAAGAAGATTGTCATCAACGTTCATTCGAACCATATTCATTATTTGTCTTCTTCAATAAGCGTTGTTCGATTAAAGAACAAATAGTCTTGACAATCACTTTGTTATATATAAATGTGACTTCAGCGAAAAGATAAGTAACATAACATAGAAAATTAAAAGGACTATTGAAACGTAAAGAATCTTAAACTGCAGAAATGTAAAAGACTTTGAAAGTAAATAACATGAAAGTAATTCGAAAGTAAATGACATTAAAGTAAAGATACAGAAATGTAAATGGCAAGAAGTAAACGAAATGCAGTAAATTCTGGAAGATATTTAAAAACAAAAGATAATACCCATGTATTAAAATGGTGGTGTCATACGTACATTTTCTCAGCGAACTCTTTCTCTTAACGCTTGATACTTGAGTAAATATGTGAGTGATTTGTACAAAATGAACACACAGAATCCTAACATTAAGACTCCTATTTATACTAGTTTCGACCTTAACGGTCCTATACTAATCTGCTGCCACGTTTCTCATAAGAACTTCAAGCGATGCCATCTGTTACTTGGACAGTTACGAAACCGTCTTCGAATTTCAAATCTTCCCGCCTGAGTCTGTCTTCGACGCGTGGCAGTGTATTAAACAAACACTACGAAAAAAACACACACTAAGTAGTAATACTTGAATATATTTATAAATTTGTCTAAGTCCCCGAAGACACATACTTTTCACTAGCTTTCAGTATTCATTATCTTCATAGCGAACTTAGAAATCTTTACTCTCGAAGCATGACCATCAGTAGCCATTCTTTTATTTTTAAGGGATGGCCATCAGTAACCATCTTTCCTTCGATTTTCTACTTCTTCGAAGGATAAATACTACAAAATGAAATCTTCAGCTAACAACCTCACAAAAGAGAGAAGATGTGTGAGACAGCTAACACACATGAGAAGATACACAAGAGGCAATGCATATTGTATGTGATCAATCAACAAGTATGGTTAAATACTAAACACATGCCTGTGTGAAGAAGGAAATGGAGAGCATGAACGTGAAAGCTAACAAGCTAACTTATTTACTCCATTAGAGGCGACATACATTATGTGAATAATGACTAACTGTTGAAATATACATCACATGCCTACCATGAAGAAACTCTAAAAGGATAAAGAAGTTGAATTTGCATGCATTGTAAAATGCTCCATTGGAGAAGATGAAGACATACAGGAATACTTGATCAAGCATAAATGGATCATGTTAAAAAGCAGAGGAAACTAAATACAAAGAGTTGTTGCCCGTAGAATGTGTCGTGCTTTCCAATGTTATTCAGTATGTAATCAGCTGTAACCAGCTAAATGATCAGCATTCAAGAAGAAGATGAAGATCTATCCAAAGAAGCAATAAAATCGAGAGCTGATGCTCTTTATCTACATAGAGTTGTTGCTCGTAATGTGTTATATCTTAGAAACTTCTGTGGATTGTTTAGGCACCAGAAGTGACTGCTAGTCACAGTGTTGTAAACATATGTATTAAGACTAGGAGACTATCTGCTTAACTAAGAAGCACTTTTGTCATCTCCAGAAGATAAATGAACGTTATATCCTGTTGGGATCCCTGAATGGTTCATTATCAGAAGTTAGTCACAGTGGTTTGCTGTGCAGAGTTAGTCATAACAGGATGGTTGTGCAGGGTTAGTCACAGTGGATAGACTATGCAGGGTGCCTGAGTCAATGGACGTTATATCTCGCGGAGATCACTGAACGGGTCATTGTCCAGATGGTTAGTCACAGCAGTTGGTTGTGCAGGTTGTGAGTTACGACGGAGAATCGTGCAGATGTAATCATGATTCGGCTATAGTGGATTAAGACCTCTGTTGAGAGGCAAATCACCTGAAGAAGGTGGACTGGAGGTGGACTGGAGGTAGCCTTAGTTAGAAGGTGAACCAGGATAAAAATGATTGTGTCTTTTACTTTCTGCACATGTCATTTTAACTTAGAACTTCCAAGATTTAATCTGTAGAACTGTACTGAGCAAGTCAGAAGTTCTGATATCCTTTAGAAGTTAAAATGAACATCTTATTGGTTATGTAGTTATACATCTTCATACTTCCTCAACATTAAAGCATAATCCAATAGATGATTAAGCGAAAGAAAAGACGTTAAAGAAAAGGAAATGGAATTTTAATTGATAAAGAACACAATTCAATCCCCCCTTTCTTGTGTTTTTCTCCACCTTCACAAGGTGCAAAGCATCATGTCATCAGAAAGTTTAGCACCTGATCTGTAACACCCCAAAATGATTAGAGTATTATTTGACTGCTTTCTGATGACTATTTGTTAGGTGTTTGTGAATATATGACATTTTGGTGAATTATTGATGATTTGAGATGTGATGGGTGGGGTTGTATTGTGGGGTAGGTTGTTATTGTTCTGGATCGACCCAATTATTCCAATTGGGCCAATCCACTCTTAGGCCCAATGCATTCTGGTTCGTGCACGCGGTAGCCTTCCCCAGCATGCTCCGGGCAAACACAAGGCGTAACCGAGCACGCTGAAGCCTCGTGCTCGGCGACGACAGCTTATCTGCGTTTCTTGGTCGAGAACCACGCGTGGGCCCTCAAAAGGTGGAGTTCGTTTCATAAAGCTGCCCTATAAATAGCCCTCTAACCCTAGAGGGTAAGGTAATCACTTTCTTACCCAAAATCTCTCACTTTTCTGTTGTACCTTGTTGTCCAAACACTTACTTTGACATCAGAGTGCCTTGCAGGTGCAACCACATTTTTTCTCTCAACCGCTCCGGAATTCAAGTTTCACCGTTGCTGGCCACCTATTTTGCTCGGAAAGATCAGTTATAATGAGGATTATGAGTATTAATTATATTTTAAATAATTAATTTAATTATTTAGAATTACTATTATTATTATTATAATTTAAATAACAATTTGGATTAATTAGATTTAATAATATTGTTTAGAACTATTGTTATTATTATTTTTATTCACAAAATAAAGATGAGTTGGGGTAGATATTTTAAGAGTGAAATAGGAAAACCATAGAAAGGGGTATAATGGTTAAAACAAGGAAAAGAGAAAAATAATTCATTCCTTACGATCGTGAAATTAGGATTACGCGGTGGAGAAGAACTAGGGCTCTGAGGAACAAGAGGATTCAGTAGGTACTCGAAGAGAGGATCAAAACTAGGAAAAACCTAAGGTAAGGGGTGTAATTCCTTTCATTATGATTGGTATAGGTTTAGATATATGGGGGAATTGATGGGGTTTAGGTTGATTTTGAGGATCATGAGGAAGTTGTATGCATTGATAAAAATTGCAAATATGTGATATCAGTGTATAATCCATGTGTTTTGACATGCTTGATGATGTTAGTTTGTGACATATGACCTATAGTAATAATAATTTTTATGAGTTGAATTGATGAATAATTTGAATTTTTGGATGAATATGGATTGTTTTTCGTATTGAAAAATTATGCAGAAAATGCCTCTAATACAGTGTAACCGGTTACAAGTTTTGGCGTAACCGGTTACGTGATGGAAAATGGCGTTTTGGGTTATTTTTAGGCTCGTAACCAGTTACTGTAACCCGTTACGGGGGTGAAAATTGTGTGGTTTGGCTTCTCAAGAGAATATTCTGACCATGGATACTTCTGATATATGATAACGTGTGAAGCATCTCACCCCAGAAGCCATTGAAAAGAATAGTGCGTACTTTAGAAATTCTTACATCTTTCTAATAGTTTGCATGCTAAGAGCAAGTCTTTTCCACATACGCCATCATCTTTTGAGAAATGACTGATTTCATCTTGTATAGCCAAAATCTAATCTTTTTCTAGTAGCTCTTTCACAATAGATGTGATCTCTTTCAGAGACACCACGCCAAGAGGTAATTCCGCATAGTGTCATGATCCATGTATGTGCTTCCTCAGAGGTGTCTATGCTTCAACAACTTCTGGTGAAGCATCTTCTAAGTCTTTGACTTCTTGATCTTCTGTAACAACATAATTACCTTCAGTGCCTGAGTAGCTAATCTTCAGATCTGTAAATATGTCTTCTAGCTTTGACTTTTCAAGGTAAAGCATATCAAGAAATGTAACAATGATTGATTTTTCAATAATAAATGTTTCATTGTTGTAAACTTTGTAGCCTTTTGAGCATTCAGAATATCCTAACATGATACACCTAAGTAGGATTCATACAATACGTCCTTGCATTAGTGGAAAAGATGATGTATTGTTGTACCATATTGCTTCTAGTGCAAGTTTTCTAATCACTCTTCTTTGAGATGTACTTTTGTTCTAAAGTAGAGAAAGCATGGAAGAGATCAGATAACTTAGACGTCCCAAGAGAGTTGATTCTTCAAATTTTATGGTAGTAGATGGATTGTTCTTCCCAGAATCCCACTTCATCTTTGGCTTAGGCTACCACGGTTATTGTAGTAGATGACTTATTTCCCCTTTATATCATCTTTGGTTTAGGCTATCGCTTGTTCGGTAGTAGATGATATATTTTGTAACCTTGGAGTAATTTATCTTCGGCTTAGGCTATCACTGTTGTCATACCCCAAAATTTGCCCGTCATATTCCAAGATGTTTTACTCACCTGACTTTCAAATGCTCAAAGATACACAAGAAGGAAGCATGCAGTCTCTCTCCTAAACAACAACCTCTAAACTAGGGTTTTGTATTTCTCAAAGTTAAATCAAGTTCTAGGACCTCAAATGGATCCCATGGCCTCTCATATGCTTCGAAGGGTCCTCATGCCAAGTTTCAAGCTCTGATTCATAGGATTGCTTAGTCAACTACTCAAATTATCAATAGGCGACTGGTTTGACCTAAAAGTCAACTGTGGTCAAAGTACAGTCAATATTCCTAATTTTTGGTCAATATCCTCATTTTGAAGTATCATTCATCATTTGATCAAGGATTGATCATGATTCATCAAGAAAAGCTCCAAAATCCTCAAAAACCTAAGTTTCTAAATTAGGGTTTTTAAGGAGAAAGTCAACCTAACTTTGACCAGCCATAAATTTCACATGGAACATCAGAAATTTTCCATTCAAAGCTCAATTTGAAGGAAATTGAATTCTCTACAAATTTATCTCTCACAAGCCAAGTCCAGAAATGCTTCATTTGAGAGATATGGTCAAAGAGATTATAAATCAAATCTTTTTCAATATTTCTTTTGCCAATCAACCTCCTTTTTGTTTCAAATCTATACCCTAAATACATCTATATATATTCACAATACCTCATGCATAAGGGTTCACAAAAAAAGCAGCCTCAAGAGCATCCTCCAAGAGCATTCCAAAATTAACAAAAAAGATCAAAAAGGTGGGAATTTCGTATTCTTAATTGCAGCCCTATTCAGAGCCTAGCAACCTTCTCAATCACTTCTCCAGGTAGCATCAGGTAAGCTTCATGCGTTAGAAAAGTCATATATTGTTCAATATGCATGGTTCATGTTCATTACATTCTTCATGTGAAGTCATTCGGTTATGGTGTTTCATTACGTTTAAATAAGATCTAATGATGTATTTGAGTTCCTGGTGATATGTGGAGGAGAACCGGATCGTTGGGATTGAGTCATAACGCGTGGAAAGGAGATCACCATTGTTAGGGCAAGGTGAGGTACTTCCGTCGGGTTCATGATTACGGAAGGTTCCAGCCAAAACGACCATCATATTCATGCTCAGGGGTCGATTTTATTTAAATTTGGACTTTTTGTTTTCTCTTTCATGAACAATTTTGCAGGTGTGGAAACCATGAAGGATTTGCTACGAAGTTGGTCTCAGGAGTCGTAGTTAAATCCTAGCTACTGTGTAGTTATTTGTTTTTGCAGGTTTGTTGAAAGGTTGAAGACGGATCACGTGGCACCAAGGACGCTTGTGATTGGTTGGTCAAGATTTCAGCCAGGCAGCGCGTTTCCCATTGGTTCATACGTGATGCAGGGACCCACTTTGACTGACTTTTTGAATTAGCCAATATGTTCACGTTTTTCTATTAATTGTTTCTTGTTAATTTACTTTCAGCGAATTCAAGATGGCACAGTTTGCAGAAGCGCTCTTTGGTGAAGAAAGAAGCCTGGGTTCGAAACCCCACAGGACCCCTTTAATTTTTTCTTGGATATATGCTATGGCCTGCTTGCAAATTCGCTACAATCCACTAACGCACGCACATCATACATCCTCCCATCCAGACCCTCAGATCAATCAAACGCCAGATCATACGTCCTGGAAGTGAAGCTCCATCCTGTGCGCCCTCAGCCAGCAACACCTGATCAAAGCTAAGTTCCTCTAACCTTTTTTTTTATTACATAAATCTTTCTTCTTTTTTTTATTTGTTTCTATTTTGAATTTTTTATTTAAACCATTTAAAATATCTCTTATTTGTAAATAATATGTTCTTGACTTTTAACTTATTTAATCGAAGATCCGATTTTTCTCATAGTATTAAAAATAAATGTTTTTTAACATTAAAAATATTATTTGTTGTACATATTTTTTTAATCAATTAATTAATTAGGTTGGAAACCAATAATTAATTTTTTAGGTTTGTTAACCTCGATTCATTTATAAACCCTAATAGCCTTAGGTTTACTGGTAGGTGTTGCCCATTAACCCTGGTTAACTTTTGGCCCATTGAGGGTTTGCTTTTTGCCTTGCCTTTTATTTGTTTGCCTAAATTATTACCATTTTAATTTTTGATCCGTTACATTATAATTGTTGAGATCTTTAATGCACTAACATTTTTCTTCTTTGTGCCCAATTTTCAGGGTTAATCAAAGATCTTTCAGCTACGCGCCATACCAGATCAGAAAAAGCTAAGTTTCTATTTTTTTTGTTTAATATCATTTTATTTTATTTTGCCTTTTGAATTAAAATAGGGTTTGCCTCAATAGTTAATGAATCTATAATACACTAACCCTTATTTATTTTCCTTTTAATTTTCAGAGTTCGAGGAAGATCAAGGCATTCAAGGATTTTTACTAATTATTGTTCCCTCTTATTTTCTGTCTTTTATTTCCCCTTCCCCGCAGGTGTTTATTGTAATAACGTAGGACTTTTATTCTTCTGCCTTTAATTTCTGTAATTTTAAACTGCGTGGTTAGTAATCTTAGGGAGTGCAAGCCTTGAACTGAATTAGTATCACTAATTACAAGATAAATATCTGAAATAGCCACTTGATTGTGCCACACACCCACCTTTAGGGTAATCCCTCTAGTTGCCTCGTTGCCTTATTACTGTTTCCTTGTTGCCTTATTGATAATGCCTTAAAATAGTCAAGTATCTCGATTCTGAGGATACCTAAAGCAAATGTTGCCTTTAAAGTTATTGAAACTCCCTCGAAGCTTCCTCGGAAAAAAATGATTGTCCCAATTCCTAAGGTATCCTCGCATGATGCCCAAAAAATTAATGACTATTATATCCTTCCCTTAGACTACTTTCCCTCTTTATGGCAAGGACAGTCTTATGGCGAACGATAACTTCGATGACCCTTCAACCTCCAATACAAGGACTTCCTACCCTCCTATGGTATGGATAGCCCTGAAAGGCTAAAAGACTTTTTTTTTTCTAATTTAAGGGTAGTTGCTATTAATTGCTTGCTCTTTTTCAAATCTAAATTCAAATCTATCTTTCCCACTCTTTTCAAATACTTTCAAAACAAGGCTACGCTTATTTACAAGCTAAAGTCCTTAACGAATATTTTTCTATTCACACCCTACTTTTCAAATAATTCAAACATTTTGAAAAACAAAAAATGAGCTAAGCAATTAAGAGCCCATGGAAAACCATGGATGCAAAGGGTGCCTTACACCTTCCCTTTGTATAACTTACCCCCCGAACTCAAAATCTTTTAAAAAGGTCTTTTTCTGTTCTTTTAGCCTTTCTTTAAATTGGAAAAAATACAAGTCGGTGGCGACTCTTGCTTACCGCGACATTTCAATAAAGTTAGTTCACCGTATTACAGAACTGGCGACTCTGCTGGGGATGCTTTCGAATAAAAGAGGGGTTACCTTAAAGTTTAGGGTCACTTTAATTGTTTGATTTGTTTGATTTATATTCTAAAAGGCTGTTTTGGGTATTCTGCTGTGTGAAAGATCCTACACCCGGATCTAGTGTTCCTTAGGTATGTGGCAATAGACCAGGGAGGTTGTACGACATATATTGTTATGGTTGAACTGGTGGCCACCGTTAGTGAGACGCTTTGGTTTGTCCTGATGGCCCTTGAATCTGATCAAGGAGACGTTTGGCTACCGCGTGGTGTCATAAGCACTAATTTGCCCTTAGAACCTTAATTGAACTTGACTTTGGCCTATAGGAAGTAGCGAGATGGCTGGCTTTGGATTCCTGACTGAAGCCGGTTGATACTCGATGCTACACTCATTGAGATTGGACTCTAGGGATGTTTTTGGCTGGCCGATCGAGTGCCATGTTGAGATAATGCTCGCGAGAAAGATCAGGGATATGAGCACCATAGAACCCGGTTACTATTCTAGGACAGGTTGAACCAACTAAACTTCAGTGGGGAGGGTACTTACCTATGGACTTCACGCAAGCCTCTAAACCTAAGGACACTTGCGTGACTTATTTGTGTTTTCTACTAACCTTTGTTTTCCTTGCAAGTTTCGTTTGTAGGATTTGTTTGTCCTTATTATCTAACGATATACCCGATGCATTGCACTCGCATAACATCATGACATCATAACATTGCATGTTAACTAACCCTTTCAAGGATCTTAGGAATTTAGGGTTTACGATTTCAGGTGCTCTTATCAAGGACTGAATTCCTAATCAAGGGGCAAGAGGATTTACTTTCCTCTGGCCATTTGTCTTCTAAATTAGAGACATTGTACCTATCAAGGGGCAAGAGGATTTATTTTCCTCTAGCCATATACCTTTAAATTCAGAGGTATCCCGAATCAGAGGCGATGACCCACTCGATATGGTGAGCTTTATTCTCAAGGAAGGACGTTCCAAGATGACAGTCAAAATTCTTCAGACCAAGCTGTGATTGATCCAATGTCTAAATGTTGCAAACTAAATTTCCTAAAGATCCTTGAAAATATTGCATTTGATTTCATAACATCACATAGCAGGTTTCTTACAATAGGTCTCTCATCCTTCCTCGCTGTTTATTTCAACATCATGGATCTCGAGCAATCAGTCAAAAATCTTCAGGCTCAGAACAACCAGTTCCAAGAGATGATCCTTAACTTGGACAAGGGGCAAGAAGAATTAAAGACACTTCTGATCAAGAAAGAGAGGAGTCAACATAAGCTTCAAGGTAGTAAAGATAATCGGAAATCCAAACCTAAGCGATCATTTACTCCAGTGCACATGCCGCTATCTCAAGTTCTGTAACAACTGCTCAATCAGAACTTGATAACTCTATTGCCTCCATATTCATTTCCTGCTAATCCTACTCTTGGGTACAAGTATCATGCGAGATGTGCTTATCATTCGAATATTCCTGGTCATGATACAGAAGATTGTTGGCAATTGAAGCACAAGATTCAAGACTTAATTGATGAAAAGATCATTGGTTTCAACTCACCTGAGAAACCTCATAGGGCTAATGTTGTGCACAACCCGAAAGGTCGTAATGAATGCAACCTATCCGATGGGGCAGTTCCACAACAACAAAGGAAGTCAGACACTCCTAAGCATCAATTCACCCAGATCAATATGTCATTGGCTCAGGCATTACGACACTTATTGAAGTCAGAATTGATTACTTTGAAAGACCCTCCGAGGAATACTAGTACTTCCTCTTCTCTTTATAATCCTAATACAAGGTGTGCATATCACTCTAATAGTCCTGGACATGACACTAATAACTGTTGGACATTGAAGAATAAGATCCAAGACATGATTGATGCTGGTGAAGTTGAGGTCAATCTTCCTAAGACTCCTGTGGTGGTTACCGCTTCCATGCCTAGTCATGACAAGACTGATTAACGTCTAGAAGGATGCACTTTTGGATCATTAGTTCTACTTCCATTTGCAATTTCTTTCCTGTTTGTTTAAACATTCGACTCATGATAGACATTATCTGTTTTAATAATCATCATCAGTACATTGCATATGTTTTTCTTGAATAAATTATTTCGCTATCACTCATTTTAAATTGTGTATTTACTTTGCATATGTTTTGTGTTTATTCAACTCCTGCTAAGCTTTAAGCCTTTTGAGGGAGGATGACGAAAATGATACCGCAACCTCATACAGTATGCTTTTGAACGGACTATGCTGACGATGTACAGGCATTGTTTCAATTCCTAAACAGTGGAGATATAAGGATGATAATCCCTCGTCAACCCTTTTTTGAGCCTAAGAAGCAGAAGTTTCTTTCATGTGCAAATTGAAACCTTTAATCATGACCTGGGGCAGGGTAGATTCTCAGTTAACTCAATTATACCAGTTGCCTTACACAAGTGATGATGGATTCCCGTAATTCTCAAGACAGGCAGTCAATATCCATAAAAAAGAATAAAAAAGAGAAAGTTGTTAAGACAAAACCTATTAAGGAGACTTATCAAAAATCGAAATATCCCGCTGACTGTAATCTCAAAATAAACAGTTCAGGCAAAAGTTAGGGATAACAAAATCAAAGTTAAAAAGGAGGTTGCTAAAAAAAAATTCTTTGACAAAAGAAAACATGTCAAAAGAGGTCACTACAAATCCTCGACAAAAAGAAAGTATTACAACAAAGGATGACTGCCTGTCCAAATTAAACCTTTGATACTTTAACCATCATCAAAATGTCAAATGTTACGACTTTAGGCTTCGCTAAAGACTTAAACGCAAAGTTAACTGAGCATAGGACCGAAGGACATCACGAAGATTGGGATGGGTGCAAATAAATTTTTTGAGCCATTATCCTTTGTTTCTTAAACCGTGAACCAAGCCACGTTACAACCCTTGAAAGTCCTAACTGAAGCATGGTTAATTCGAAAGCATACTGTCACCAAAAAAGGTATCCTGACTCCTTAAGGTACACCACAAATGCTGAGTTGATACTTCATTTTTTACAAACATCACGTTTTTATAAACATCATGCTTTTACATCTCCAGTTTTAATGTTTTTCAACAAACTCAAGACAGACATATGCATTGCATCTCATGAATTCATTATTAAACACATTTTGCTACATAATTTCAAATGTTAGCATCAGAAAGAATCTGCACAGGGTATGACTAATGACTAAAAGTCATCCCGACAAACGAAACTATTTCAACAGCAACATCCCTTATAACTGACTCAGTTGACTAGAAGTCAATGAATACAAGGGGCATGGCATGCTTTGTCCAATCAATCTGGGGCAATCAAGTCAAGATTCCAAGAATCTCTCAAATGCCAAACAGTCAAAGGCATGCATCCCAAGTGGTTTTCAAACTATTTCTCGATCAATCTGGGGCAATCAAGTCAAGATTCCGAGAATCTCTCAAGGATTGCCAAAATATTCAGGGGCATGCATCCAAGTATATCTGAAGCTACTTCCCAATCAACATGGGACATTGTCCTGGGCCTATGATTACTAGGGGCATGTCGCCCATAGTGCACTTCTCATAAAGTCCTCGCGAGGCGAATCTTTCGAAAGTCCCCACTAGCAGGGGCAAATCTATGCAAGTCCAGTTTGACATCTTGATCAATACTCAGTGGTGTGTCCTAATCAATACAAGTCCAGGAACGACCGTTACTATAATACTGGGGCAACTTTCAAGACATCCATGTCTTCCCACAGAGCCGGGTTCACAAGATCATATCCCCACAGAGTAATCATTAAGAAGATATCTTCAAATGTTCTCGTCCCAACAAAGACTTAGTCCCTCAACGGAGTTTACATCTTCGACACTGCCAGTTCCCCGACACTTTTCTCTTCTCCGAACAGGGTTACTCATCTCTCTTATCCCCAGTCAGGGTACATCAAGAGCAATCATTTCAAATTGCTATCCCCAAGCAGGAATCATAAATCCCTAACTGAGCATCTTCAAAACAAGATCAGACAACAAAATCACAATGACACATAGATCTATTTTCTCAATCAAGACAAGATAAATCATATTCATATCATAAACATATTCATACATTGCATACATTACCTCATAGTAAATTCATACATAACATGCAGGACATTGCATAAATACTAACTTTACCTTTTTCAGGATACAGGTACAAGCAGATGAACAATATCTCCGATCTAATTCAGTTACTACGAACGGTACTGACACGGTCAACTCTCAAAGATCTAATTCTATCATCACGAATGGTGTAGACACGATCATCTTTCCAAGATCTAATTCAGTTACTACGAACGGTACTGACACGGTTAATATTCCAAGATCTAATTATATCATCACAAACGGTGTAGACACGATCAACTTTCCAAAGTTTAATTCAGTCGCTACGAACGGTGCTGACACGACAAAAGATCTAATTCAGTTACTACGAATGATGCTGACACGATCAACCTTCCAAGATCTAATTCCATCATCACGAACGGTGTGGACACGATCAATTTTCTAAGATCTAATTCAGTTACTACGAACGGTGCTGACACGATCAACCTTCAAAGATATAATTCTATCATCACGAACGGTGTAGACACGATCAATTTTCTAAGATCTAATTCAATTACTACGAACGGTGCTTACATGATCAACCTTCAAAGATCTAATTCTATCATCACGAACGGTGTGGACACGATCAATTTTTTAAGATCTAATTCAGTTACTACGAACGGTGCTGACACGATCAACCTTCAAAGATCTAATTCTATCATCACGAACGGTGTAGATACGATCAATTTTTCCAAAGTCCAATTCAGTTACTACGAACGGTACTGACACGACTAACATTCAACAACTACTTCTTAACGCTTCAAGTTCAGGTATAGTCTAACGTACGACGTATTCTGACTCTCAAGTCTATCAAGCTGGATGGCATCTTTAAGCCCATTTCAATCAAGTCTCAACATCCAGATGGCATCTTTAAGCCCATCTCCGACAATACTCTACCTGGATGGCATCTTTAAGCCCATCTCCGACAATACTCTGCCTGGATGGAATCTTTAAAGTCCGTCTCCGGCAAAAGTCCCTACTTCAGCTAGGGCAAATTCCTGGGTATTCTAGTGTTCAATCCTCTTCCACCTTCAGATTCTGACAGGCCCACAAGCCAATCTACATCCTCAAGTGTAAGAAGTTTGAACAGGGGCAACTGTCATACCCCAAAATTTTCCCATCATATTCCAAGATGTTTTACTCACCTGACTTTCAAATGCTCAAAGATACACAAGAAGGAAGCATGCAGTCTCTCTCCTAAACAACAGCCTCTAAACTAGGGTTTTGTATTTCTCAAAGTAAAATCAAGTTCTAGGACCTCAAATGGATCCCATGGCCTCTCATATGCTTCAAAGGGTCCTCATGCCAAGTTTCAAGCTCTGATTCATAGGATTGCTCAATCAACTGCTCAAATGATCAATAGGCGACTAGTTTGACCTAAAAGTCAACTGTGGTCAAAGTACAGTCAAAATTCCTAATTTTTGGTCAATATCCTCATTTTGAAGTATCATTCATCATTTGATCAAGGATTGATCATGATTCATCAAGAAAAGCTCAAAAATCATCAAAAACCTAAGTTTCTAAATTAGGGTTTTTAAGGAGAAAGTCAACCCAACTTTGACCAGCCATAACTTTCACATGGAACATCATAAATTTTCCATCCAAAGCTCAATTTGAAGGAAATTGAATTCTCTACAAATTTGTTTCTCACAAGCCAAGTCCAAAAATGCTTCATTTGAGAGATATGGTCAAAGAGATTATATGTCCTCCAAAAAGTCAACAAAAACACTTTTTGGGTCAAAGCTCATAACTTGCAAATGGAAAACTCAATTGAGATGAAACCAAAAGGGTCATTTAAAGTACACTCTAAACTTTCTAGAATGATCAATAACACCTTCATAGGGTTAAAATTGAGAGAGATACGCATTGCTAAAGTTGGGAAATTTTAGGAAAGTGCATGAAGTACAAAGTGAAGAACTTTGATCTTTTAAACCCATGGGCCTAAATTTTGGTCTTGGAACAAGATCTTAAGATTATCCCACGTCCATATGCCCATTCCATTATTTTTATTATTATTATTTCTTTAAATTTGTATTTTATTCATTTAAAACCCAAATTAAATCAAATTAAATAGTGAAATAATGAATTAAATCATGGAACTTTGTTTTGGATCATATGAAAGCCCAAGAAACACCTAGAGAGCAATTGAAGTTTATTGGTGAGGAGATTTGATCTATATTTTATTTAGTTTGATTTTTATTCAATATTAAATCAATGAAAAATAAAATAAATATCAAATTGGCACATGATTTAATTCTTTCAATCAAATATCCTCCTTAGGGCTCAAGTCAATCATATAAACTTGATGGGAAAAAAATTTGAACAAAAATAGGAAGATTGGAAGAAATTATAAATCAAATCTTTTTCAATATTTCTTTTGCCAATCAACCTCCTTTTTGTTTCAAATCTTTACCCTAAATACATCTATATATATTCACAATACCTCGTGCATAAGGGTTCACGAAAAAAGCTGCCTCAAGAGCATCCTCCAAGAGCATTCCAAAATTAACAAAAAAGATCAAAAAGGTGGGACTTTCGTATTCTTAATTGCAGCCCTATTCAGAGCCTAGCAAGCTTTTCAATCACTTCTCCAGGTAGCATCATGTAAGCTTCATGCATTAGAAAAGTCATATATTGTTCAATATGCATGGTTCATGTTCATTACATTCTTCATGTGAAATCATTCGGTTATGGTGTTTCATTACGTTTTAATAAGATCTAATGATGTATTTGAGTTCCCGGTGATATATGGAGGAGAACCGAATCGTTGGGATTGAGTCATAACGCGTGGAAAGGAGATCACCATTGTTAGGGCAAGGTGAGGTACTTCCGTCGGGTTCATGGTTACGGAAGGTTCCAGCCAAAACGACCATCATATTCGTGCTCAGGGGTTGATTTTATGTAAATCTAGACTTTTTGTTTTCTCTTTCATGAACGATTTTGCAGGTGTAGAAACCATGAAGGATTAGCTACGAAGTTGGTCTCAAGAGTCGTAGTTAAATCCTAGATACTGTGTAGTTTTTTTTTTTGCAGGTTTGTTGAAAGGTTGAAGACGGATCACGTGGCACCAAGGACGCTTATGATTGGTTGGTCAAGATTTCAGCCATGCAGGGCGTTTCCCATTGGTTCATACGTGATACAGGGACCCACTTTGACTGCCTTTTTGAATTAGCCAATATGTTCACGTTTTTCTATTAATTGTTTCTTGTTAATTTACTTTCAGCGAATTCAAGATGGTACAGTTGGCAGAAGCGCTCTTTGGTGAAGAAAGAAGCCTGGGTTCGAAACCCCACAGGACCCCTTTAATTTTTTCTTGGATATATGCTATGGCCTGCTTGCAAATTCGCTACAATCCACTAACGCACGCACATCATACATCCTCCCATCCAGACCCTCAGATGAATCAAACGCCAGATCATACGTTTTGGAAGTGAAGCTCCATCCTGTGCGCCCTCAGCCAGCAACACCTGATCAGAGTTAAGTTCCTCTAACCTTTTTTTTATTATTATTACATAAATCTTTCTCTTTTTTTATTTGTTTCTATTTTGATTTTTTTTTATTATTTAAACCATTTAAAATATCTCTTATTTGGTAAATAAAATGTTCTTGACCTTTGAACTTATTTAATCAAAGATCCGATTTTTCTCATAATATTAAAAATAAATGTTTTTTAACATTAAAAATATTATTTGTTGTACATATTTTTTTAATCAATTAATTAATTAGGTTGGAAACCAATAATTATTTTTTTAGGTTTGTTAACCTCGATTCATTTATAAACCCTAATAGCCTTAGGTTTACTGGTAGGTGTTGCCCATTAACCCTGGTTAACTTATGGCCCATTCAGGGTTTGCTTTTTGCCTTGCCTTTTATTTGTTTGCCTAAATTATTACCATTTTAATTTTTGATCCGTTACATTATAATTGTTGAGATCTTTAATGCACTAACATTTTTCTTCTTTGTGCCCAATTTTCAGGGTTAATCAAAGATTTTTCAGCTACGCGTCATACCAGATCAGAAAAAGCTAAGTTTCTTTTTTTGTTTTGTTTAATATCCTTTTATTTTATTTTGCCTTTTGAATTAAAATAGGGTTTGCCTCAATAGGTAATGAATCTGTAATACACTAACCCTTATTTATTTTCCTTTTAATTTTCAGAGTTCGAGGAAGATCAAGGCATTCAAGGATTTTTACTAATTATTGTTCCCTCTTATTTTATGTCTTTTATTTCCCCTTCCCCGCAGGTGTTTATTGTAATAGCGTAGGACTTTTATTCTTTTGCCTTTAATTTCTGCAATTTTAAACTGCGTGGTTAGTAATCTTAGGGAGTGCAAGCCTTGAACTGAATTAGCATCACTAATTACAAGATAAATATTTGAATTAACCACTTGATTGTGCCACACACGCACCTTTAGGGTAATCCCTCTGGTTGCCTCGTTGCCTTATTACTGTTTCCTTGTTGCCCTATTGATAATGCCTTAAAATAGTCAAGTCCCTCGATTCTGAGGATACCTAAAGCAAATGTTGCCTTTAAAGTTATTGAAACTCCCTCGAAGCTGCCTCGGAAATAAGATGATTGTCCCAATTGCCTAGGTATCCTCGCATGATGCCTAAAAAATTAATGACTATTATATCCTTCCCTTAGACTACTTGCCCTCTTTATGGCAAGGACAGTCTTATGGCGAACGATAACTTCGATGACCCTTCAACATCCAATACAAGGACTTCCTACCCTCCTATGGTATGGATAGCCCTGAAAGTCTAAAAGACTTTTTTTTCTAATTTAAGGGTAGTTGCTATTAATTGCTTGCTCTTTTTCAAATTTAAATTCAAATCTATCTTTCCCACTCTTTTCAAATACTTTCAAAACAAGGCTACGCTTATTTACAAGCTAAAGTCCTTTACGAATATTTTTCTATTCACACCATACTTTTCAAATAATTCAAACATTTTGAAAAATAAAAAGTGAGCTAAGCAATTAAGAGCCCATGGAAAACCATGGATGTAAAGGGTGCCTTACACCTTCCCTTTGTATAACTTACCCCTCGAACTAAAAATCTTTTAAAAAGGTCTTTTTCTGTTCTTTTAGCCTTTCTTTAAATTGGATAAAATAAAAGTCGGTGGCGACTCTTGCTTACCGCGACATTTCAATAAAGTCAGTTCACCGTATTACAACTGTTATGGTAGTAGATAAATTGTTTCCCTTTACTCCTTATATTAACTTTGGCTTAGGCTATCAACTGTTTGAAAGTAGATAATATATGTTGTCTCTGATGTCAGCTTCAGCTTAGGCTATCATTTGTTTTATAGTAGGTGATCTTCCCCAGTAAAGTCATAATCTTCCCCAGTGAGTTATGCTATCTCTCTCCAATGTTATTTATTTCTTCCCCAGTGAATCTAGTCCTCTTTCTCCTTTTCTGGAGTAAAGATGTTATTCCCCATGAAAATTTGGAGTCCTGCACTCATATCATATCATATCATACTTGTGGTCTCTTAGGGTCTAAATTGTGCTATTATTTTATATTTAAGTCCCTTATATCGCGTCGAAACGATGATTTCAATCTTCATATCTCCCGATAGAAGATACTTAAATAGGGGCAGCTGTCATACCCCAATTTTTTCCGTAATATCCCACTTCATTATCATCATTAATTTCATATGAAATCAATCATACATTATTTGGTAACCCAAAATGAACAAAATGTGTTTGCTTGTTCCACAAGATAGGTGATTGATCAAAGAGCTCAGGAAAATCAAGGTTTTGAGATTCTCAAAGGGACGCTAGCTTCTCATATTCTCAAGTGATTCCCATCATCCATATTCAAGCTCAAGAATGCTTCAAATCAAGATCAACAACTTTCAAATTCATCTGGTACACCAATTAGGGTTTTGACCTAATTTTTTGGGGAAGTTAACTTTTGCTCAAAGCATGGTCTTATGTTTCAAAACATGATTCAAGGACCTAAAATAATTCATTATAATCCACTCATATCATTCATTTGGCTATAAGAGCTTGATTCATTGTTATTGGAGAAAATGCATTCAATTGCCAAAAGTCAACTGTGCAAGATTTACCTTTGACTTTTGGGAATTTTGGTCAACTATGGACTTTTGAGGTCAAGGATCATGAAAATATGATCAATAGAGCCTTTTGACCAAGTTTAATGAAGAAATTTGAGGTTACTTGCAAACGGGGCAAAAGTAAAAAAATTGGAAAATTCACTAAGCCCACAAAAATACATGTTCAAATACTCAACTTTGAAGGCTTGTAACTTCCTCACCAAGTCACCATTTTTTGTACTCCAAAGATCAGGTTAAAGATCTCATTTCATATAATAACTTTGTCCTAGAGGATGGATTCCCAAAAGGTACAAGATTTTTGAGTTATGAAGCTATGAAGTTGATGTCTCAATCGCCAACACTTAGTGAAATTTTCAAGGCCGAATTAATCCTTAAAAGTTCTTGAATTTGAGGCCATTTTCAACAATGATCCCTTGTGAATTAAGAAAAACTCCAAACTTGAAAGTTTTAAAGGATGTTTTGGGCTTTCCAAAAAGTATAAGCACTCATACATAGCATTTGTGAGCTAGGAGAATCGAAGAGATAAAGTTGGACATCCATACTTGAATTATAGGTCATTTCTTTGAAAACCTTAAGACCAAATCTCCAAGACATGCCTTGTAATCCTTCTTTTTAGGCCCTATAACCTTTAAATCTATCCATAATCATAAGATTACACAAACTTTTGAGTCATTGTCCAAGTGATTAAGCTTTTGTTCACAAGATCATTCCACTTCTGGCATAACGATGGCACTTCCATTTCCATAAAGAGGCTTTAATCACAACCAATTTAATATTGAGCCCATAACTTGTTGCTTATGACTTTGGAACATCACAAAACCAATAAGCAACCCCCTAAAGATCAGAAGAGCCTCCCTAGTGTCTTGATTAAAGCTTGCCAAGGATCTTGGAACCATGAACTTCAAGCTTTCTAAACCATGAAGCAAACCAAGTCAACTTGTGTTTGAAACAACCTTTTCATCAGATTTTTTCCCCCATAATTCACAAACTCTCCCTATAAATAGGAGCCATTTCTTCTAAATCAAAACACACAAAAATTGCAAAACCACACTCTCACATAAAAGCTTCATTTTTTCCTCTTGCACAAACTTGGGGATTTTGAATTCTAACTAAGTTCTGTGCAAACTTAGCATTCAAATACCTTCCATATATCACATAGAAGCTATTCAAACCCTTAGTTGGCATCTGTAACAACCCTAACACCATTCTCTATTTTCAAACTTTACCATTTGCAACTTGAATCAAGCAAAGTGATTCATAATATCTCATGACAATTCAAGCATTCCAATAGCTTCAGGGGGATCCCAGGAAGCTATCCAGATCATTTTTGGAAAAAAACTCGATTCTATCTTGTTAAGCATCATGTGAGGATCAAAAGCCCTCGATCACCTCCCATTTATCATTAATATTCATCATTTAATTTAAGTTCGAAGAACTAGGGTTCATATGTTTTTCCAGAAAATTCTTGAAACACAGTTAAAATAAATTGATGTTTGATGCATTTCTGGATTCGTCTTGAAAAATTACACAACTTTCATGTTTAAACTTTTTGAATTGGTTGAGAAATTAAGGTTTTCGAAAATCCTGAAATATGAATGTCTTGAGGAAGATGATGAAGTTGAAAGTTGAATTCTGGGCAAGTTTTAAAATATATTTAATTGTTTGAAACTTTACCACTGGATGTATAGCCACCCCAGTGGTAGAGAGCGCACATCTTTGTTCCTTTTGAGCCCTAGGTCCGGGGTTCGAATCCCCCTCGCCCCAAACCTTTTTGTGCTATTTTACTTTTTAAGGTTTTAAACTTGGTTTACATATTTTATGTGTTAGTTGCATTGGTTAGTCACCACTGGCGCGTGGCCCAATGCTTAGACTTTTAAGTTGTAAATACAAGGGCCTAAGTTCAAGACCCTTTGGCCACAATACCACTAATTTTCATTATTTTTCTTACAACTTCACCTAAGTAATTAACCCATCAAATTAATTTATTTTTGCCTAATATTTTGCACACACCTTATTTATGATATATATTTTTATAATAAATTTTAAAATCCTAGAAATTTTATTTATTTAATCACTTTTAATTAAATAAAAATAGTACTTTTTTACACCTTTTAAAAGGCCTTTTTCTCAACTATTTTCAAATGATTTCTACACCAAATAAATTGTTTATACTTGTGTGATCCTACTAGGGTTGAGTTGAGCTTCTTTTGAAGTTTGTAACATGATCACTTGTTTTATCATCTAAGGTTTAGTTATTTCTAAATGAATAAACTTAGTATTATACATAAAACCCTAAAACCCTTATTCTTGATCCATGAACTTTCCCTTTGACACATTACTTTGTTGATGTTAGCTTGTTCATTATTTCCATAATCATACTTTGATATACATGTCTATACTTTGATAAAAATCTACCATACTTGTGGATTTTTGAACTTGTGTGATTAAATGAACCAAAATGTTTGTCTTTCACCATGATTATACTTGATACACATTGATGCTTTGTCCATCCTTGTTTGATTGACCGTACATTATTTATTTACTTGTGTACATATGTGATTGATCCCTGTACTTGTATCATATACTCTTGTTATATACTTTTACATTGATATTTTTGTTGATTAACCACATATGCATGAAATATTTGTCTATACTCATCCATTTGATCCTATGAATCATAATCATACATACATGATATGGTTGGCATTGAGGTATGTGCTCATTCATTCATTACCTTTTATACTTGAATATATTTGTATACAATGACATCTTTGTTCACACCTAATATGTTTGACTTTGATCATAACACATGTATGGTTACTTGAGATGCTTACCCTTAATGCTTGCTTGAGATGTATTTATTACTTATTGATGCTTAAAATCCAAAGGAATGGGATAGTATTGGCTAAAATTATCAAGGTGCTCACCTTTTTTCCTCCTCTTTCACTCCGTGCTCTGTATTCTTAAAGCTTAGCACCTCCCCCTGTTTTAAACCTGATTTTGTATTGTTAAAGCTCAATCCTTTTTAAAATCAACCATGCTTTGTATTGTTAAAGCTTAACATGTCACCCTAGCCTTGTATTGTTAAAGCTTGGCTCCTTTTAAAAACTTGTTGTGTATTGTTAAAGCTCAGCATCTTAAAAATCCGTTGTGTATTTTTAAGGCTCAACACCCAAAAAGTTTTTTTTGCCACTTTGGCTCTTTATTTTCCTTTTTAGGGGAACTACAAATGCTCTGACTTCCCTATTGCACTCAAGGGGTATGTAGGCACGAGATGCTATGTCTTGCCGATGTCACTTTTAATAAAACTCTTTTCTCACCATCCCACTCTATTTTCATAAATACCAGTTATAACAATAAAATAATAATATATATTTTAAAAGAGGTTCATGTAGAGTATTACAAATGTGAGGCGTGCTAATACCTTCCCCTTGCATAACCAACCCCCGTACCTAAGATCTCTGTTTGTTTTTATTAATTTTTTATTTGAAAACTTCTTTGGGTTTTATTTCGCTCTTTTTCCCATTTCCTTCAGAAAAATTAAAGCGCGGTGGAAACTATCACTAAAATACGAGCTGAGCCAATCCAATGCCTTCAGTCTCAAATTTTCACTGATACAAAACTCAAACTGAGTTGCATTGATTTCTGGTCGTATGATACCAATACCATAGCATTGGGATCAAAGATTGTGTAATCTCTGATGTTCCTTGCTCTATCATTGGCAATGTCAATAACGTCGTTATCTGCCATGACAAGTTTTGTATCTTCATATTCTTCCTCTTGCACTAGTCCTTCTAGATCTCCTTCTTCTTCAGCCAGAATGAGAGGAATGGGACTCCCTGGTAAGTGTCCAGTATGTTGAAATCTTCTTAGCAACCTTAATGTTCTTTCAGGTTCAGGATCTCCTCTGTAAACAGGGTGTAACAACTTGTGCATGCAACAGCTAAACACCTGTCGTGACACCCGAGTACAGGAAACATTAAAAGCAAATTTTAAAAAAAAAGATAGTAATGATCACAAAATCAAAAATTTAACTTGGCACTCCCCGGCAACGGCGCCAAAAAATTGTTGCTTGATTTATTGGTGTCATATGCAAGTATACATGTATATTTGAATGGAGCAAGTGATAAAGATAAGTGTATCGTGTCCATAGGGAGTGAAATTGTTACTTAGATTGATTTTACAAATAACTATTCTTCAGATAAAGCATCATCAAAGAGAGAAATAATACTTGATGGTATGAAATTCAGTGTCAAGTAAAACAAATCTTAAAACAGTGCAATTTAGGAGTAGAAATATATCAAGAGTGATTGAGTTGAGTTGCAATCCATTAATATCAAGAACTAAATAGGTGCTTATGATGTGTCGTGTCGTGACAAGCGAGGTTAGAGTGATCTTGTGGTGTATTTCTACAACATCAAATTATGCATAAAAGGGCAAGGGAACAAATCTCTAAGCCTCACTTATAACCATATCATATGTATGTATTTTCCTCAAATCCTCAATAGTTGCAGCTCTTTGTCTCAAAGAGAGCTAGGTGAGTGCATATCTCTATTTTACTCATTTCAACCATTTTTTATTATGAAATTCACTTGTTGTTGGATCTCTCGCAACCACAAGTTGTTATCTATTCCTAAGTTGATCATTCAAAGAAACATATTTATAAACAGGTTAACACATAATAAAACAAGTCACTAAACCACACATCATTTAACATAAAAACAACTTAATATTAACTTCACATCAACTACAAAAGGTTTAGCTCATGATAAACTGAGTACAAACTACAAGTATGGTTCTCAGAAGGCACATCCTTAAACAAATAATGAAAAAGACGTACAAACCTAAGAGAGACTTGAGAACTTCTTAAGTTGGATAATCTTCAAGAGTTGACTCAAGTCGCGCCAAAGCTCACTAACTGATACACGATTGGTGAGAAGAAGAAAAACTCTACCTGCTATACACTTTCTTGAAATTACTTAACTTTCTTTTCACTCTCATCAAGGTCCTATATATAGTCCACAACTAGGGTTCTTATGATGTCTTGGATCATGGGCCCAATATGAGGAAATCACATCGAGCCCATCTAAAAATTAGCACAATCACTTAAGTTCTTTTGCTTAGCCAACAAGGAATCAGATACATGGAACATTGGTGGGGGACAAGGTGTACTGTGGCAGACTGCCACAACAGAGGTGGAGGCGGCGCTGCGCAGACATCAGAGAGTAATATTGTATTATCTTTTGTCTTCTAGGGCCTCCCATCCTTATCCTTTTGATTCAAATGAAATTCTTTCAAAATACAACAAAGATTCCCTCCAAAGCTCCCATTTTCACACGTTAGCTCTATAATCTCTCCGAGTTCCTTGTTATTTTTCCTTAGCATGGTTCAACTTCTTTCTTCATCTTACGCGTCCAATTATAAACTACTGCAGTCTTGCCTCAGCTCAACATTTCTAACCTTAACTTAAGCATAAAACACATTAAAATATAAAAGGGAGCACCTATTGTGCTCCAAGAAAATTATTATTAAAATAACTAAAATGCAATAAAATAACAACTAAAAATCAAATTAACATCTAATAAAGAAAAAGATTAAGGTATGTATTAACTCGCAAAAAGTAGGTTAATAGTGAATATGTAGGAAATGCATGATGTTTATGTCATGTTAATATTCAATATGTCTGAGTAAATTACCATATAATCTTAGACATGAGGATTGTCGAATCGAAGGACCTCGTGCAAATTTTCCTATGATGATATATAACGAGATTCTCTGTTTGGTTTCAATATTTCAGTTTTTAATGCAAAATATTCACTACGGAAGTAGAAACACTTTGACGTTGATTATATGCAGAAATAGTATAAATGATGTCTGATTTAAATTTTTAACATTTGATTTTTGAGATGATGAGTGTATCTCAGAGTCAAGTGATAAAAAATTCTTCATATAAATACTTGAACTTTTACAAGTCTCTAAACCAATTAGATACTCTGCGAAGTGGTTTAAAGCATGGTAATTCATTAGAAAAAATGGGTATTACTACTACATTCTATCATTTTCTACAAAACAAAAATAAAACACGGGAGAAATATTTATGTTAGTATACACATGAATGCAGGAATCATAGTAATAAGGGTTAATACCTATTTTGCCCCCTGCCATATAGGGGTTATTTGAAAAATCCTCCTGCAAAAAAAAAGTTGCAAGAATTTTCCTAACATTTCAAGATTCTCTCATTTTTTACCTTCATCACATCCAGTCAGTAAAAAAGCTGACGTGGCAATTTGTTTTTATTTATTTTTTATTTTTATTTTTAATTGGCATTTTTATTATTTTTTATTTATTTTAATTCCATTGGGCAATTTTTATTATTATTTTATTGTTAAGTTGTTAAAATGCTAAATATTAATTGTTTTTATTTATTTTTTATTTTTATTTTTAATTGGCATTTTTATTATTTTTTATTTATTTTAATTCCATTGGGCAATTTTTATTATTATTTTATTGTTAAGTTGTTAAAATGCTAAATATTAAAGCTTAAAAATATGGTCTCAATGGGAGTTGAACCTAAACACAAAGCTTATATGAAACACAATGTTACCACTAAGCTGCAGCTTTGTTCTTGACATTTAGTTGGCTTTGCCAATACTTAATATCTATTTAAAACGTTATTATAAACCAAACAATCATATTTAATTGCTATTTAAAACGTTATTATAAACCAAAGAATCATAATTAAGAATAGATACTTAATTGCTATTTAAAAATAATGCTCATATAAAGAAAATTTGAATGGGATAATAGCTACAGTATTTTTTAAAATTACATTATTTTATATAAATAGTATCTATATAAATCATTTATTTAATTCTAAAATAATTTTAATATTCTTAACATTAAATTTTTACAGTATATTGATGTTAAATTATTAATTATTATATAAAACATAAACATATTTTTATTTGGTTCAGTTAGTATAAACTAAATTAATTATATTTAATTATATTAATTAATTTAAAACTAGTTTAATTAATCTAGTTAAATTAAAACTAGTTAAAATTATTTAAATTAAAAATAAATTAATTTAGGTTATAATAATTTAATTTAGTTTATATTTTATAATTTATTTAACTTTAACAGTAAAATAAATATTAATTACTATTTTATCATTTAACTAATATTAATTAATAACGTTAACTATTAACTAATAAATATTAACTATTAATTATTAATTTAAATATTAACTATTAACCAATATATTACTGTATATGTACATTATTTTTAGATAGTAATTTAAATATTAAAGTTATTTAAATATTAATATTTTTAAATATAAATGATATTTAATATTTTTTAAATATTAATATATTAACATTAATATTTAAACTAATTTATGTAATTAAAAATAAACCAAATTAAAACTAAATTAAAAATAAACTAAATTAATTATATTAATACTATATTAATTAATTAATTTAAAACTAGTTTAATTAATATAGTTAAATTAAAACTAGTAAAACCTATTTAAATTAAAATGCAGTATGCTAATAATACCATTCAAAGTATTTAATGAACAAAACAAACAACTTAGCTTAGTGGTTAGGCGCCACTTCCAACAAATTTTGGTTATTTAAAATATTTTGACATTTCAACCAAAAATTAATATAATATAAATTGCATACGTGGCATTATAAATAATAATAAATTAAAATAAAAAGCCACATGGGCCATCCACATTATTAGAAATAAAAAAAAAACATGTCACGTCAGCTTTTTGCTGACTGGATGTGATGAAGTTAAAAAATGAGAGAATCTTGAAATGTTAGGGAAATTCTTGCAACTTTTTTTTTTTGCAGAGGGTTTTTCAAATGACCCCTATATGGCAGGGGTAAATAGGTATTAACCCTAGTAATAACAAACACAAATCATATTCAAACAATAATTAACATCTCATTTCATACTCAACAACAAATAATACCCGTATCTCATACTCAGCAAGATTCCTCTCTGAACCCATAATTTTGCCAATGTAAGGCCAACTCTGTAATTCCTCTATAAATCACTCAACTCAACATATTATATAATTACAACTCAAATAATCATATAAATATTCACAAATATTCATCAATAGAGTAAAAATATATTATTATTATTATTCATGTCAACCCATCAATAGGGTAATAAAACAAATATTCACAGACATATCAACACAACTCTACACATGTCAGAGTTACTACTCAATTATAACTCTAATAACTCATAAAGTCTTACTCTACAAATTCAACAACTCAAAATTAACTCTTTTGGAATCACGGCCTTACCCAAGTAATAATATATCTCAAAACGACTCTAAAGAGTTAAAAACCTTCAACTTCAACTCTAAGCTCATCATATATAACTCTAAACAATTCAAAAATAACTCTCACAACTCTATAACAACTTTAAAAACTCTAAACATATCAAACTACACTCCCTTAATTTAAATCAACTCTAAAAAATATCAACTAACTCAAATAAAGTTATTTATAAATATATTTAATTCCTTAAATTGCTAAAGGGTTTCCCAAAACTCTTGACTTAACTCTAAAATGGTCTCACTTCAAAATAGCACCAAACATTATAGACTTGTGATTAAAATTATGAAACTCTCCGGTTTAAAAGCTCTTTAAACTCTCTTTTAATTGTAATTGATAGCATCTCGGTCGGAATATTCTAACTCTAGTTGTATTTGTTTCAGTTCAGCATTATCACAATATTTCTACATAAACTCTAAAATAGAATATCTGATTTTAAAGTTGCACAAAAAATTACAGAGTTATGATAAATTTATGAAACTCTAGCCTAAAAGATCGTTGAATCCTTTTTTTAACGCAATTGATTGCACCTCAAACAGACTTAAGAAACTCAAGTTACACATGAAACCAGATGACCAAAGCATGACTGAAATTTACTACACTTCTGGTATAAAAACCAGAGAAGTACTTTTGTTGTGGTTCACCTAGACCCAATTTCCCCATTTCAAAAAACAAAATTATTGCGTTAGTTTTGGAACTAAAATTACACATGAACTTATGGAACAAATGGACTTATGGAACTCAAGTTACACATGAAACAAGACAGGCAATCCCTTTATACGTCTACCTGCGATTTTCTGCGTTTTTTCTCCTTATTGAACATGTTCAAAACTTCGCTATTTCGTCTGTATGAGTTCTAATCACCTAAATATACACCGATAAACATAAATGTGACTCAAACATCACAAATTCAGCTCTCACCATAGTATAAGGTAACAATATAACTTATTAATTACTCTCGCCTTATCAAAAGGCATCAACATACATATCAATTAACCCTTTTGCCCGTTTAAAACCCAACCGCCCCTAAAACATAGATCAACAACCATAGACAATCATACCATAATCCAATTATTAAAAGTTATCATAGATCATCATACAAATCATAATTTCACAACATATTCATGAGAATAAGGGAAACCTATCAATTAATTTCTCAAAGGATTTTGCCCAAACCCTTTTTGGCCAAAACTATAACAATCACAAATACAGAAGAAGAAGAAGAAGAAGAAGAAGAAGAAGAAGAAGATTTAAGGGTAAGGATCCCTCACTATCTGACTGCCTAAACACCCATATGTAGAGTTTCCCCCTTACCTCGAAATTATTGATCGATGAAAACCTTTGGCCTTTTGAAAATTTTCCTCGCTCTTCAAACTTCTCCTAGATTTGCCTCTCTCTATGCGTCTTTTCTAACTTTTGCACGTACAATACAAAAGTCCTCTCACTTTATCTATTTATTCTAACATAATATCTCAATTACTCCTCTAACCCCTCAACTTTTCTCATACCCTCACTAAACCTCTATTTCTATTATTTTATTTTTAATTCAAATAATACTCTAAATTAATTAAAATAAGACAAATCTCTAATTTTCTAATAAACTCAATCATCCCAATAAATTAATTAAATGTAATTAATTAAAATACTTAAATAATTATTTAGAATTCTCCAGCTCCCAAATAAAATAATTAGTAATAATATTAGTAAAATAATATTAATTATAATAAAATACAACTCTAATTTATAATAACTCTCCACCATCCAATAAATCAAACACTCCTCAATTAATTAACTAAAACCACTCTAAAAAACAACTTAAAATATTGACATAATATTAATACTATTAAAATTAAAATTGTTGTGTTACAAAGAGTACTTATGTTGCTGAGTACTCCACTCATACAAAGTATAAATCTCACTTACGGTTTCTATTATCTCGTCCTCTTATCCCTTCAGGATGCTTGCTTCTTTTTATTTATGATAGCATAATCATCTCATATTACTCACAACTTGTTATTACTTATTGAACCTAATTCTTGGAATCTCTAGTATTTTAAGTCGGGTTACCATCGTGAGCAACTCACTTATGTATAGGCATTAGTCCCATATTATTGGATGTACTATGGACCTTATCTCTAGCTAATTCTTTCGTTAAAGGATCTGCTAATAACATATCTCAATTTTTGTAATAGCACCAGTACTATAGCAGTGGATCAACACAACTAGCATAGGTTTTTCCCAAAAAGAAATCTCGACTAGCAAGCATCTTAACCAACTCGCTTCTTCACTAGAAATTGCTAATGCTATCAGTTTAGACTCCATGATGGACTGAGCCAAGATAGCCAGTTTCTTTGATTTCCAAGATACAACTCCTCCAGCTATACTGAATATATAGCTACTAGTTTCTTTGGAATCATTTGATAATATGTTCCAATCTGCATCGTTGGATCCCTCAAGTATTGTAGGAAACCTCTGATAATGCATACCAAGATTCATGGTCCTTTTTAAGGTATCGTATGAGTCTCTCAAGGGCTTGACAATGATCATTACTCAGTCTACTTGTACACATGAAATAATCTTACGACATATGCAACGTCGGTTCTAGTACAATCAATTGCTTACGTAAGTCTGCCAATGATGCTCGCGTGCTCATTTTGTTTTATACTATCACCAATGTTCTTAAATAGTTTAACACTAAGATCGTATGGTGTGCAAACATTTTAATAATCTAAGCAGTTATATTTATTTAATATCTTTTCCATATAGTGAGATTGATAAAAAGATATTCCCTTCTCGAATCTAGTGATCTTAATTTTGATAATCACATCACTTTCTCTGAGGTCCTTCATATCAAACTTGCTGCCCAATAATGATTGCACATCATGAACGACCTAAATGTTTGATCCAAATATGAGTAAGTCGTATACATATAGACATATGATAGTGCAAATGCTATTTTCATGTTTGTACCATACATAGACTTATCTAACTTACATGCCTTTTTTTCTTGCGCATGAATTACAAACCCTTAGAGTTGGGCAATATAGATTTATTCTTCAAAGTCACCGTTTAAAAAATTTGTTGGTGCAATATTAAGTTTTAAAAAGAAGAAATTGAAATCAGTACCCTAATGGATGTAATTCTATTTACTAAAGAAAAAGTATCAAAGAAATATTTTTTTTGCCTACAAAGCGAGCCTTGTACTTTTCAACAGTTCCATTAGGTTTTAGTTTCTTTTTCGAAACCCATTTACAACTGATAGGCTTACAACTAGGAGGCAAGTCTACTAAGTGGCAGGTCCTTCTCGACTCTAGAGAATCTATTTCATTGTTAATAGCTTCTTGCCAAAAATTTGCATCCAGAGATGACAAGGCTTCTTGAAGATTTGTTTGATCTTCTTCTACTATATAGGCTGCATAATCGTGCCCATAATCTTTAGCAACTCATTTTCTCTTTCTTCGTCAAAGTTTTATATACACTTCATTGTTGCTTTCAGTGCTTCTTATCACAAGAATATGATTTGATTTAGTGCCCCCATTATTTCTCAATTTGAAAGGAATTTTTTTCCATAGAAATCAACATCATTTTATTCTATTATAGCTTTATCAATTAGGTCATAAAACCTATATGTCTTACTTTTTACTACATACTCAATGAACACACATTCATAGACATCTACTAGTGAGTTTAACTCGCTTCGGATCTGGAATCCTCACATATGCCAGACAACCTCAAGTTCTAAAATAATACGATTTTGGTTGTCTTTTCTTCACTATCTCATAAGAAGAGATATTATTTTTATACTTGGGATCTCTATTTAAGACATAGCAAACACTCAATAAAATTCCCCTCCATCAGTGAGACGCAACACCTTAATTTAGTATAATAGCAACTGCTAGTTCAATAAGAGAGATATTTTTTTTCTTTCTACTTTATCATTATGGGGTTTTTGTTTCATGTACAGTTTCATTTTCTTTATAGAATCCATTAAATAAAGTGGAATCATACTCAATTCTCCTATCACTATGAAGTCTCTTAATTTTCTACTAAATTGATTTTAATTTCATCCACATAAGTCTTAAAATGTCAAACACTTCACTTTTATTATTTATTAGGTACACAAAATTATAATTAGAACAATCGTCAAAAAAATTGGTGAAATAATGTTTATTGTATCTAGTTAAAGTTCCATCAATTTCACATATATTATAATGTATTAGATATAATGGTTCATATTCTCTTATTAGTGGTTTATGTTAAATCTTAATTATTTTAGTTTGACTACAAAATTTACATTTTTCTAAGTCATTGGTGTTTGAAATTGGAATTAAACATAAGCTAACTAAATTAGAAATAACACCGCTTATTATTAACATGAAAAAGCTTAGCATACCAAATAGTAAAATCACACAAAGAGTAAACAAAAGAAGACATTTTATTGATTTCAACATTCAACTTAAACATTTCATCAATTGTGTACCATTTGTCAACAAAAATATAATTCTTAGTGATGGTTTATAAATCTTCTCCAATGGAGTGACTAAACCATGCCTTATTTAAAAGAAAACCAGAAATAATATTCTTTCTAATCTCAGAAGTATGCATGACATCCTTCAAGATTAAAGTCTTTATGGAGGTCAAATTTACCTCTATGTCTTCAATACTGGCAATATTAGTGGTATGAGCATCTTCCAACAACAATTCTTTATCATCGCCATTCATGTACATTGCATGATCATAAAAGACATGACGAGAGGTGCTAATATCTTCCACCAACCATGCTGATTTTAACAGCAACACTAGGTTTCAGCCTGCTCTGATATTTCTTAGCCATATGACTTAATTTTCTACAGATGAAATATGAGAAAATTCTAGCGTCATTTCTTTGAGGTTGTGGTTCCTGCCTAGAAATTTGAGCAATTGGGGTCCTAGAAGGATTCTCATTCTTAATTCGGCTCACATCGTTGTGGTTTTAATTCTTAAATAGTTTTCCAGATGGCGTCAGAACTGCACCAATTTCTTTTTATTGCTTGAAACAACTAAGACTTCATATTTTTGATCTTGTCTCAAAGATTCTTCTTCAATTCTAATGTGTGTAATTAGACTCTCAATTGAAAATTCATTTGTTTGGTGGAGAAGAAAGTTTTTAATATCTTTTCAAAACAATTCGGAGGCATTTTGTCAATAATAACAACAATTTGAAATTGTCAACTAGGGGCGTACCTTTAGTGATGATCTAGTGAGCGTTCTTTTAAAGTTCATGACATTGAGTCTCCACATACATTTCATCTAAAATATGATAGTTTAGGTAGCTATTAACATCATACATGTTTGCTTCATCCTCTTTAGTATCATACTTCTTTTTTAGAGCTTTCTATACATGTTTTGTAGTCTCACAACTACTGTAATAATCATACAGATCATCTGTGAGTCCATTTAGAATGTGATTTTTGTAGAGATAGACATTGTCTTTTCATAGGCCAATTTCTTTCATGAGTTGTAAATCGTTCACTTTAATCTATGCAGTAGATTCAAATTAAGTAGTAAGTGTTCAATTTGAGTCCACATATTTCTTACTGTTAGTTTGTTCAGTTGATCCAGAAGGAACAACGGGAACGTTGTAACACCCCTTTTATACCCCAAAATAAATAAGCATATAATCAGAGAATAAGCATGTATATAATTCAAAAGGGCGTCACATCGACGTTTTCAAAAACTAAAAGCTTTTAAAAACCGACAGCATTTATCTATAACACCTAAACATTTAATTGCAATTCACACAGAATATGCATTCACACAGAATATGCAATTCACAGCGGAAAATACTAAAATACTCATGTATTTCATAAAATGATTCATGTCCCATACCATGATCATATCTCAATAATCATCTCAACATCAAATAAATCAAAATCAGAATATTTGGCTTGAAAGCCTCTCAAACAACAAGTAGCCAAATAACAAGTTCTCAAGTCATAAACATAATACATAACCAAATTGAAACATGAGTTCAACACGACTAGTCTACCCAGTGTTACATCACCAGAGCATCGACTCACTACCTAATCTCCAACAAACACGGAAGACTCTCCGGCTAGATCACGCACGAGCTACTAAACTCCAAAACCTGCATGTCGCCAAACGAGGGCAACATTAAAACAGAAGGGTGAGAATACGAATCATTATGAAGAAAGTATAATAAGATCCAATGGTTAAAATCAACAATTATAGGAATTTATTACACCATGCCTAATCATGTAAATAATACTAATCAAACTATTCATATATATTAAGCATTCGACAAGTACAAAAAGTATATTATTCCAATTTCATTACTATATTTCTAATTATGCACATAACCATAATTATCACATATTCACACATTTAACCAAGTATGTATCCAAACATCACCAATTTCAATTATCAAAAATCATACACATATCACAACTACATCAATTTCACATTTTCAATTACCGCATAACTCTAATGTGACTCAATGCAAGATATGTGACACTATGCATGTGGTACCGCAATGTGAACCCAACATTTCACCGCTTTCCGATTCAATATCTAGAATCCAAGCCACGCTTCCGATCCGGACAAGATCAAAGCCACCACGTATGTTTCCAATTAAAGATCAACGTATTCTACGTCTATTTCCATTCAAGGATCACCGTCTATTACCATGTGAACCCACAGTTTCACCGCTTCTACAATAAAGTCGACTATCCCATGAATGAATGTACAATTACCAACCAACTATGCAATTAAGATTATCTCATCAATCTTAACTTACCGCATACCAACAATAATTCAACTCTATGAATTATATATCAAATTGTACACAACATTCACAACGCATTGATATCAATCCACATAATAGAAACAATATTCAATTATGATTCACAAAACACAATTAACACTAGTAAATCATACTATCTCACGTTAATTCATATTGCCAACAAAATATAAGAATATACTTCCAAGCCAAGTATTAATTCATTAGTATTTGGCCAAAAATACAATTACGGTTAAATTCTCAAGATACTGTAATTTATCGATAAACCGAATAATTGATTTCAATTCCAAGTATATATTCAATCAATTAGACACAGTGAAATTAATTTAACTATTAATTAAATTAACCAATTAATAACTAGACTACATTAGTTCCAAGTTTCTAATTCATTTTCTATTCCAAAACCAATATTTAATATAAAAGATATTCAAATTCACACTATTTCGGTCGATCCGTAAATATCACATTTTCAACGAAATAACACCACCATGTTAATCTACTAATTAAACTTAGCTACCACGTAAATTTTCATTAAATTCCGGACAACTAATTATACCACATAATTCGGCTATTCGGTCAAACGGGACTGTTTTGCATTTCATTTTGTTTTCTAACTTACACAATTCAATATACTATTCCTGTTTCCATTATAGTTCAATTTATAATGGTACATTTCCAATTTCTACTATATATATAATTCTAGAAGTGAGGCTACAGTACTGTTCCAATTAAACCAAGACAGTATAATTTTATATTAGTACACTCATGATAGAATTGAAAGTGAATTAGCATAGAATCGATTAAGATCCTACAAGTATCAAAATTAAGTAGACAGCATGTGAAGATTCTACATAATCACTATATATTATATTTAATTTAAAGAAAAGAAACACCATTCATATGATACTTCTAGAAGTGGTGTTGGTATACCTGTTCACACCAAGTTATTGTACCCTTGTCAAAAGTTAAAGTTTTTCAATAAACCTAAACTATTCAAAGAGTAATATTAAGTAGTAGGCTCTATTAAAAGTTTAAATTGTCAATATATCTATCCGAAAAGAATCTGTTTATGATAGTTTCAAAATTTCCATAACATACAGGTGGCATTCGTTGAATAATGTAGTCTATAAAAATAAGTAACATTCCAATGCCAGCAAATATAACATCATCACTATCCATTCTCATGTCAAGATTGACTACATAATTATTTATGATAAATCACAGACATAAGATACAGTAGCGATAATAGATTATCGGTACTTGTCCGAATGCAAAATCAAGAAACATAAAGAACAACGATGCTTATATATTATGGACATAACCACAATATTCATCAATGTAAACACAATTAATCATCATATATTAAGGATTACTCATCAAAATCTAACAATGTCAAAACCATAAAAATTAGGGATTTTAACCTAAACATGTCAAAACCTAGAAATTGAAGAACAAATTCTCTAAATCATGTTAATCTACCCATTGACCCAATCATACTAACCCATAATAATAAGGATTCTCCCCCTTACCTCTTCAATATGCTTCAAACCCTAGATTTCTCCCTTGTTGTTCTTCCCCTAGGTTTTTCTCCTTTCTCCTTTCTTAGTCTCCTTTCTCCTCTTCTTTTGCAAATGAACAAAGTTATGATACCTCTACTCTTCCAACCCTTACTATATTATTCATATTGGGCTTAACCCATATAATTTCACTCCCTAACTAATTAGGCCCAATTGATGAAATAGAGTAGTTCAAATAAATAATTATGCTCCAACAAATAATATTATTACCCTTAATATTATTTTCCGATTAATCCAATTAAATCCGACTTTATCTCAATTAAATAAAAATACAATAATAATATTATTTCTAATATTATTTCTCAGCATATTCCACTTTATTAATTCTTCGATTAACCGAATAAATTCCAACTTCACTTAATAATCCGAACATGTTTCTCAATAACACCGACGATCCAATTAATTATCAAACTTCGTCCAAATTAAGTAAATAAATCCTTATTTAATTTAATTAGTCAGTTAATTCAATTCGGGCTGTTACAACTCTCCCCCACTTAAAATATTTTCGTCCTCGAAAATTATCTCAAACGAACAACTCCGGATATGAATCCTTCATCTCACTCTCAAGCTCCCAAGTCACATTACCTCTAACCGGTCCATCCCAAACGAATTTGGCCAAAACGATCTCTTTACCACGAAGCTTCTTCATTTTTTTTAAATCATCTTAATCTTATTCATAGACTCTCGAACTAACTCGGGTCTAACCACAACACTCTCTCCAAACCTCAAAGATATTCAAACGACTGAACAGTCCTCTCCGGTTGACCATCAGTTCGCGGATGATATACCGAACTCAAAACGTAGCTTCGTACCTAAAGCATCTTGCAAACCTCCCCCAAATCTCGAAGTGAATCTTGGATCTCTATCCGCAACAATGCTCGACGGAATACCATGCAAACATACAATCCTCTCGATGTACAACTTAGCAAGTCTCTCCATCGAATAATCCATCCTCACTGGAATAAAATAAGCGCATCTCGTCAACTTTTCCACAATGACTCACATCACTTCACAAATACTCGATGTTCTCAGCAACTTGAAAATAGATAACTGTTGCACCAACGAAACGGTTCCTGACAAATCCAATTCAATTACACACTTCCCCTATATCCCTCTTCATACTTTGCTACTAAATATTTTCCTCAAATATTGATACATTTTAGTAGCATCGCGACGTACTCAAACCATCACGATGTCCTTCTTCCAAAATTATCTTTCTCAAATCCGAAACATTAGGAATACAACTCGATCACAACACCTCATGACACTATTCTCGTCCATCCGAAAGTTATTACCTTTTTCTTGATTAAATCAATGTCCTCTTGCCAACCAGTTGTAAATCCAATTTCTGACCCTCTCGAATCTCATCTAGAATGTCTCACATAAGCTTCGACATACCAAGCTTAACACATGAAGACGTCGCTTCATAAACCAAACTCAAGTCTCTAAATTGTTCCAACAATTCCAATTCTCGAATCCTCAACATAGACTTATGCAATGATTTCCTATTCAATGCATCGACTACAACATTCGCTTTTCCAGGATGGTAGTTCAACCAAAATCATAATCCTTCAAAAGTCTATTCATCTTGTTTACTTCATATTCAACTCTTGTAGTCACTACACACCTCAAATATCGATCCAAACAATAATGCCTCTTAAGTTTCAAAACAACCCAACGGCGGATGACATCCATTCATACATCGAATAATTCCTCTCACGAATTCTCAGATACCTTGAACCATAAGCCACCACTTGTCGATTCCGCATCAACACACCTCAGCTCAAAATCACATATCCAGGGAAACTCACTTCCTTCACTAAACTCATACTTAGAAAACTGAGCACATAAATTCTTCTCTTTCAACATCGATAACACAATCCTTATATGTTCAACATAATCATCTTTACTCTTAGAATTAAATCCTCAAGAAATGTTACCTCAGGGAACCTTCTTTCTTCTTAATCGACAAAATAAGCGCAACCCTATGGCTACACACCCAAACGAATGAACCACTTCTCATATAACTCCTCAATTTGACCCTTCAACTTCTTCCTAGTCGTTTTACACACTACCAAATTAGTAAGACAAGTCTATCTCGTCCAATACGATCTCGTCTCCTATCAACAATAGATTAAGGGTGATCAAGTCCTCAATTTGTCAATATACAGTCGATAATCATAATGAAACATAAACCTCAATTACTAAACTACAATATCGTTCCTTCAGATCTTGTACTAAATCAATTCCAAAATCTCTACCAAAGATGCTCAACGGATAATTCAACACACAAAGAAGTAGGACAAAACTCATAGTAAGTGTATCAATAACCATACTTCTATGCATAACAGATAAAACAAGATTCAATCTCATAGCACAATCCAAAGAATGAAAGTATGCGTTGCACCATAATCAATAATAAAGCACGTACCTCAAATTAGCTTCTCCTTAGCAGTGGCCTCAGCACCAGACAATGCAAACACTTTTCCTTTCGCTTGCTTCTTCTTTGGCTTGTCACACATGGCACAATTGTGTCCTTGCTCACCACAACTGTAGCAAATCCTACTCGAACCAACTCGACAATCAACAGTTTTGTGACCCGTCTCGCCACACTTGTAGCACTTAATCGGAGTAGAAGCTCCTCCCCCACTTGGCTTCTTGCTAAAACCAGATTGTTTCCTCACGTCATCATACGGTTTCCCACGAAATTGTCCTCTTCCTCGCTTCAATTCCAGAACTCTCGCTTCTTTCTTTCCACGCACATCTTTTGGAAAATAGTTTTCCAAAAATGCATCACATAAAAGATTCCAAGTAACTTCAATACCTTCCTCATCAAATCTCCACACAGTATTACTCCACCAATCCTCAGCTTCTTCCGTCAGCATGTGAGTACCAAACCGTACCTTCTGTACATCAGTACAACTCATAACTTGAAAGGTCTTCTCCATTTCTCTCATCCATGCATGTGCTTTGCCCAGTCCATACTTTCCTTCAAAGATCGGCGGATTTCACCTTCGAAAGTCTTCAAAAGCACGTAACTCATCCTGTCCTCCATTACCTGCACTCTCGTGCGGCGCTTGTCCAATGGCACCAATCCACCTCGTTAATGCTCCGACATTAATGTCATCATTCCTTCCTGCAACCATCGTCCTAATCAGCCAAACAACCAGACAAACAGTATTAATCGTGTCAGATACACGAATCAAATACAACATGATTAGAAAACATTAACGACTATTGACCAACTGGTCGACCATGCTCTGATACCACTAATGTAACACCCCTTTTATACCCCAAAATAAATAAGCATATAATCAGAGAATAAGCATGCATATAATTCAAAAGGGCGTCACATCGATGTTTTCAAAAACTAAAAGCTTTTAAAAACCGACAACATTTATCTACAATATACGATACACCTGGTCATTTCAAATAACACCTAAACATTTAATTGCAATTCACACAGAATATGCATTCACACCGGAAAATACTAAAATACTCATGTATTTCATAAAATGATTCATGTCCCATACCATGATCATATCTCAATAATCATCTCAACATCAAATAAATCAAAATCAGAATATTTGGCTTGAAAGCCTCTCAAACAACAAGTAGCCAAATAACAAGTTCTCAAGTCATAAACATAATACATAACCAAATTGAAACATGAGTTCAACACGACTAGTCTACCCAGTGTTACATGACTAGAGCATCGACTCACTACCTAATCTCCAACAAACACGGAAGACTCTCCGGCTAGATCACGCACGAGCTACTAAACTCCAAAACCTGCATGTCGCCAAACGAGGGCAACATTAAAACAGAAGGGTGAGAATACGAATCATTATTAAGAAAGTATAATAAGATCCAATGGTTAAAATCAACAATTATAGGAATTTATTACACCATGCCTAATCATGTAAATAATACTAATCAATCTATTCATATATATTAAGCAATCGACAAGTACAAAAAGTATATTATTCCAATTTCATTACTATATTTCTAATTATGCACATAACCATAATTATCACATATTCACACATTTAACCAAGTATGTATCCAAACATCACCAATTTCAATTATCAAAAATCATACACATATCACACTACATCAATTTCACATTTTCAATTACCGCATAACTCTAATGTGACTCAATGCAAGATATGTGACGCTATGCATGTGGTACCGCAATGTGAACCCAACATTTCACCGCTTTCCGATTCAATATCTAGAATCCAAGCCACGCTTCCGATCCGAACAAGATCAAAGCCACCACGTATGTTTCCAATTAAGGATCAACATGTTCTACGTCTATTTCCATTCAAGGATCACCGTCTATTACCATGTGAACCCATAGTTTCACCGCTTCCACAATAAAGCCGACTATGCCATGAATGAATGTACAATTACCAACCAACTATGCAATTAAGATTATCTCATCAATCTTAACTTACCGCATACCAACAATAATTCAACTCTATGAATTATATATCAAATTGTACACAACATTCACAACGCATTGATATCAATCCACATAATAGAAACAATATTCAATTATGATTCACAAAACACAATTAACACTAGTAAATCATACTATCTCACGTTAATTCATATTGCCAACAAAATATAAGAATATACTTCCAAACCAAGTATTAATTCATTAGTATTTGGCCAAAAATACAATTACGGTTAAATTCTCAAGATACCGCAATTTATCGATAAACCGAATAATTGATTTCAATTCCAAGTATATATTCAATCAATTAGACTCATTGAAATTAATTTAACTATTAATTAAATTAACCAATTAATAACTAGATTACATTAGTTCCAAGTTTCTAATTCATTTTCTATTCCAAAACCAATATTTAATATAAAAGATATTCAAATTCACACTATTTCGGTCGGTCCGTAAATATCACATTTTCAACGAAATAACACCACCATGTTAATCTACTAATTAAACTTAGCTACCACGTAAATTTTCATTAAATTTCGGACAACTAATTATACCGCTTAATTCGGCTATTCGGTCAAACGGAACTGTTTTGCATTTCATTTTGTTTTCTAACTTACACAATTCAATATACTATTCCTATTTCCATTATAGTTCAATTTATAATGGTACATTTCCAATTTCTATTATATATATATAATTCTAGAAGTGAGGCTACAGTACTGTTCCAATTAAACCAAGACTGTATAATTTTATATTAGTACACTCATGATAGAATTGAAAGTGAATTAGCATAGAATCTATTAAGATCCTACAAGTATCAAAATTAAGTAGACAGCATGTGAAGATTTTACATAATCACTATATATTATATTTAATTTAAAGAAAAGAAACGCCATTCATATGATACTTCTAGAAGTGGTGTTGGTATACCTGTTCACACCAAGTTATTGTACCCTTGTCAAAAGTTAAAGTTTTTCAATAAATCTAAACTATTCAAAGAGTAATATTAAGTAGTAGGCTCTATTAAAAGTTTAAATTGTCAATATATCTATCCGAAAAGAATCTGTTTATGATAGTTTCAAAATTTCCATAACATACAGGTGGCATTCGTTGAATAATGTAGTCTATAAAAATAAGTAACATTCCATTGCCAGCAAATATAACATCACCACTATCCATTCTCATGTCAAGATTGACTACATAATTATTTATGATAAATCACAGACATAAGATACAGTAGCGATAATAGATTATCGGTACTTGTCCGAATGCAAAATCAAGAAACATAAAGAACAACGATGCTTATATATTATGGACATAACCACAATATTCATCAATCTAAACACAATTAATCATCATATATTAAGGATTACTCATCAAAATCTAACAATGTCAAAACCATAAAAATTAGGGATTTTAACCTAAACATGTCAAAACCTAGAAATTGAAGAACAAAATCTCTAAATCATGTTAATCTACCCATTGACCCAATCATACTAACCCATAATAATAAGGATTCTCCCCCTTACCTCTTCAATGTGCTTCAAACCCTAGCTTTCTCCCTTGTTGTTCTTCCCCTAGCTTTTTCTCCTTTCTCCTCTCTTAGTCTCCTTTCTCCTCTTCTTTTGCAAATGAACAAAGTTATGATACCTCTACTCTTCCAACCCTTACTATATTATTCATATTGGGCTTAACCCATATAATTCCACTCCCTAACTAATTAGGCCCAATTGATGAAATAGAGTAGTTCAAATAAATAATTATGCTCCAACAAATAATATTATTACCCTTAATATTATTTTCCGATTAATCCAATTAAATCCGACTTTATCTCAATTAAATAAAAATACAATAATAATATTATTTCTCAGCATATTCCACTTTATTAATTCTTCGATTAACCGAATAAATTCCAACTTCACTTAATAATCCGAACATGTTTCTCAATAACACCGACGATCCAATTAATTATCAAACTTCGTCCAAATTAAGTAAATAAATCCTTATTTAATTTAATTAGTCAGTTAATTAAATTCGGGCTGTTACAAACGTCATCAATCAGAACATCGGCAACCTTTTTTAAGGTTAAGAAAAATCACTTTTTTCAAGCGTTTGAAGTGACTTCCCTCAAACTTGAACGGTTTGTCGCAGACAATAGTCACTAAATTACCAATAATTTCTTCGGTAGCCATAACAGTTTGTAAACGTCTTAAAATTGCTATTTTACAGTTTTGAAAAGATTCCCACTAAAGAAATTACCGGGTAGAGTCCCAAACTAGATCGCTCTCTTTATGACATTTTATGTTAAAGCCCAAAATTGTGCAAAGCATAAGGATAACCATGACACCTTTAGGATAAAATAGTCCAGTTCTATATTGTACAATTACTACTTGCATGATAGATAATTAATCTAAAAATATATCTTCTGATGACTCAAAGAACAGTCAGTGATGGTATAAATATCACCTATAATATCTAGTTAATATCAGTCATAATTTTTTGGTTAATGTTAATCGTATCAGGCACAAAGCAACCAGTTGAACATATAAGAACAGAAAAGAAAATATAAAGATGAAGGGGAGACAAGATAGAGGAACAAAAATTTTGAAAATTGAAAATCTGGATTGAAGAAAATGAGGTTGAAAGGCCTATATTTATAGGTGAAATTCGAGTCCCGAATGGGAGAAAAAAGAGGAACGGAATGAATTTAGCCCAGAACTTGGTCAGTAAGGCAATCATGGAAACGTGGAAGGCAAGACAATTGGTCAACAATTAGGGTTACCGTTAAGGGACAACAATTGGTCAACAATTAAAATGGAAAGCAAAGCAATTGGTCATCAATTAATTTTCACCATTTCAGATACCAAAAAAAATAATGAATCACCCAAGTCCAAGCCCCACCCGAACTGAGATAGCGGTCGTGTGTATGACGAATTCATGGTGGTGCGTCTTCGCCCATTCACAAAATTGTGTATCCTTTAGGACACATCCCAAGAGGTCAACCTACTATATATAAACACTGCTAAAGTGTGGTATTCCACCAATATGAAACTTTAATGAACTTTTTCAAAGTCACCTCTTGATACACTATCTCATACTTCATACAGTATCACATCCCAATAGTTGATAATTTCTTACCAACGGAAAACTAACAATTTCTTCCAATTCCCAACTAATCCAACAAACTTTGTTAACAGCACATATCGAACAATATGTGGCCAGAAAACCATCTCAAGATTGCAATGAGTGCAAGGGTTAATATCTATTTTGCCCCCTGCCATATAGGGGTTATTTGAGAAACCCCCCTGCAAAAAAAATGTTGCAAGAATTTCCCTAACATTTCAAGATTCTCTCATTTTTTACCTTCATCACATCCAGTCAGTAAAAAAGCTGACGTGGCAATTTGTTTTTATTTATTTTTTATTTTTTATTATTATTTTTAATGACGTGGCTGGCTTACGTGGCATTTTTATTATTTTTTATTTATTTTAATTCCATGTGGCAATTTTTATTATTATTTTATTGTTAAGTTGTTAAAATGCTAAATATTAAAGCTAAAAAATATGGTCTCAATGGGAGTTCAACCCAAGACATCAAGCTTACACGAAACACAATGTTACCACTTAACTGCAGCTTCGTTCTTGATATTTAGTTGCCTTTGCTAATACTTAATTGCTATTTAAAACGTTATTATAAACCAAAGAATCATACTTAATTGCTATTTAAAACGTTATTATAAACCAAAGAATAATAATTAAGAATAGATACTTAATTGCTATTTAAAAATAATGCTCATATAAAGAAAATTTGAATGGAATTATAGCTACAGTATTTTTTAAAATTACATTATTTTATATAAATAGTATCTATATAAATCATTTATTTAATTCTAAAATAATTTTAATATTCTTAACATTAAATTTTTACAGTATATTGATGTTAAATTATTAATTATTATATAAAACATAAAAATATTTTTGTTTGGTTCAGTTAGTATAAACTAAATTAATTATATTTAATTATATTAATTAATTTAAAACTAGTTTAATTAATCTAGTTAAATTAAAACTAGTTAAAATTATTTAAATTAAAAATAAATTAATTTAGGTTATAATAATATAATTTAGTTTATATTTTATAATTTATTTAACTTTAACAGTAAAATAAATATTAATTACTATTTTATTATTTAACTAATATTAATTAATAACGTTAACTATTAACTAATAAATATTAACTAATAATTATTAATTTAAATATTAACTATTAACTAATATATTACTGTATATGTACATTATTTTTAGATAGTAATTTAAATATTAAAGTTATTTAAATATTAATATTTTTAAATATAAATGATATTTAATATTTTTTAAATATTAATGTATTAACATTAATATTTAAAATAATTTATGTAATTAAAAATAAACCAAATTAAAACTAAATTAAAAATAAACTAAATTAATTATATTAATACTATATTAATTAATTAATTTAAAACTAGTTTAATTAATATAGTTAAATTAAAACTAGTAAAACCTATTTAAATTAAAATGCAGTATGCTATTAATACCATTCAAAGTATTTAATGAACAAAACAAACAACTTAGCTTAGTGGTTAGGCGCCACTTCCAACAAATTTTGGTTATTTAAAATGTTTTGACATTTCAACCAAAAATTAATATAATATAAATTGCATACGTGGCATTATAAATAATAATAAATTAAAATAAAAAGCCACATGGGCCATCCACATTATTAGAAATAAATTTAAAAAAAAACATGCCACGTCAGCTTTTTTCTGACTGGATGTGATGAAGTTAAAAAATGAGAGAATCTTGAAATGTTAGAGAAATTCTTGCAACTTTTTTTTTTTGTAGGGGATTTTTCAAATGACCCATATATGGCATGGGGAAAATAGGTATTAACCCTAGTATTAACAAACACAAATCATATTCAAACAATAATTAACATCTCATTTCATACTCAACAACAAATAATACCCGTATCTCATACTCAGCAAGATTCCTCTCTGAATCCATAATTTTGCCAATGTAAGGCCAACTCTGTAATTCCTCTATAAATCACTCAACTCAACATATTATATAATTACAACTCAAATAATCATATAAATATTCACAAATATTCATCAATAGAGTAAAAATATATTATTATTCATGTCAACCCATCAATAGGGTAATAAAACAAATATTCACAGACACATCAACACAACTCTACACATGTCAGAGTTACTACTCAATTATAACTCTAATAACTCATAAAGTCTTACTCTACAAATTCAACAACTCAAAATTAACTCTTTTGGAATCACGGCCTTACCCAAGTAATAATATATCTCAAAACGACTCTAAAGAGTTAAAAACCTTCAACTTCAACTCTAAGCTCATCATATATAACTCTAAACAATTCAAAAATAACTCTCACAACTCTATAACAACTTTAACAACTCTAAACATATCAAACTCAACTCCCTTAATTTAAATCAACTCTAAAAAATATCAACTAACTTAAATAAAGTTATTTATAAATATATTTAATTCCTTAAATTGCTAAAGGGTTTCCCAAAACTCTTGACTTAACTCTAAAATGGTCTCACTTCAAAATAGCACCAAACATTATAGACTTGTGATTAAAATTATGAAACTCTCCGGTTTAAAAGCTCTTTAAACTCTCTTTTAATTGCAATTGATAGCATCTCGGTCGGAATATTCTAACTCTAGTTCTATTTGTTTCAGTTCAGCATTATCACAATATTTCTACGTAAACTCTAAAATAGAATGTCTAATTTTAAAATTGCACAAAAAATTACAGAGTTATGATAAATTTATGAAACTCTCTAGCCTAAAAGGTCGTTGAATCCTTTTTTTAACGCAATTGATTGCACCTCAAACAGACTTAAGAAACTCAAGTTACACATGAAACCAGATGACCAAAGCATGACTGAAATTTACTACACTTCTGGTATAAAAACCAGAGAAGTACTTTTGTTGTGGTTCACCTAGACCCAATTTCCCCATTTCAAAAAAAAAATTATTGCGTTAGTTTAGGAACTCAAATTACACATGAACTTATGGAACAAATGGACTTATGGAACTCAAGTTACACATGAAACAAGACAGTCAATCCCTTTATACGTCTACCTACGATTTTCTGCATTTTTTCTCCATATTGAACATGTTCAAAACTTCACTATTTCGTCTGTATGAGTTCTAATCACCTAAATATACACCGATAAACATAAATGTGACTCAAACATCACAAATTCAGCTCTCACCATAGTATAAGGTAACAATATAACTTATCAATTACTCTCGCCTTATCAAAAGGCATCAACATACATATCAATTAACCCTTTTGCCCGTTTAAAACCCAACCGCCCCTAAAACATAGATCAACAACCATAGACAATCATACCATAATCCAATTATTAAAAGTTATCATAGATCATCATGCAAATCATAATTTCATAACATATTCATGAGAATAAGGGAAACCTATCAATTAATTTCTCAAAGGATTTTCCCCAAACCCTTTTTGGCCAAAACTATAACAATCACAAATACCGAAGAAGAAGAAGAAGAAGAAGAAGAAGATTTAAGAGTAAGGATCCCTCACTATCTGACTGCCTAAACACCCATATGTAGAGTTTCCCCCTTACCTCGAAATTATTGATCGATGAAAACCTTTGGCCTTTTGAAAATTTTCCTCGCTCTTCAAACTTCTCCTAGATTTGCCTCTCTCTATGCGTCTTTTCTAACTTTTGCACGTACAATACAAAAGTCCTCTCACTTTATCTATTTATTCTAACATAATATGTCAATTAATCCTCTAACCCCTCAACTCTTCTCACACCCTCACTAAACCTCTATTTCTATTATTTTATTTTTAATTCAAATAATACCCTAAATTAATTAAAATAAGACAAATCTCTAATTTTCTAATAAACTCAATCATCCCAATAAGTTAATTAAATATAATTAATTAAAATACTTAAATAATTATTTAGAATTCTCCAGCTCCCAAATAAAATAATTAGTAATAATATTAGTAAAATAATATTAATTATAATAAAATACAATTCTAATTTATAATAACTCTCCACCATCCAATAAATCAAACACTCCTCAATTAATTAACTAAAACCACTCTAAAAAACAACTTAAAATATTGACATAATATTAATACTATTAAAATTAAAACTGTTGTGTTACAAAGAGTACTTATGTTGCTAAGTACTCCACTCATACAAAGTATAAATCTCACTTACGGTTTCTATTATCTCGTCCTCTTATCCCTTCAGGATGCTTTCTTCTTTTTATTTATGATAGCATAATCATCTTATATTACTCACAACTTGTTATTACTTATTGAACCTAATTATTGGAATCTCTAATATTTTAAGTCGGGTTACCATCGTGAGCAACTCACTTATGTATAGGCATTAGTCCCATATTATTGGATGTACTATGGACCTTATCTCTAGCTAATTTTTTCGTTAAAGGATCTGCTAATAACATATCTCAATTTTTGTAATAGTACCAGTACTATAGCAGTGGATGAAAACAACTAGCATAGGTTTTTCCCAAAATGAAATCTCGACTAGCAAGCATCTTAACCAACTCGCTTCTTCACTAGAAATTGCTAATGCTATCAGTTTAGACTCCATGATGGACTGATCCAAGTAAGCCAATTTCTTTGATTTCCAAGATGCAACTCCTCCAGCTATACTGAATATATAGCTACTAGTTTCTTTGGAATCATTTGATAATGTGTTCCAATCTGCATCGTTGGATCCCTCAAGTATTGTAGGAAACCTCTGATAATGCATACCAAGATTCATGGTCCTTTTAAAGGTATCGTATGAGTCTCTCAAGGGCTTGACAATGATCATTACTCAGTCTACTTGTACACATGAAATAATCTTACGACATATGCAACGTCGGTTCTAGTACAATCAATTGCTTACTTAAGTCTGCCAATGATGCTCGCGTGCTCATTTTGTTTTATACTATCACCAATGTTCTTAAATAGTTTAACACTAAAATCGTATGGTGTGCAAACATTTTAATAATCTAAGCAGTTATATTTATTTAATATCTTTTCCATATAGTGAGATTGATACAAAGATATTCCCTTCTCGAATCTAGTGATCTTGATTCTGAGAATCACATCACTTTCTCTGAGGTCCTTCATATCAAACTTGCTGCCCAATAATGATTGCACATCATGAACGGCCTAAATGTTTGATCCAAATATGAGTAAGTCGTATACATATAGACATATGATAGTGCAAATGTTATTTTCATGTTTGTACCATACATAGACTTATCTAACTTACATGCCTTTTTTTTCTTGCGCATGAATTACAAACCCTTAGAGTTGGCCCATATAGATTTATTCTTCAAAGTCACCGTTTAAAAATTTTTTTTTAACATCCATTTGGTGCAATATTAAGTTTTAAAAAGAAGAAATTGAAATCAGTACCCTAATGGATGTAATTCTAGTTACTAAAGAAAAAGTATCAAAGAAATATTTTTTTTGCCTACAAAGCGAGCCTTGTACTTTTCAATAGTTCCATCAGGTTTTAGTTTCTTTTTCGAAACCCATTTACAACTGATAGGCTTGCAACTAGGAGGCAAGTCTACTAAGTGGCAGGTCCTTCTCGACTCTAGAGAATCTATTTCATTGTTAATAGCTTCTTGCCAAAAATTTGCATCCAGAGATGACAAGGCTTCTTGAAGATTTGTTTGATCTTCTTCTACTATATAGGCTGCATAATCGTGCCCATAATCTTTAGCAACTCATTTTCTCTTACTTCGTCAAAGTTTTGTTTACACTTCATTGTTGCTTTCAGTGCTTCTTATCACAAGAATATGATTTGATTTAGTGCCCCCATTATTTCTCAATTTGAAAGGAATTTTTTTCCATAGAAATCAACATCATTTTATTCTATTATAGCTTTATCATTTAGGTCATAAAACCTATATGTCTTACTTTTTACTACATACTCAATGAACACACATTCATAGACATCTACTAGTGAGTTTAACTCGCTTCGGATCTGGAATCCTCACATATGCCAGACAACCTCAAGTTCCAAAACAATACGATTTTGGTTGTCTTTTCTTCACTATCTCATAAGAAGAGATATTATTTTTATACTTGGGATCTCTATTTAAGACATAGCAAACACTCAATAAAATTCCCCTCCATCAGTGAGACGCAACACCTTAATTTAGTATAATAGCAACTGCTAGTTCAATAAGAGAGATATTTTCTTTCTTTCTACTTTATCATTATGGGGTTTTTGTTTCATGTACAGTTTCATTTTCTTTATAGAATTCATTAAATAAAGTGGAATCATACTCAATTTTCCTATCACTATTAATTCTCTTCATTTTCTACTAAATTGATTTTAATTTCATCCACATAAGTCTTAAAATGTCAAACACTTCACTTTTATTATTTATTAGGTACACAAAATTATAATTAGAACAATCTTCAAAAAAATTGGTGAAATAATGTTTATTGTATCTAGTTAAAGTTCCATCAATTTCACATATATTATAATGTATTAGATATAATGGTTCATATTCTCTTATTAGTGGTTTATGTTAAATCTTAATTATTTTAGTTTGACTACAAATTTTACATTTTTCTAAGTCATTGGTGTTTGAAATTGGAATTAAACATAATCTAACTAAATTAGAAATAACACCGCTTATTATTAACATGAAAAAGCTTAGCATACCAAATAGTAAAATCACACAAAGAGTAAACAAAAGGAGACATTTTATTGATTTCAACATTCAACATAAACATTTCATCAATGGTGTACCATTTGTCAACAAAAATATAATTCTTAGTGATGGTGTATAAATCTTCTCCAATGGAGTGACTAAACCATGCCTTATTTAAAAGAAAACCAGAAATAATATTCTTTCTAATCTCAGACGTATGCATGACATCCTTCAAGATTAAAGTCTTTATGGAGGTCAAATTTACCTCTATGTCTTCAATACTGGCAATATTAGTGGTATGAGCATCTTCCAACAACAATTCCTTATCATCGCCATTCATGTACATTGCATGATCATAAAAGACATGACGGGAGGTGCTAATATCTTCCACCAACCATGCTGATTTTAACAGCAACACTAGGTTTCAGCCTGCTCTGATATTTCTTAGCCATATGACTTAATTTTCCACAGATGAAACATGAGAAAATTCTAGCGTCATTTCTTTGAGGCGGTGGTTCCTGCCTAGAAATTTGAGCAATTGGGGTCCTAGAAGGATTCTCATTCTTAATTCGGCTCACATCGTTGTGGTTTTAATTCTTTAATAGTTTTCCAGATGGCGTCAGAACTGCACCAATTTCTTTTTATTGCTTGAAACAACTAAGACTTCATATTTTTGATCTTGTCTCAAAGATTCTTCTTCAATTCTAATGTGTGTAATTAGACTCTCAATTGAAAATTCATTTGTTTGGTGGAGAAGAAAGTTTTTAATATCTTTTCAAAACAATTCGGAGGCATTTTGTCAATAATAACAACAATTTGAAATTGTCAACTAGGGGCGTACCTTTAGTGGTGATCTAGTGAGCGTTCTTTTAAAGTTCATGACATTGAGTCTCCACATACATTTCATCTAAAATATGATAGTTTAGATAGCTATTAACATCATACATGTTTACTTCATCCTCTTTAGTATCATACTTCTTTTAGAGCTTTCTATACATGTTTTGTAGTCTCACAACTACTGTAATAATCATACAGATCATCTGTGAGTCCATTTAGAATGTGATTTTTGTAGAGATAGACACTGTCTTTTCATCGGCCAATTTCTTTCATGAGTTGTAAATCGTTCACTTATAAGTGTTCAATTTGAGTCCACATATTTCTTACTGTTAGTTTGTTCAGTTGATCCAGAAGGAACAACGGGAACGTCATCAATCAGAACATCGGCAACCTTTTTTAAGGTTAAGAAAAATTACTTTTTTCAAGCGTTTGAAGTGACTTCCCTCAAACTTGAACGGTTTGTCGCAGACAATAGTCACTAAATTACCAATAATTTCTTCGGTAGCCATAACAGTTTGTAAACGTCTTAAAATTGCTATTTTACAGTTTTGAAAAGATTCCCACTAAAGATATTACCGGGTAGAGTCCCAAACTAGATCGCTCTCTTTATGACATTTTATGTTAAAGCCCAAAATTGTGCAAAGCATAAGGACAACCATGACACCTTTAGGATAAAATAGTCCAGTTCTATATTGTACAATTACTACTTGCATGATAGATAATTAATCTAAAAATATATCTTCTGATGACTCAAAGAACAATCAGTGATGGTATGAATATCACCTGTAATATCTAGTAATATCAGTCACAATTTTTTGGTGAATGCTAATTGTATCAGGTACAAAGCAACCAGTTGAACATATAAGAACAGAAAAGAAAATATAAAGATGAAGGGGAGACAAGATAGAGGAACAAAAATTTTGAAAATTGAAAATCTGGATTGAAGAAAATGAGGTTGAAAGGCCTATATTTATAGGTGAAATTCGAGTCCCGAATGGGAGAAAAAAGAGGAACGGAATGGATTTAGCCCAGAACTTGGTCAGTAAGGCAATCATGGAAACGTGGAAGGCAAGACAATTGGTCAACAATTAGGGTTACCGTTAAGGGACAACAATTGGTCAACAATTAAAATGGAAAGCAAAGCAATTGGTCATCAATTAATTTTCACCATTTCAGATACCAAAAAAAATAATGAATCACCCAAGTCCAAGCCCCACCCGAACTGAGATAGCGGTCGTGTGTATGACGAATTCATGGTGGTGCGTCTTCGCCCATTCACAAAATTGTGTATCCTTTAGGACACATCCCAAGAGGTCAACCTACTATATATAAACACTGCTAAAGTGTGGTATTCCACCAATATGAAACTTTAAAGAACTTTTTCAAAGTCACCTCTTGATACACTATCTCATACTTCATACAGTATCACATCCCAATAGTTGATAATTTCTTACCAACGGAAAACTAACAATTTCTTCCAATTCCCAACTAATCCAACAAACTTTTTCAACGGCCCATATCGAACAATATGTGGCCAGAAAACCATCTCAAGTCAAATGCCGCAATTAGACAATTAGGGGCGGACTGCAATGAGGTCAAAATTTCCAACAAACTTCAAAATCAAAATCAAAACAACAGTCTACATTAAGTATAACAGAAATTACGATCTACATTTCACAGCATATACATCGAGCATCCTAATTATTGGAATATCAATTGTGAGCATACATCAAGTAATTGAATCGTTATGTCTGTTGAGATAACTTGTTATTTGTGTTGCATACGTGAAAGGTTAAGAAAGGAGACGCTCTAATCCAATTATGTAACTTAAGCTATGCAACAAGCTCACAACTGCATATTCATTCTTAATAAATTTGCTAATATACATAAAAAATTAATGTAAGTGGAAACAAACAAAAGATACATAAAACACAAAATGAATGTGTTATGTGTTCACAAATCTGCAGTTTCTCCTAACTTGTCCATTTATGAAGCTTTCTGAATTTGTGATATTTCCCATTTTGACCATTGAATCAGAGAATTGCTGGAAGAAAGCCAAAGGTTCTGCTGCATACTTCTTGACAAGCTCTCTTGTTTCGATTCCGAACACACTCGAGTACATTTCTTGATCAGAGTTAAGAACTCCCTCGCCTTTTAACAGTAACTGGTAAAAAGAATTGTCAAAGAGATTTGGCGTAACGTAGTCCATTGCTGTTATGTTATTGTCTCCTCCTCCAATTGGTGGACAAATAGATTTAAGGTTGTTGAACTGATTGTCTGAGATTGGATTTTTCGCTGAAGTTGATTCGTAGTCTCCGTATATTCTTGATCGAAAATTCTGACACCTTGCCATACCAATGGTGTGTGATCCTGCATGGTTTGTGATCAGAAAAGAAAGGGCCTGCTTGATTTGGTTTTTATGAAATGTTTTACAAGAATAAGAACATACCTACTAGGGCAACCATATCTGTAACTGATAGGCCTTGATAAAGAAACTTGGGAATGATAGAGACAAGGCTTTCATCTGAAGTTGGAAGATTGGTGTCAGTGAGTTCAAAACTTGCAGTCACAGAATCCTTCCTTCCAACAGGAACATCCCAGTATGGTCCACCAACCTACAAGAAATCAAAGGATAGGGAGAGATGTCATACTTCCAATAACTTATATAGGGCCATCTTTCAGGACGTGTAAGACGGGCTATTGCACAGATTCTAAAATTTGACACGTCAAACTGTGGTTAAATAGGGCTCATAAAATATATATCACGCTTAAATCGTGGCAAAATAGGAACCCTATTTGTTTTTCCAGAGTAAAATTGTAGCTAACTTATACAGGGTCTCGGAAAACTTAAGAGTTAAGACAGTCATGACTTGTATGAGAAAAGACTAGAATTTGTAACACATTTTGTTTCTTTTACCAGAATCACAGCATCTCTAGCTGCAATTGTGAGAATATCAGCACAAGAAACAATTCCAGGGCACTCAGATTCAACAAAGTTCTTGATTTGATCTATAATTCCAAAGCCTTTTAAAGAGTGGATGTTGGCATCTGCTTTCTTTTCACCTTTAAGAGTGATTGTATCATCGAGCAAGATCGATCCATCGCATCCCTGATTGCAAATATCACTTTTAATTAGTATGATTTTAATAAAAACTACACTTTAAAACTCGAACAAAATCACAAATGAAAAGTTTGAGACCTGAACAAAGCAATCATGGAAGTGAAGCCGGAGAATGGAAGCAGCGTTACGGGGATTCGAAAGAACTGAACATTCCATTTCCTTCCTAACAATATCAAACACAGTAGGACAAGTTGATGCATAGTAATCAAGTGTTAGTTGAGGCTCACTTGCACCAAGAAAGCCAAAGAAAAGAACAATGTGTAGTAAGAAGAAGATTTTCAAAAGAAATGAAGGATTCATTGTTAGTTTACTATTAGAGCTTAGCTTGAGAAGAATGTAGGGTTGGGGAAATAGATAGGAATAAGAGAATATATATACATATAATAAGTTCTGTGAAGTGTAGTGTTGTATGTACCTTGACCATTTCCATGCAATGGCTGTTTCAATGTTTCTTAAAGATGATTTTAAGAGTCAAGGGAAGATGCAACTAATATGGCCTAGTTGGTGAGTGTTCTTAAACTAAAAGTAACATTCTTAACACACACAAAGAAAGATTGAGGTGAGCTAAATAAAACTGAAAAAGTGATTAAAAGTTGTGTCACCAACATGTACAATCTTACTAATTATATTAAAATATTTTTGAAGGCTAGTAATCAGGATGGTCTCAATTTGGTCTCAATTTTTTTGAAATTCTGTGTAAGTTATTCATGGTTCAATCATGACAAAATAATTACAGATCCTATTTAACCCATTTTAACAGTTACAAAGATTTATAAGATCCTATTTAATTATAATTTAACTGTAAAAAATTAAAACCCTGTACGGTAGCTCACCCTCAAAGACGGCTCTGATAGTAACCAAAACAAAAACAAATTAAGAAGCTAATTTTTATTTGCATGTGTTTGTAGTCATCTTGCTGTCGTTTCTGAGACAGGTTTCAACATTTCAACAGTAAATAGGTTAGGTTTATGAGTACCACCTAGCATTACATCAGCTTAATTTAATTTATGAAATAGATATCAATCTAATTTTGCTTACCAGAAAGTCAAGTTTCTTTAACAATATAATACATTTCCACATGTGAAATAGTAATTTTATATGAAGTCAATTTGATTGCATATGAACTTGATCAAATTTTGCTGGTTTTACATAAGAAAGAAAAATTTGATACCATTTGAGTCATGGTTTTGATGTGCACGATTAAGCGTAATTAATTATCTTTTATATCCATGCAAGAATCCACAAATTTCTCATCTATATTATTGACTATCTCTCATTTTAACCCTTTTTCTTCTTAATTCTGATCTCATATCTCACTCTAGATTATGTTGGAGACAGATCATAGCTAAAAGCTTAGTTATAAAAATGAAATTTTGGCTTACAATTAGTCCCAATTATGATTTTTCTTGAAATAATAACCATTGAAATATATTTTAGTTAGATTTTGTATGGATTGATAGAATATGATAGAACGATGTTATATATGATAGAATATAATGATATTTTATTATTTAAATTATTTAAAATCGGATGAAACAAAATGAAATGGAGTTGTATGAGTTTCATTTCATCAATGATCACCATATTTTTTTCCCTTTTAATTTGAACGAATGAAAAATTTGACTTGTTTCGTCATAAAATTTCTAAATAATGAATTGGAATCTTCAATTTATAGTTGAGACTAGAGCTGTTAAAATGGACTACCCGGCTGTAAACGGGTCAGCCCTAGACTTTTTAGGGTTGGGCCAAAAAGACTCTGTGTAATATGGATTCGAGATTTACTACCCGAGTCCGACCCTATATGGGCTTCGGGCTACCCGACCCTAAATAGGTTTTTTATTTAAAAAAATTAAATAAAAAGTATTTCTAAATACAATATATGTTTAAATTGTATAAAAAATACTTGAATATTTATTATAAGAGAAAAACTAATATAATACGATAAAAAATTTTGATTATATTAATGTATAATATTTGAAAGAGAAAGATTGAATAGAATAGAGATAAAATTTAGTAAAGTGAGAAAAATCAATATGTTATTTTAGAGTAAGATAATATAAATATTAATATATTTGTTAAAATTTATAATTATGCGCCTAATGGGCTATCCACGGCCCATAAGGGCTAGCCTTAATAGGTAGTAGACTTTTTAGAGCTGGGCTAAAAAGACCCTGAAAAATATAGACTATACTTTTAAGGTCCAAGCCCTATAATTTTCCGGATCTGTCGGGGTCGACTCAAATGGACTAGCCCATTTTAATAGCTCTAGTTGTTACCAAGGTATATTTGAATTAGAATGAAAATTTTGCCGGAGTACTTCATTCCAGTCCACTCATTGTAATCCACATATAGCCCTAGTCTCATCTATAAGCTAACAATTCTTCTTCAAGCAATACTAACCCAATTCCACTGTAGAAGCTTGGTTTTCTATTAAGGGTCTATTTAAATAAACAGCTTATTTGCATCTTATATGCTTATCAAAATAAGAGTTTATATAAGTGTTTATGAATAAACTCACATGAGCTATTTTTAAAACTAAAGATAAAATAAATTTAAATTGTTTTTACATATGTTATAAAATGTTTTTATTAGCTATTTTGAAAGTTTATAAAAGAAATTTCAAAATAATTTATGAAAAATGTCATAAATTGTTTTGATAAGTCTCTCAAACAATGACATACTCTAAATGCGTAATATTAGCTCAAGAGACAATAATATTAGCTCAAGTTCAAACTAAGACAAAAATAAAAACAATGCATCTGCAGCACATTCATTTCTTTGTTCCATGTCTTATAACATGCAATTATATTTTGAAACATTCATGTCATACTATCCCCAATTATAATTTTTTTTTAAATTCTAACTTGGGTTAAAAATTAGAAGATTAAATGTCTAAGATACACGGATTCTATGTCTTTCTATTGAAATCTGATATACATTCTTTAAAAAACATTGGACATGAAAAAATTCATAAGTGTCTCTGGAAAGTAAGTAAACTCTAACTATTAATTGTTCGGCTCAAGATTTGAATTCGTTTTTAGGTAGAACTCAAACCACTCGAGTCCAATCAGTTGTTCAGTTGAGCTACTGTAACTATATGGTTCCTGAAGTGTAGCATTGCTTGTCGAGCTTACACTAGATGGTTTCTTAACAATGATAAACACTACCAGTATCAAGTATCAAGAGACTCCATGAAAACATCTACAGCTTTAAAGACATCTTAAGCAGCCTCAAAAGAAAGGTGTAGTATGGTCAAAATAAGTTTTGATCTATGATGAGTCAAAACTTATTATGGTAAGAATTCTACACTGTCTTCACAATTGCAGTGAGTGTGTGAGACTTATTATGGTAAGGACTCCACACTGCCCTCACAATTGCACAGTGGTCGCCTGCCATAGTTACATTTTGTTCAATGTGACCCACAAACAACACTTGATGCAGAACATTGCTAACAATCACAATTACACTAGCATATCACACAATTCGGTTCACAAATTCAATCCTTCTTCATGCTCCATGAAGAAAACTAGTAATTTCAAGACCACAACACAAAACCGAGATGACATTCAACTCAAAAGAGCAGAAAGATCAGCTACAAGAAACCAAGAGAACATTCAACTCAAAAGAGCATAAACAAGGCTACACAAGACCAAGATAACATCAATTCAAAAGAGCATAAAGATCGGCTAACAAAACCAAGAATAAATTCAATTAAAAGAGAATAAAACCGGCGACAAAAAACCTAGAGAACATTCAATTCAAAAGAGCATAAGGATTGGCCAAATATAAACATTGCAAGCAATTGACCTAGCAAGACAAACATCATATTCATATCCATCGTAATCCAGCTAAATCAACATAAAATCTCATCTATCAAAACATTCAAATCATCCAGAATCACATTTTAAAGAGTCACACTATCCATAAATCAAATATACAGATGAGATTGAAAAACATGATCCCTACTCCTCCCAAATTTCAAAGCCTCATCCCCATTCAAACCGAAATCAAATTCCGCCAAAGGCCGAATCAAATCCTTCAACAACAACACAACAGAAGAATCAAATTGAGGCCAAGAAACACACAAGCTAGCCCTAAGGTTCAGAATCTGGCACCTTCCAAGAATGGCGGCAGCAAGCCCGTCAACAACGCTACCAGACGGGTAATACTGCAATCCACCCAACAATTTCTCCTCAACCGCCTTCTTCCTCTCAGCCGAGCTCTCCAGCTTGAACGCAACAGCTTCGTCAGACGAAAGTAACCCGCGGTGGTTCATCGGCTGGATAGAATCGAGTATAATAACCGAATCAGGACGGATCTGGTTATTTAAGAGAACCTCGGCGACGGCGTAAGCGCGGGTATCGGAGATCGGGGTACGAACGGCGGCGAGGAGGATTTTGGATGAGATGGAGTGGATGTCAATGGTGTTGTCGGGATGAGAGAGAGGGAGTTCTGGGAGGATGAGTGAGGCGGTTAGGGTTTGGGAGTTGAGGATGGATTGGAAGAGGGAGAGAGAAGGGGAAGAGATGGCGATGATGAGGAGGTTTGGTTTGAGGGGTTGTAGTGGTTGATGAGTGTGGGGGAAGAGGAGGAAGGGGGAAGGAAGAGGTTTGGATGGTGGTGTGAAATTGTTTAGGTCTTCTTCTAGGAGTCTTGATGGGGGTGCTGCTTCTGTTATCACGTCTTCCATTTTTGTTGTTTCCTTTGAATGTTCACTGTGGGTTGTTTGATTTGAAGTGTGGTGTTATGGCTGCTATGCACAAGCTGCGTGTAGCGGACTCCAGACCTAGAAGGGGGACTCCTCCATGAATGAGAAAAAATGTTTTTAAAGTATTTTATTTTTTAATTATTGCATTAACACAAATTTAGTAATAGTTATTTGAGCGAATTTAAAAAATTCTATAAGAAATTATAAAGGTTTTTTTGTTTAATTTTTCATTAAATTAAGCTATCAAATAGATTATGTGGCATTTACATGTTGTATTATTTTGGCACTTTACAATTAAATAAAAAACGTGTGGATTTTTTCAGTTATCTTATGGAGTATCTAGAAAGGAAGAAATAATCAGGTTTGAAATCAGGTGGAAGACTCTCCAATGCTTATATGTCAACGGGCAAATCAGTTGTTGACAGATTGGAAAGAGTCCCAGCAGTATTGTCCCAGCAATGGGATTATTAATTCCCCGCCAGCTATTATCAGATGGGAAAAATCGCAGAGGGGATGATTTAAGTGCAATATTGATGCCGCTTTTTCTCATAATAAGGTTGGTTTTGGTGCTTGCATAAGAGATGAAATGGGTAATTTCATTAGAGCCCGGACATAATAGTTTTCACCTTGCACCGATGTTGTTATTGGAGAGGCTCTTGGCCTTCTGAAAGCTTTAAACTGGGTCCATGATATGGGGTACGACAATATGGATTTTGAATTAGATGCTAAGCGAGTTATGGATAGTGTGACCATTTTGAGACCTAATGACTCGGATCTTGGAGCTATTACGGAAGAATGTAACCGGTTGATGGCTCTTTTCTTTAGGAACTCTCATGTTAAGTTCGTTAGAAGACAAGCTAATGAGGTTGCTCACGCTCTTGCACGGGTGGCTCCATTAATGGCTAGCTTTCATAATTTTTATGATATTCCAACATGTATTCAGAATATTATTATTAATGAAATGAGTTAATCTCTTCCCGTCAAAAAAAACGTGTGGATTTGTTGATGATTAGTTGAAAAATATGGTAGATTAATGTAATTTAAATTTTTAAGAGATATTAAATTTTAATTTCTAAGTCACCAATGTCTTCGTCTTCGTTTTTCTCCTTCATTGTCGTGGTGTACTATAACATCAAATCTTCATATTTTCGTTATTAGTGAAGCTTCAAACTTCAATTGTCCTTGCGTTTGTATCAGATTCAAGCCCTTTCATTTTTCTTTCGTTTGAAAAAGAAAATGGCAGCATGTTCCAACTCAAGCATGCGTCCAAATGGAATAATCACTCTTAAATGTGGATATGGGCTTTATATGTGGTTGTAAGTCTTAAAGTCTAGTGCAAACCCAGAAAGAAAGTACTAAAAGATCAAGTATTTGAGGGTTAATTCTTTAATTGTTTCCATTACATTTCTCTCCATTTTCTACATTGTTTTCCTCTCAATTTTGTGTAATTCAATTTTTTTATGTAGAAAGAAGATTGTGAATCGTTTCACTAGGATGTTGAACTATTTGTATAAATGAAAGAAAAACAATTACTACAAAAGATGATGATTGATGCAACAGGTGCAATGTGGTGATAGATTACTTGAGGTCATTTGGAAAGGATTTAGAGAAAGAATTTGGAAAACAATTTGGGACTCGGTTGTTTTCAAAAGAGATTGTGCAGATGAAGAAGAAGGTTGAGAGCATAACGAAGAAGATGAAGTTTCTCATAGTAGTAGTTATTTGTTCTTGGGTTTATTTTGTTATATTTTTACGTGTATGTAACAATAGATCTTGATGTTTAGTGCATTTTAATGTAACAATCTAATTTGATGCTTAATGTAACTTATTTTGAATGAGTGAAAACCAAGTATGACAGAAAATTGGGGCATTAGATATCATTGTTAGCACTGATGTAAGCAAGTTAATTTGCATCTTTAGTTTGTGAGAACAATTTTGGCAGGTTTACTACAAAATTAACTCATCAAATTGCATCGCTAGTTTGACAGCAATATTTAATAGGATTGTTACCAAAGTTTGATAGTTTTGTTTTTACATCAAGTGCATTATAAGCACATAAAATTTGCACTACATTAAGTTCCATAGGTCTTGATCCAAGTTTGACATAAATTGTGACAAAGTTTGACATAAATTGTGACCGGATTTAATCCAAAGTTTGATTTTTTTATACAAGTCTTAATCAATGTTTGACATAAATTTGATAGGTCTTATGTTAGGTGAGAATATGGACATAAATGGTATAGAAGGGGGTTGAATAAACATATCCCCAAAAAGACAAATTCAAAAATGTTTTAGGTCCCATAAATAAAATCAAAGATTTTGAGATATGAGGAAGAAAAACACAACACCAACAAAGCTTGAAAGCATCTCAATGAATTAGACCAACTAAATTATTGCAAAATATCACTAAGGCCGCTTTAGACAAAGTGATTTAAAAATACTTTACGTGGCTACTCATTCAATGTATAATTGGATTTATGATGATCAACTAAGATTGATGCATTACATACCTAAGCTTACACATTAAATGTCTATAAGTAAGGTCTAACCTAAATGACATACAAATGATGTGTTACGACCGGCTTTAAATTTTAAGCTTTTTAACTTAAATTACAGAGTCGCCACCTATATTTATTCTATCCTAAGGATAAGGCTAAATACGGGAAAAAACCTAATTAGAGAGATTCTAAGTAAGTCGAGAAATTAGAGTCAAGGGAAGGTGTTAGGCACCCTTAACCTTTCCTTAAGGTTTACAGTGTCTCTAGGGTAAGGTTTATGATAAGAGTTTTATGGTAAGGTTTATAAAAATTTGAAGTTAAAAATGTACAGTAGTAGGGTAGAGAATAAGATCTCAAACCTACTTAATTTTAGGGGAAGGGGACTCGCCTTGTTGCCAAGTGCCTACGTACCTCCTTATGGAGGATCAGAGTCTATGTAGTTCGGTGTTTGTTGGTGTTTTTTATGGGATTGTACACCATTATTTTTGTATGTTGAAGTGTGTTTTAGTGAGTTCACGCAGTTCGCAGTTATCGTAGTCCGTAGTTTTATAAAAAACAATTTTGTGTACAATCCCTATTTTTTGTATTTTTGTGTATTGAATAATTAATAAATTATAAGTAGATATTTTGGTGTTTTTTAGTATATAGAACTTTGTAAATTAAAAGTATAATTTTATAGACCAGAAGTATGATGGTAGAAATAGATTTTTTTATTAGTTATTTAATGAAACTTCATAAAAAAAAAAGATTAATAAAACAAAGCAACGTAATTTAGAATTATATTTCAATAAGTTAAGAGTAAAATGAATCCTTCTTATATTTTTAGATATTAAATTAAACAAATTCTATTAATCTAAATTAGTAGGATAATTAGTTATTTAGATGTATTTGATACATGGTATTCAACATGTTAATTATCAAAAAGAAACATGTGTCGTTAAGTGTTTAGGTAATATTTAAAAAAAAGTTTAACTATTGTATTATTAAAATAGATTATTAAATAAAAGGCTAGTAATTTTAATTAAAAGAACAAAGGGTGTGTTTTATGTTGATTAGCAAATTTTAGGAGGTGTAAATATTATATGTCTGGCCCAATATGATTCAAGATCTATTTGGACAAGATGAGGGTGTGTGTAGGATGTTACGATGGGTTGCAAAATCATGATCGTTAGATCCAGATCCAATGGTCCACAAAATCATGATTTGTGGACGTAGATCTAGAATATTTTAATCGGATGGTCTGCATGTGTTTGTTTTAAACGAGAGAGTATGGTAGATTTAATGGGGAACCACACATATGACCGATCACGCGGCCTTTAAGTGGCCACGTGTCATAATCATAATTGGGATGGATTAATTATAATTTGTTTTTTACAAATTTCCTTTTTTATTTTCAACGAATCTCTCTTCCTCTCACCTTGCGGTCTCTCTCTTTCACTCTCTGCAAACAAAACCCAGAAAATGAAACCCAGATGAAGATCTTTATGACTTTCATCTTCTTCCCCTCTCATCTTCATAAACCAAACCCAAAAACCCATGAACATAAATCCTAAATTCATCAAACCTAACAGTCATAACCCTCCATCAACCCAAAACAAATCGCAAACACAAGAATCAAAATCCAGCAATCGTTCATGTTCATCAAAATAAATAAATCCTAATGTTTGTTTCAGGTACTAATGGTGGTGGCACAACAGGCTTTAACTTCTCTCTCCGTCTCCTTCTGATTTTTCTCTTTTTTTTTCCCGGTCCCCTCTTCTGTAAATTACGTTTTAATTTATAGAATTTTAGAGTCAGATGCATTAGGAAAGCTTTTAAGTTTTTGATTCAGGAATTGATGAAGGATTCGATTTGGTAATTACTGTGTTCCAATCTGATTTTAATTTGCTTTCAAATTGTTTCTGTATTTGAAGATTTGGCTATAATTTTCGGATCCGTTTTGATTAAGATTTATTGGTTCTGATTTGTTTTATAAAACTTGCGCTTTGATTATGTATTTGGACTAATTCATGTTCATAAGTCGTCTTTGTGATGTAAATGGAAAGATTTTATTTTGAGATTTGTTCTGAAAACGATTTTTTTAATCCGAGTTTGTGAGATGTAAAGAAGTGGCGGCAGCCGCCGGGTGTACAAGGTTGGAACCCTAGTTTATTCTATTTTATTTTATTTAAGGAATAATAAATAAATAAATAAAAATACTTTTACAAAATAATAGTAGTAATAATAGGCATTTTTTTATTTTTATTAATTAGTCCTAATAAATTAGTTAATAATAAAAACTAAAGGTGCTATAATTAAAACATGGTAAAGTGGGCGAGAAATTAATGGCCTAGTCTAAACTTTATGACTCTAATTAAAACTAAATAACCCACCAACAATAGATTTAAATGTCATAAATAAATAATAATTAAAAAAAAGAAGACAATAGGACCAAATTATATGGAAACCGTGTGATAGCATTAAACCAGTTAGTGTGCATTACTTTGGCTTTTCAATTTCTTGTAACCCACCATTCGTTATTTGACACGTGGCATCTTTAATAGAATAAAGAAACCATCAGAATAAAATAGCATATGCATCATACTTCCTCTCTCATTCATGTTTAGCAAGAGAGGTATCTTTTGGGATGCTTCTTCAATTTCTTACAATTTTTATATATGATAATAATAATGATAATAATGGCTAATGATATTAATAATAGGATATATAAAAAAATTGTTCAAAACTAAACATTATCATTAGTTAAAAAAAAAAATGTAATTAGTCAAATTATTCTACCTTGGCCCCAATATATAAATAATAGTAATATTTAAATGATAATATTTAAGTAATAATAATGATTATGATTGTTGATTTCGATCAACTATTCCAAATGTATTAATAAGACTTGTCAAACATTAATTATCACCAATAATATTTAACAAAATATGCATGTAAAAAAATAAAATAAATAGCAATAACATTTCTGAATAACAAAACAATAGTTAAAGTAAAATAAAACATCTATTAATAATGATAATAATTAAAGTATAAAGGGATTATATTTTTTTTAATTTAATAAAATCAACATTCTATTTATCCAAATATGAACTTCTAAAATGACTTTTAATAATGCTAAGCCCATTGATTCGATAAACACATTCTTCTTCTTTTATTTTTTTAAAAATAAACCCATTGCAAATTAATAGTAAATTTTAAAAAAAATGTAACAAGACGATAATAAAAATAGAAAAATGATAACATGCTTTAATTTAGAATAAAAAGTTTAAAATAAAATAGAATTTAAAAGTTTAAAATGATAAGGTAAATTTTGGGGTATGACATGATGCAATAATGCACTAATGCAATAGCCATAGTAATAAACGTTGAAAAATTAAAGGATGTAAGGGAAGAAAAGATACAAAAAATGATATAGTGGTTCGTCCTCTCTTTGCCTACTCCACTCTTCAATGGTGTTAAATAACTATCGGGAAATAATCACGATCTTTCACTATTTTGATAAGTTTGATACAAGCATTTTGATTACAGCAAAATATCACGCGATAATTTCTTCTGTTGATGCAGACACTCAAATTGCTAACAAAAACAAGATCCTCAAAGTTCTTGATCCAATAACCTTGCTATACACAATAACCTGCTCCAAGTATTCGTGTGAGGAAATCCACCTGATCCCACCGATTTCTTGTCTGAGCGATTGCCATTAATTAAATGTTGATTGGACAACTCCAAAAATTTTCTATGAAAATTCTTTACACAATTTCACCAAAGCTGGACAACTTCTAACTCTGTCTTACGAACTGGTTGTACTCGACCTCACCAAAGTCTTCCATGGAGTATAGTGAAACTATCTTCTCGATATATATACCAATAAGAACCAAATTGCATTAAAAAATGATACATGCACCTGCTACAAATAGAAAACTTTACACAAAAACATTAGATACCTTAATGTAACACTAGTCTCCCTCAAACATTCAACCTTTAGAGATAAAGGTACACAACAACGGAAAATGACTAAGGTTGAAGACTGCCAAAAGAATCACACACACACACACACACACACACACACACTTTAATTCACAAGGTGTTAGTCAAGGAATTAGAAGTATGTGAAAGAAGAACACACATATAGGTTCTCTCTAATATATGGATAAATGGGTATTGGATCTTGATGGATATCATGAGCTTGATCAAACATGAATCACTACAAGATTGATCAACTCACTCATTCTAGTTTCCCTCAAATAACAACAAATTACACAAGAATAATATGTAACAAAAAATGAATCTAGCATAGATTAACACTCAAGAAATTGTTCTTCAAAACAAGAGAAATATTCAAATGTGCTAGAAATAGACACACTAGAAAAGATAAGGCAATTGAATGCTTGAAACTATGATTCGAGTCAAGAAAAATCATTATTCGAGTCATAAAATGTTGTAATTCGAGTCAGTTTAACTCATGATTCGAGTCAAATTTGGTTTGATTTTGAGTGCGTCCGGAGATGCATCTCCAGACGCATGAAGGGCATTTTTGAGTTTTCATGGGTATGGTATGCTCATATAAGGGTGGAAAGGGAATTTCCCTCTTCAAAATTTAAAGGAATTGGACCTTTTACTATTAGATTTCGTACAACTAAACGAAATATAGAATTTTGATTTGAATCATGAGCAACTACAAACTCAGCTAAAGAATGAGAAAAAATGACCCTCCGATCCACATTAAGGTATATGTCTATCTTTTGGCAAATATGGACACTATACCGAGCACTCTCCCTCCATTTGAATAAGCCTTCCATGGAGCATATAGTTAGGAAATTTCTCATTGCACCCTTACGTGTGGTATGCTCATATAAGGGTGGAAAGAGAATTTCCCTCTTCAAATTTTAAAGGAATTGGACCTTTTACTATTAGATTTTGTACAACTAAACTAAATAGAATTTTAATCTGAATCATGAGCTGCTACAAACTCAACTAAAGCATGAGAAAAATGACCCTCCAGTCCACATCAAGGTATCTACCTATCTTTTGGCAAATATGGACACCATACCGAGCACTCTCCCTCCATTTGAATAAGCCTTCCATGGAGCATATAGTTAGGCAATTTCTCATTGCACCCTTACACATTATGGCGCGCCTCTGAAAATTCCAAAATACCCTTGGGTGAATTCGAAAATACATCTCAAAACGCACTAAATCTCATTTTTTTGCCAAAATTTAATTTAGAGATACATCTCCGAATTAACCTAAAAAAACGAAGATGTATCTCCGAATTTTTCTCACACAATTCATTTTGTTATTTTAACCTATTTACGAAGCATTTTCATTGAAATTGGCACCATTGTCGAGGACTCACTGTCGATTTTAACCAATATTAGAGTCATATGAATTGTATCCTAGTGATCTGACCCTTGTGATCCTGCATTTTTTTGCCTTTACTTGACCTAACGTAAAAAAACTCAATTTTATGAAAAATCGACTCTGGATCAAAATTTTATCGTCTTAATTCATCTGAAAAAAATCAGGAATCGAAGACCCTTATTTGGGACAAAATACGGGACAACACCCTAAAAACCTTAAATCCCTTGTTTTTCTATTTTATTTGATTTATTTTCCGTTTTCATATTTTCGAAAAAATATCAGAAAAAATTTATAAACACTTAATTTGATTTCATTTGATTTTTAGTTGTATTTTCAAATTTTATAATTTTATTTTGATTGTTTTTCTCAATAGAGAAATTGTTGGTATTTACATATTTGTTCCATAGCTGCTACATGGCTACTAGGTGTGTCTATTCAGATATGTTCAATACTAAGTTTACATAAAAACACAAAAGGAAACTTCTCGGATATGCATATCCAAAAATATATATTTTTTTGTAGAAAATATGGTTTATTCAGAGGTGTATATCCAAAAATACATTTTTTTTCGTAAAAAAAAAAGGTTTATTCGGAGATGCATATCCGAAATTATCTTTTTTTCATAAAAAATGAGATTTGTTTAGACATGCATCTCCAAAATTAAATATTTTGTGAAAAAGTGGTGCGTTCGGAGATCTATATCTGAAAATAAGGGACATTTTTAAAAATTTCGCTATCAGAAGTTATCTTTTATCGTAAAAAAACAAGGTTTGTTTGGATATGCATCTCCAAAATTAAATATTTTATAAAAAGATGGTGCGTTCGGAAATCTATATCTAAAAATAGGAGACATTTTTAGAATTTCGCTAGAGACCTTGAAGAAGTCATAAAGGTGCAAATAAATTTTGCCTATAATTAACCTCTAACTAGTAGGAAAAAGTTTAGTTGTTCTTGATGTAATAATGAAATTTAGAATTGGTCATATGAGGCAGTTTTGCAAGGATCATGATGCATTTTAGCACTGTGAGCCAGCCCAACCGGTATTGAGGTCTAAGGCGGACTTTATAGTAAAGTTTTTTTATAAAATTAATAATAAAACAATTACAAAATTATTGTTTTTATTTAAAATAACTTTTATTATAATTGTAAAATATAAAATTATTTGTTAAATTATGGTAATTAGTTTCATTCAATATTATAATAAAAGTTTTGTTATTATTATTTTTATTTTAAATATTTTAATTTAAATTTTTGTGTTAACATTATTTATAATAAATTAGTAAATTTTTTCCCAATAAACATAAATATAAAAAAAATATTACTGAAACAATTAAATTTAAAAATAAATAAATTTTTTGTTTGTAATGCTCCTTTCTTTGTCCAAAACAAAACAAGTGAAAGCTTGGGATGGCACGGTATCTTACAAAATGAAAGCTTGGGAGTAATAACAATTGGCGGGGGTTATACTAATTAATAAGCAACCAGATAAATAATTAATGGTCTTAAATGATAAAGTTCAATTAGTATCACTTTATTGAAAAGGAGCAAACTAATAATGATGATTACGGCTAACGATTTAACAAACCAGAAATAATAATGCTAATTGAGTGCTAATTATTTTTCTTTAACAGCATATATCAATTATAACAGGTAAAATGAAATTAATTTTGGAGGCCTTAGGCAAAGGCCTAGTTTGCCTGTCCTTTAGATCGGGCCTGTGGGGTATTAATAGGGGTGATCGTATCCGAACCAATCCAAAAGTAAAACCGCAAATCGAACCAATCCAAACCGAAATCGCAAAAAACCGCATTTGGTTTGGATGATTTTGGATGATTTTTGGACTAAACCGCGTGGTTCGGTTTGGTTTGCGGTTTTTATTTCACAAAACCGAACCAAACCGAACTGAACCGCATATTTAACTTAAGTTTTGAATTTTAATAATTAATTTATTATCTTTCCAAATCCAATTGCACACAACCACACCTCACGTTTTGAATTTTAATAATTAATTTATTAACTTAAGTTTTGGCATAATCCACTTAGTTTTTGTATTTTATTGAGCTACATATATATGTAATTCTCTACTATCTAATATATATATATATATATATATATATATATATATATATATATATATATATATATATATATATATATATATATATTTCATTTATAATGTATTTTTAGTTCTCTACTGTTCTTGTAATATAATTGTTCTTGTAATATAATTTCTTTTGTATGGTATAATATCATATATTATAACGTTGAATTACTTTCTTTTTTCCTTTTATTTTAGTACATTTTTATTTTATAGTGTAAACCGCGGTTCACCGAACCGATCTAACCGCATTAGTTTGGTTTGGTTTGGTTTGGATGACTTTTTAAAAATCAACCGAACCAAACCGAACCACATGTATTTTTATCTCGCGGTTAGGATGACTTTTATGCTCAAAACCGAACCAAACCGCACCGCGAACACCCCTAGGTATTAATAGCACAAACCTAGTTGAATTTCAGGGGTTTGTGCCACATTGCTAGTTAGTTGCAACTCATTTTTCAATCCACCTCCACATTATGCTCTCTACCATTTTTTATCTCAAAGGACTAATAAGAAATTCAAATTATATCATTTGCATCAAATTGCAGCACAATACGATGTACTGCTAGCTCAATAGTCAATAAACCATTCACATTGTTTGATTGATTGATAAAAAGAGATGCTCAAATTTTGGTCTGGATGAAAAAAATTCATGATTGTAAGAACAGTTTCTAGTTTATATATACTAATTTTCTAGTTTATGATGTACTGCTAGCTGATATAATCTGAACAAACTGTTTCTAGTTTATATACACTAATTTTCACATGCCAAAGCATGTGTAAGAAATTGTTACCATTTCAGAAAGTGTGACAATAATTAATCTTATTTTCATTCTCATTCTTCATGTTCATTTTCATCTTCAGAATCTGCATATTAAATCAAATGTGAGGGATCAATTATTAAAATTGGTATCATTTCCAATCAAAAAGTCGAAAAGAAAACAATATATGCAATAAGTATTTCAACTTACCTGATCGAATATCTTCACTAACTTTACCCCTTGCTCGAATTTGACCAGCTAGCATCCGAAGCATCAGCACCCACCAATAAATGTTAAGAATAAGCAAGCAGAGTAGAAGAGTATTGAATACATAATAATATATTGTACCATCCACCCAATGCTCTTTCAATTTCAAGGTGTTGACAACTTCATAGCTACAAGAAAGAAGAAAACAATTAAACTGAAGAAATCAATTATATGCGAAAGTGGTAAACTTTAACAGGTTGCAGAAAGAAAAGAAAAAGTATACTTGGAACAGATTTAACACAAACCATGTACTTCGAAGAACCCATAATGGGTAGTAAATGCAACGCAAGATGGTGAAAGACAAAACGAAAAGAACAAAAGCAAAGCTAGCCATTGTTTCAGCGCCGCTGTATTTTGACATTTTCCCTATCTCCAGAAACACATCTGTAGCATCATGAAGGGCTAAAACAACTGATCCAACTCGAACAAACCTGGGAGTGTATTGAACTAATCAGCTTAAAAAAATATGCAGTGCAAAATGTGCTCATAAAAGCAATTTCTGTAGATAAACCAACAATCTCCATGAGGTTTTAGTCTCGATTTTGACGGACTTCACTCTTTTGATAGATAAGGAGTTCAAAATGAATTACATTCAAACAAATTAAGCAAATACAAAATAGTACCTGAAAATGTACGAAAGTACGATGAGACTGAGAGATGCAACATGATGTGTCATGGAAATTCCAAAGTCAGAGCGTCTTGTTTCCCAGAATATTAAAGCAAGTATGGAGTATGAATAAAATCCAGCACCATACATATACAACCCCTTCAATTTCAATCTGAAATTCGTAAATGGTTACGGTTCAATCGACCAACTAAAGTTCACTAAAATTGAAACTGAGAAAGTAAACAAGAATCATAATCTTACTTAATCTTTTGATCCGGCCATATCTGATTCCCTGGCCCGATCCAAAAATATTTTGTATCAGTAAACCAAGGTTCATCATATGTTACAGACAAAGCAAACATTTCTGCCGATAGAAAATAAACGCATTTCCACGCTGATTCCTTAAACTTGCTAATTTTCTTTCTCCTTTCATCTGTCTGAAAGTCAAGCACTTCATGTCCTTTTCCAAAAATCAATCGTATGGCCACTTTCTGCAAACTCCATTTACTTTAGATTGACTAAACACAATCAAAATAATATAGAAGAAGGTTGAAGTTTAGAATACCTGGAAAAGGAACCTGTCAAGAAGGAAGCGAAGGGAAGGGAAGAAGAGAGCAAAGAAAGGAAGAAGGAAGAAATCAGAAACGGTAGGGTAAGATTGTTGTTGCCAGTCAACGAAAGTCAGTTGTTGAAACAAATCCATTGGCATCCCAAACAACAAAAAAGGCAACCCTTGTTACATAAGTAAATAATAAAGTACATACATAAGGTTGTCAGCTGCGTGTAGCACATGGTCTCCAATTAATTTCAATTACAAAAAGTCGTTTGTACTTTTCAACTTTTCACGTTTTTTCTTCTTTCCCTACAATTTTTCAACTTTCACATTGTTATTATATTTTGGGTAGAAAGAATTGATTCTAACTTAATAGAGTTTTGTAAAATTGATTTTTTATAAAATTGACTTTTATTAGAATTAATTTATATTTACATATTTAGATGTATTTATGTAAAATGAGTTGAATAATAAGTTTCAGTATAAAAATCATTAAAATTAATTCTGGGAACATAAACTATAAATTCTAGCGGCAAATAGAATCAATTCTGAAGGCATAATCAATTCTACTTTAGATAAACCAAACACTTTAAAATTACCCAAACTTAATTATACACTCCTAGAATTGATCTTGGGTCTTCCAAAAATCAATCCAAACATGCTATAAACATATCATTTCAAAACAATTAATTCAATTTTAATTTTAATAATGTAATTCTAAGATATTTATATTGAATCTCACATTTATTTTATATATTAATATTTTATTTATATTCATTTTATTTTAATTTATAATATTAATTTAAATTATTTTGTATTTTCATTAATTTTAATTTATAATATTAATTTAAATTATGAGTAGTTTGTAATCATATATTAATTTTGTATTTTCATTTAAAAAAAAGACATCATCAATATCACATCAACAAATTGTGTTAACGACTCAATGGGTTGAAAAACTCAAACTTCAATAACTGAACCAAAACTATGCAAGTGCGTTTGTTTGGATATACTCATAAATGAGCAGATTCGGATGATTAGTGAGTCGATTTGTTTGAATTGGCGGGTTCATAGATTGACCCACCAACTCATAAACATCTTTATTTACATGAAATTTTGAAAGATCAAAGTTGGATGCTAATTCAAATGAGATCATATACATTGGTTCATTAAGAAAAGAACTTGTTTTTCAATTATGGAATCCTGCAAATATAAAGATTGTTGGATACAGGATACTATTCAAAGATCAGACGACCCAATATATCAAGAAGCCAAAAATATTTTCATGATCCTATCTTACAAAGAACATAATCAAGCTGAGGAACCTTATCATACAATGTAGAATGTTCAAAAGAAACACGAATACCAAGTTAGAAGATCAACATGAGAGATGCAGTCATTAAGAAGCAAAGACAAATGTTTACAAGCAATGGAAGAAGATCTATTTCCCTAAGGAGAATTAGACATATGACATGGTGAAATTGTTGAAAGAAAGAAAAACAAAACAATAAAAAAATCGCGGGAGCTCAAGATTAAGACCAAAGAGAATAACCTAAGTACAATGTTGACATATTTTGAAATGACAGAGACATTTTTTGACTAGTAGTACAGATGATATCCATTATATCATTTCTTGACGGAGTCTTGGAGGAAGAAATATGAGAATGTAACTCTACCATACTTCTTTTGAATGTTGATGCATGTTTAGAGCACACACATTCAACTTAGCAAATGAGAATGAGAGTTACAAAGGTTCTTGTAATGTAAGCTTTAATAATCCATTATCTCTAAGGAAGCATCTACATTCATGAAATAAGCCACGTTCTTTTCATATAATTTTACATTGTCATCGCATAAAATGTGACAATATGTGTAAAAAATGTGTACAGTTTCAAACAAAGAGAACAATTTCCAATCTTGTTGTCATGCTCATTCTTCATGTTCATGTTCGTCTTCAGAATCTGCATATAAATGAAAATGTTACAAGCAATGGTTTATATGTAGATATCCAGTTAAAATATCTACGGACTAAAGCTATTGATAAAAACTATGGCTAAGATAGATGGGTCTTCGCATCAAGATTTGTTAAATAAAAGGTGACATTCTCTGATTTTATACGTAATGCATCAACATCAACTTATCTATATCCCCTTTTATCACACCTACATACAACCATTTCCGATGTATCTGTGTGTGTTTAATTTCATTCAGGTAGATTTAAGAGGAATCAACTATTGCAGATGGTATCTTCTTCGACAAAAAAAGCCATATATGTAACGAATATTCAACTTACCAGATCGAATATCTTCACTAACTTTTCCTTTAGCTCGGATTTGACCAACAAGCATTCGAAGGATCAACACCCACCAATAAATATTAAGAATAAGCAAGCAGTATAGAAGAGTGTTGAATACATAATAATGTATTGAACCATCCACCCAATGCTTTCCCAACTTCAAGGTGGGAACCATTTCAGAGCTGCAAAAAAAGAAGAAAACAATTAAATAGAGTAATAAAATGATATCTGAACATATATATGGCACGGCGCCCCTTTAAATGAGTATAATCATTTCAGAGTATATAGTGAAAACAAAACGTAAAACGAGGAGCTGATTTAACACAAACCTTGTACTTCGAAGAACCCAGAATGGGAAGTAAATGACACGTAGTATGGTGAAAGACAAGACAAAAAGGATAAAAGCAAAGCTAGCCATTGTTTCAGCGCCGCTGTATTTGGACATTTTCCCTATCTCCAGAAACACATCAGTGGCATCGTGAAGGGCTAAAACAACTGATCCGACTCGAACAAACCTGAGTGTGTTGAACAAATAAGCAAAAAATTACTGTGAAAATATCCAAATAAAATTAGTACAAGCATTAAGTCCACAAGGTTTAACTCTTTCGCTTTCTCTCTCACCCACAATGAACATTTCAACAGATTTCACTCTTTGATAAGATAAGGAGTTCGAAACGAATTATATTTTAAACATTAAACATATTTACCAATTACAAAACAGCATCCCCTACAAGTCACATGACACTAACCAAAAGCTTGGATAAAAACGAAAATAAAAGGCTCATGAAACCGTACCTAAAAGTGTAGGATAACACAATGAGAGTGAGAGAAGCAACATGGTGTGTCATGGAAATCCCAAAGTCAGAGCGTCTTGTTTCCCAGAAAATTAAAGCAAGTATGGAGTATGAATAAAATCCAGCACCATACATATACAGTCCCTTCAATTTCAATCTGAAAATGATAAACGGTTACTGCTCAATCGACCGACTTAAGTTGATACTAAAATCATTGAAAGGACAGACAAATGATAACAATAATAAATTGAAATTTCAACTGGAAATCAATCAAAATTGGGCGTGAACACAACAATCTTACTTAATCTTTTGATCTGGCCATCTCTGATTCCCTGGCCCAACCCAAAAATAACTTGTATCAGTAAACCAAGGCTCGTTATATGTTACTGCCAGAGCAAAAATTTCTGCAGATAGAAAATAAACGCATTTCCACGCTGATTCCTTAAATTTCCCAATCTTCTTTCGACCATCATCGGTATGAAAATCAAGTACCTCATGTCCCTTTCCAAAAATGAATCGTCTGGCCAATTTCTACACATTCAATTTACTTCAGATAGACTACAATAATCAAATCATCCACAAAAAATGACAGATACATAGTGAAAATATAGCCCATTAAAGGTTTACTTCAGACATCATTACAGGATGAGAAAAATTAGGCAAGAGAATGAAAAGAATAATTATTTTCCCCTCTCCTGATATGGAACAAACAAAACAATAATAATGTTAAACATATATGATTTGTTTGATGGTTAGAATAAGAGACATAATATGATAAGCAACGACATCATGTCTTAATCCACTATTCGTTATGCCAGCATGATAGGATATATCAGTCAGTCTTGTAAGCCTATACGATCCTGTCTTTCTAGTGTAAATCTTATCATGGGTAAGTTATGCGTTGGAAACAGGGTCATCTTAAGCTTTTAGAGGCCCTGTGTTGGTTACCTATGGTTCATTCGTGAAAAAATAAATAGGGGTCTATTTAGTTATTGTTTAACCATGGAAGATCTATTAGGAGCCTTATTTACCCACAATTTGATTCTTAAAAGTTTGAAGCCCTTTGGTTGTAGCTCATCTTGCACACCCTCAAAGACAGCACTGGCTAGAAACAGGTGCCCCCGCTAACAATACAATAGTGTCTATATATAATAATGTAACGGAAACCGAAACTTGCTTATGAGGCCAGGAAAACTGATGAAGAGCACCTACTTTCTCTAGACACAAGGTTAAGCAAAGCTAATTTGCATTATCAGATCAGATGTCTTGTTTTGTTTCTCAAATTGTGCGAGAAACATTGAATGAAACATTGAATGACGTAAGGTGCTTCTAAGTTGGATTTGAAAAAGGAGAATCCAAATGAATGTTGTGCAATCATCCACAATGGCTATGAGGTATTTCTTAACATAATGGGTGGAATTATGGAAGGGGCACCACTCTCCATGATGGCTAAAGTGAATTACAAGTTTGAACATAATGATCTTAGCTTCCAACCCTTCTAACATCAACCAAATCACCCTTTCCAAGTCTTATCCACAATAACAACAACCTTGTTTCATACTCTAACTTTACCTTTGCATCATTATTCAACTCCTCAGCACTTTTACTCACCCACTTGGTGTCTTAAAAGTTGTAAATCTAAAAATTCCTAGTCCGTACAATTACATTCACAAACTTCCTAGTCGCGTCTGATATAAACAAAAACAAAAAATTGAACAGAAAGAAAAAAAAATTGTTGAAATCCCCAAATTGGATAGTGAATAGTATAAGGTGGATGGTGTTCCATTCAATTTTGAACACGTAATAATAATGATAATAATAATAATAATAATAATAATAATAATAATAATAGAAGGAAAAAAGAAAGAAAGGTTGAAGTTAAGAATACCTGGAAAATGAACCTGTCGAGAAGGAATCGAAGGGAAGGGAAGAAGATGGCGAAGAAAGGAAGAAGAAAGAAATCAGGAAAGGCGGGGTAAGATTCGTGTTGCCAGTCAACGGAGGTCACTTGTTGAAACAAATCCATTTTCAGCTAAACTCTAGTTGGAGATTTATTTCTTAATCTGTACAATCACATCGCTAATCAATTTATATATAAAAATATAACAAGTATGCTTGTTGGTTTCTTCAATGAATACACGACTTTCATCGTGGAAACAACATCCCCAATTTATTGCCACTACAATATGGACCCAAGCGCTTCGTCACTTACTTTTTAATATAACTGTTAAAGGGACCAATTGTTAGTTGGTCCAGTGGTAATTAGCGCTGAACTTGGTAGGGAGAATCACGGTTCGATTCCCCACAACTGCGATCGAGAAAAAAAGGTTGATATGATTAGCTTCTCTTTCTATGTAAATATATGAATTAACAGAAAAAAAATTCAATACTAATTGTCATATAAATATTAATTTAATTTATCAAGTTGTAGTAATTCTTAGGATATACATAAAAATTATGTTGAAAAATATGAGTATATGATGTAGTACACTTCACGCAGACATATATAAAATCGATTATCTACTCGTGCATTGTGCAATATCGTTATAAATAACAAATATATATAGTATAATGATGGTTAAGAAATGTATATAAAAGATATACAAATTAAGTAGCCTCGGCGTGTCGAAAATGTAAATCTTAGTTGAAAAATAAATGAAATAATCAAGTAGACATCTATCCGTGCATTCTTACGGGTCACACAAAGTCGTTATAAATAGTAAATAAATATAATATAGTGATTAAGGGTGGCAAAACGGGTCGTGTCCCACCGGGCCGGCCCGCGCACCCGCCATAAAATGGAGGGTTGGGTTGGAATTTTGGGGCAGCCGCTCACCAAAGTCCGGCCCACAAAAATCCGCCGCCCACCAATGTTCGCTCTGTCAAAATCCGCCGCCCGCCTCGCCCACTCGTTCAGTCTATCCCTCCTTAAGTCAACTTTTTTTAGTTAATTCTAATAATTCCAATTCTTGATGGTTTAATTTATACATTTATTTGTAAATATTTGCAATATTTTTTTGAGTAAAATTTGTTAAAGAGATGTTTTATAAAAAAATTGTTTTAAAAATAAGTAAAAATTTAATTGAAAGGTAAAAAAAATTTACTAATCTATTAAAAAAATGTTAAAATAAATTAATAAAATTGAGTTTAAGAAATATTTATTGATACTGAAAAATAGTTTTTAGCAAATTTGAAATTATTAATCTATATTTTAAAAATAATTTTGTAATTTATATTAATTTAATTAATTATTAGTTTTCAACGTAAATTATTTTTAATTTTCTTAAAAGTAAAAGAAAAAATAATGATTGTGGGAAAGCTTGCCCCAGTATGATTCTTCAAGGGATCTTCTGATCAACAAATCTTGAGTTGAACAATCTTTGAACAAAAGGACCTTGAAGTAACGTGCCCCTGATATGATCACTAATCAAGTTTCTCGACTGTTTTAAATTTCCTTGAAAATGAGTGCTTACTCGCAAATATAATGTTCATTTCAAAAATGGTAATTTTAATGCAATGCTCAAGCAAATTTTCAAAACAAAATCATTATACAACAGATGAATCACTGATCAAAACACAATGGTTTATATATTCAAAGTGAAGGAAGAAGCACAAACATGATATCAAAACAAGTGATTGGCAAATCTCTTGGGAGTCAATTTACGCAACCTTGCTGTAGTATGCTTTCAAAATAAACCTTGCTTCAATTAGGTCTTTTAAGGGTTGTAATGCGGCTTGGTTCACGGTTTCATAAACAAAGTATATAAGGCTCAAATTTTTATAGTGACCCACCCCCTTCTTCGTGATGATCTCCAGTCCTACGCTCAGTTAATTCAACTTATGCATTTAGATTCCAAGAGATTTTTGGAATTGTACTTGTGATAGTTATGATGGCTCCCAAGCTAAGAGAATTTTGAGATGGTGGTCACTTCTTCCTTTTGATGGTAACAACATTTTGCTGTTTGTCAAGAATTTATTGACTTCTCTTTTGATTTTTCTTTTGATATCCCTAACTTTTACCTGAACTGCTTCTTTTGATCTTACAGTTAGCGGGATGCCCCAATTTTTCCTAAGTCTCCTTCATAGGTTTTGACTTATCGGGCGTTTTCTTTGATTCTCCCTTTTTTATATTTCTTGGGAAGATAATGCCTTCCTTGCTTAATGATGAATCATCATTGGCTTTTGATTGACATCTCCAACATTTCTTTGATGTGTAAGGAGGAAAGCTTGTGATTGAAACCCTTATTGAAAGGTGTACTGAATGTTTCTCTTGTAATTGAATGCACAACCAAATTAACTGAGAACTACCCTGCCCCAAGTTAAAATTACGGGTTTTTCGTATAGAAAGAAACTCCAACTTCTAGGCTCAAAAGGGGTAAGTGAGGGATTAACTTCCTTATTTCTCCAGTGTTTAGGAATTGAAACAATGCCTGTACATCATCAGCAAAGTTTTATTTGAAATCATACCGTTTAGCAATTTGGGTATTTCGTTTTCATCACCCTCCCTCTAATCATTGCATAAGTAAAAGTTTGATAAAGAAAGTGAGAAGATATATATTGAAAACAGTAAGTAGAACTGAATCAAAACATGCAATGCTCGTTTCACTAAAATTATCATTCAGAAACAAACAAAGTTCAATGCAGTACGCAATACAAAACAAGGAAATTACAAACAGAAAGAAACAAAGCCTAGTGACTAATCAGCAACAAGGAGGAGTTGTCCTGTCTGAAACACTGGCTTTAGGAAAGGTTACTCTGGATTGCTTTCTCTTTAGCCACTCTGTTCTAGCAAAGGATTAGTTTTTACATTGGGACCAACATCCTTGAAAGTTAACATATTTTCCCTCATCAACTCTTGTACTCTAGCCTTCAATGCATAACAGTTTTCCAAATCATGACCAGCACCACCTTGATCGAATGCACAATGAAGATCAGATCTCAAACCTGGTGGAAGAGGGTTTGGAGGAGTAAGAGCATGGTTATAATTAGACCTTTCTGAACCATCAAAGGATAGAGCTCAGTGTAAGTCATGGGGATAGGATCATAGGTGGTCCTATTACAATTCTGGTTTTGTCCAACAGCCCGATGTTGAGGAACTTGAACTGGTTGAGGATTAACAGCAGGAGCAACAACGGCTACAAATGGTTGATCATAGTATTGGGCCTTTTGACGAGGCATTCTTCTCTCATTTGAGACAATATTGGTTTCTTCCTTCTTTCTTTGAAAGTTCCCAAAGGATTTCTTTGCACCATTAGAAGATTCACCAACAGTAGACACTTTGCCCTTTTTAATCCCTTCTTCTAACCTTTGGCCAATAGTCACCAGGTCGGTGAAGCTTGAAGATATACTGCCAATCATTTTCTCCCAAAAGAAAGGTGAGAGAGTGTTCATAAACATGCTTGTAAGTTCCTTCTCAACTATAGGTGGTTCAACTTGAGAGGCTAGCTCTCTCGAACGCTGAGCGTACTCCTTGAAGGATTCTTTCTCCTTTTGAGACATGTTTTATAGTTGACGATGGTCAGGGGCCGTGTCAAGGTTGTATTTGTATTACTTCATGAAGGCGTCAGCCAAATCTTGGAAGCACTAGATACGATTCTTTTCGAGTCCCATATACCACTTGAGTGAAGCACCAATAAGACTATCTTGAAAGCAATCAATGAGCAATTTCTGATTGTTGGTGTAGGCAGCCATCTTTCTAACGTACATGACCAAATGGCTTCAAGGACAGGTATGCCCCTTGTATTTCTCAAATTCTGGAGTCTTGAACTTTGAAGGCATCACAAGGTCAGAAACTAAGCACATGTTGCCAGCATCAATGCTAAAGAACTCATTACCTTCCATGGCCCTCAATCTCTTTTCTAAAGTTTGAAATTGTTCTTGGACACCTTCATGTTCAATAGCATCTTCTTGACTTTCACTTCGGGCATCAGTAGCATGATACTCAAAGAGAGGATTTTCATAAGGAGCTCGGATAGTTTGTGCATTAGTATGAACAACTGGATGAGGTTAAGTGAATACAGGAGCTTGAAACACCGGTTGAGAAGATTGGCCAACCATAGCAGTAGTGGAAAAAGGTGGCGAATAATTCAGAGGCAACCTAAACTCTGGCCATGCAGTTGTGGTCCTTTGTTAGGCTGAGGGTTAGTAACAACATCAGTAACGTCTGAGGCAACAGTTCTTTGAGGTGGCTCCCCTCTAGCAATCAAAACTTGCAACATCTCTATGATTTTGGTCATGCTTGTCTTCAACTCGTCAATTTCCATTCTAACTTCCATGTTATGTTTTTCTCGGTCTGCCATTCTTCGTCTGTTGTTATCTCTAGTTTCGTACTTGTGTTGAGGAAACGACTTGATGGTTGACAAATAACTATTAAAAGACACATTTGGAATGAGATTTTTGAACAACCTGGATGTATGCAAAGGATGTAAATGAAGGAGTGAAAAACACTTAGAAAGGGGGGATTGAATAAGGGTTCTTTCTCAAAAATGGTAGATAAAAATAAATAACATATTTATTTTTATCCTGGTTCGTTATTTACTAAACTACTCCAGTCCACCCATGACAAGGTGATTTACCTCAACTGAGGATTTAATCCACTAATCAAACTGAATACATTGGTTCTCCACTTAGAAACACTCTAAGTCTTTTAGAGTATTCTGATCACACCTTGATCACTCTAGAAAATCCTTTTACGATCAATGTAAAATAAATATTACAAGAGATTCAAATGCTTCTAAATAGGCTATAATCACAAAGTGATTTTCTCTTAAGTTTAAGTTCTAACACTCACTAAGATATTACAAAGTTGTGAGGTTGAAGATGAAGTTCTTCTTTTCTTTTCTTTGATTTCAGTTTAACAGCGTTTTGGTTCTTTTTGCGCAAGAGTTGGTTGCTGCTTCTAAATCAGAACTTCTATATATAGGCGCTGAGGAAAAATGACCGTTGGGAGCATTTAATGCATTGCGTGAATAGTACACTGCTGCATTTAATGTTTCAAACTTTTGTCAACTACCTCGAGCCATGCTTTCACTGCTTTTACTGACTTTGCCTTTTGTAGCTTCTAACGTTCCTTTTGTCAGTCAGAGATTTGACGTTATAGGCTTTTCATCTTTTACTTGCTTTTGAACTCAGAATATGTAGAATAGACGTTTGAATATCAGAGTCTTCAGCTTTGGTGCAGATGCAACTTCTGTCTTTAGACTTTGAAGTGCTTTGAGTGTGATACCATCAGAACTTCAGAGCTTTCCTTCTGACTGCCATCTTCTGATGCTTTCAAGATCATGTTCTAATTCTGCAGGACCATCTTCTGATGTCTTGCCATACCATGTTCTGATGAAGCACTCCAGAACTTCTGGGTCAGAGCTTCTGAGCGCTGATTTTGTGCATACTCTTTTATACTTTTCCTGAAATGGAAAACGTGAATAATTAGAGTATCACATTCTCTTATACAAAATTCATATATAATGTTATCATCAAAACTAAGAATATTGATCAGAACATTTCTTGTTCTAACAGTAAATGATATGCAATGTAATGCAATTTTTTTTTCATTTTTATTATCTCAAATATCTTTCAAGGGATTATTAAGAGCTTGTAAATGTAAACACCATAAGGTAACTTGAAGAGAAAATTTAATTCATTAATGATAAGGGACAAAGGGACGTCCTTGGTACAAATAAGAGACAAGGGACATCGAGGATCATCTAAGTACCAACATTTTCGAGAGTTTTACAAAGGGACAATGGACATCCAAGGTTCAAATACTATCAAGAGTTACAAGATAGGAATAACAAAGAAAGCTAGAAAATTTTAAAAGTAATTCTAAGGAATCTCAATGTAAAGTATCCATATCATCTTGGTTCTCAAGAGAGATAACACCATTCCATACTCGTCACAAAAATCCTTAGGATTAACAATTTAAAGATCCCAATTTTCTTAACTATTCTATCTTTGGACTCTTGAAAGTGTACCTCTTGGTTTTTCTTCTTTCAAGTTCCATTCCTATAATGTTTTACAAAAATAGTTTCTTTTAATTCCTTGAAAGATATTTTGGTTTTAAAATGCATGGATGAATGAATGCAAACATAGCAAAAACATGGGGTTTACGGGTTCAACATCACGAGCATGGAGCCAAAGGTCTACCCATCCCAAAGGTTTGTACTATGGTTATTTTGTACTTGTAGATCAAGGTTCTAAAAGTTCCCAGACTAAGCAGTTCAACTTGGAGATTATAAACTCTGCAACATACATGCTCATTTGAATAATATCCCAAGAGAACCTCATCTAAGTGTAGTATCGTGTAACAACCATTCTGGAATTGAATCCAAACACAATTTCCACACTACTTCCTAATGGCCAACATTGGTTAAGGTGTTTCTAGGTCCCCAGCTTCTACAACCTAGTTGAATGCAAAGATGTATTCCCTACTACATGTTCAACAAAGTTACATCCAAAAAGGCCTTCACTGAGCGATGGATCTCAAATTGACTTCTTTGGGAATACTCTCGCGAGATCAAAATGACTATACCATCTCCTATCATAAATTGCACTCTAATCCGGGTAAGGATTTACCTCACCACAAGGGGAATCAAGCCATTTCCCAATACAACCCAATAAAATAACAAATATTCACATAGGAAAATAAAAACAAAAAAAGTATGTACAAAAACAAAAGCAATAACAAAAACAAAGGTAGGGTCAACCCTTCCAAAGATACACCAATTATTTGATCAGTATCCCCAACAGAGTCGTCACTTTTTTGTAGCGGTGAAATTGGTGAGACTAAAGCCATGGGAAAGACTTAGATCATTTTGTTTTAAATAGAGTCGCCACCGCGCTTTATTGTTTCCAAAAGGAATGAGAGAAAGAGCGAATAAAACCCACAGAAGTTTTTAAAATCAAAACTAATAAACTTATCAGAGATTTGGGTAAGGGGGTTTGTTATACAAAGGGAAGGTTTTAAGCACCCCTCATATCCATGGTACTCCATGGGAACCTCTTTGAAAATGTTATTGTTTTTGTGTACATCTTCTTGAAAAGCATATGTGAACTTGTTTAAAAAGAGTGTGGGGATGAGAAAAGAAATTTTTGAAAGTGAGCTCGGTAAGACATCGCATCTTAGGCCTACATACCCCTTTTAAAGAAAAGGGAAGTCACAGCTTTTGTAGTTCCTCTTAAAAGGAAACTAAAAGGGCTAAAGTGGCCAAAATCTTTTTGGGTGTTGAGTTTTAACAATACATGGTCAATGGACTAAGAGTAGTTTTGCCAAGAATAATTCTTAAAAAAGGGGGGTTGGTTGAATTTTAACAATACAAGGTCAATGGACTAAGAGTAGTTTCACCGGAAATAATTCTCCTCTTAATGCCAAGGTATATACAATGATAATACAATGGATAACAAGTACAAAATACAAGGATAAAAAAAATCAACAAGTATATATGTACACAAACAAAGACAATGATCAAAGCAACAAGTCACATTTAACATGGATAAGCAAAGGATCATGGATTAGGGTTTGGGGAAATTAGGGTTTTAGAATCACCTAAACCTAATTGATTTTTTAATGAATAAAATACCAAATTCTAAAAGAGAATTGGTCTAAGGGTTCATGGTATAATCAAAAGGAGATTGACCTAATCCTAGAAATATTCTCTTAAAAATATTGATAGTTTGTTTAGAGAGAATATTAAAAGGAAAATGATTTTTTTGTATTTTTAAAACACATAAAGACTTGTTTTTGGTTTTAATTTTAAATGATAAAATAAATAATAATTTTTTGTATTTTTTAATTATAATATTAAAATATGAAATATAAATAAACAACACAAAAAAATCAAGTCAAAAAGATCAATTTTAATATTTTGAATGATTTTTCAAAGTTGGCAAAAAAGATGATATAAACTAGTAGTAAAAAAATAAGCTTTTGTTGCTTATGGGGTTTGAATTCAGGCCCTTGTATTCACAAGTGAAAAGTTTTATACCACTGGGCCATGCGCTTTGGGCTTTATTACTTAATACAACCAATAAATTATATTTGGAATCAAGTCAGAAACATGAAAAAAAATCAAAAAAATAACACAAAACTGTAAAAGGGGAGATTGGAACCCAATCTCCTTATAACACACGCGTTTACCAGCTGAACCATTGCAATTAGTCATTTAAAACACAAATGGAAATAAATATAAAATAAACATGGTTCTGAAAAGTTGAAGATGAACTTCATCTTCAACCTTGTTGTAACTGTAACTTTGTTCCAAAAATTCCACCATGGATAAATTGCAAAAGCTTCATTTCTCAACCTAATTAAGAAGTATAAAAACCAAAGTTGCTTATTTTTTCGAGAGAAATTCAAATATATAATTACTTTTAATTAATATTCACTATATCATTCGAATTTTTCTACCAAGAGTATGAACCCTAAAACTTGAAAATAAAATTAAATGGCTAATACTAACAACCAATCTTTAAAACCTTAGGGCTATTGTTCCTCACATTAAAGCATACAATATGGTATCAAAATATGATCAAAATGGTTCTCGTATGATGGATTTGAATTTGAGAAAACTCACCTTGTAAGTGGAGATGGTGAACTCAGATTCAAGCGCTTTTAGGGGCTGAAATTGATCCTATTAGCTTCCTTGATGTTCCAGAAATGTGTTGGGATGATTATAATGCTTTGAAACTTCCTCAAACTTTCCAACCAAATCAAGATGCAAGGTGAAAAATGTGATATTCGGGTATGATGATTGAGTGATTACAGTTGCTAATTAATGCATACAGTAATCTCTACTAAGTATATAGATTGTGTTTATGTGAAAAAAGTGGAGAAAACTTAAAGGAAACAAGAGTTTTGAAAATTTGCTCTTATGGTGAAATAAATGGATTTTTTTGGAGACTATGGAGATTTGAGTGGAATTGTGGTGTATTGAGGTTATGAACAACTTCTATATGATGTATGAAAGCTACTTGGAAGGTGGTTTGACACAACAAATGTTTAGAACTTAAAATTGCTTAGCTTATGCAAATGACTAAAATTTGGAATTTCAAGTGAGAGGGTGAGATTGAGAATTGTTGTGTGTTTTACTTCAGAAGCAAAGGCCTCTATTTATAGGCACAATTTGTGGTTTGTGGAGGGAAAAATCTGATCAAACGAAGTCCACATGTGATACTTGTACCATTTTGCTTCTTCATGAAGGAACATGAAAGTTATGGTTCCAATGGTATGTTACAAGCATGCTTGGAGTTGTTGGTTGCTTCAAACATGTTTGGTCTGAGTTTTAGATAGAGTGTATGTAAAAGCAACAAGTTGGAAGCTCAAGGAGAGTGGAATTTGTGATTAAAGTGGCTTTACAAGAATGGAAGTGACCACTTTATGCTTGAAATGGAATGAAACTTTGGACAATGCTTAAAACACATGGATCATAGCTCAAAAGCAAGTGAAATCATCTGATTTTGGTGCCTTGAACAAGTTAGAGGGGCTGCAAGAAATGAATCTTTGCATTTGGAGTAGTTTTGGTTCATAACTTCTTCATTTTCATGGAGTTTTTCAAGTGTTATGAAGCCTTCTTCACAAAATCATATCTCATAACTCAAGCCATGGAATTTCATGCTAATGGTATCTTTAAAAGTCCTTGCTACATACTTCAAGTCACTTGTTAAAAGTTTTCTCAAAATCTTTTGGGATCATGGAGAAAAATGACCACAAAGTTAAGAAAAATCTAAGTTAAAACATTTAAAATTTCTTAAAGTTTTTTGAACATAATCTTCAAAATTCCAAATCTCTCAAAATAATCAATTTTGATGAAATCATGAGTAGAGACAAAATTATTTGTTTGATTAAGATCTACAACCTTCATGTTGGGAGATTTTTGAGTGTGTAGGCAAAATTTGAAGTTCCCAAAATGAGGTCAAAATCACTTAAAACCCTAATTTTGACTTTTGTTGACTTTTTGATTCTTGATGAATTTTCTTGATTTCTCTTGTTCAAATGTCTTAAATAGTCATATGATGATTATTTGAATCCTTAAAGGTCCATGGTTGACCATTTTTCTCAAAAGTCAAAGGTTGACCCACATAGTTGACTTTTTCGAATGAATTGCAGTTTTGTGGATTTTATAAGAATCAAGCTCTCCTATTCAAATGAATGATGTGAATGGAATATAATGTTGATTTGGATGCCCTTGAATCATGTTTTGAACCTTGGAGCCATGTCCTGATTAAAAGTCAACCCTCAAGTGGAATTAGGTAAAAAACCCTAATTTGGGCATCAGGTGATCTTGAAAGTTGTTAATCTTGAATTGGGCCATCCTTGGACTTGGATATTGATGAGAGAACCCATTAAATCATATGAGAAGGTCTGATCCAGATGCTTAGGGGAAGAACGAGATTAATACAATTAAGGTTTCATGATATTGTTTTAATGAACGAAAATATTTTAATAAGCTTTTTTTATTTTATTTTAATTAACTCTTCGAAATAGTTGATGAAAATAACTGATAGGTTAATTTCAGGAAAATGGAGGAAAAACCAAATGGGTGTGTGAGTGAACTGAAGAATGAACTAAATGAAATGCTTAATGTAGTGGTTCTTCTAGAAATGTCTGGATTCGATGAACATTGCATCTACAAAGTACCACCAAGAATTCACCAAATTAGTCCACAAGCTTATACACCTAAAGTTATTTCCATTGGTCCTTTTCACAGTCCACATTGGTACTTATTTCCTCGATGCCAATTTCGTTTCATACATTAGAAACTGATGGCCCTTCCACGGTGCCAGTTTTCGGGACTGTTGTGGAGGCGTAGTAATAATACCACAGTTTATCATATATTCCTTCTTCAAGGTAATGCTTATTGCAATTGTAGTATGGTTGATATCAGTGCTTATCTGTTATGCAATGGAACTTGGATTATGTTTTAATCCTTATTTTTCACACTCTTCTTATATTTTTCGGATTTACTACTGTTATGAAAATATTAATTTGTTGGTAATACTGTTGTAGATGGTTGCAATGAGCTCAGAACTATGAGAAATATTATAGCTGTTGCTGGGTTGTAAGTAGTTTATATCATCTATGTATTTGTGCACTTGTAATTCGTGCAGACTTATCTGTATATTCGATTGTTGGAAGTTATAATTCAGACATAGCTGCTGCTGGGAAATATTAATTTGTCACTAATCAGTTAGTAAAAAGTCAATTACTCCTCTATAAATGTACACGTAACTGAATGTTGACAGTTACAATTCAGAGTTACAATGTTCAAAATTCTCCAAACTCTCTCGACTTCATTTCTAATCTAAAGAACTTCAAACAGGGAGAACCGATTGAAGCACAACTCCTCTGCCCTGCGTTAATAAATAAATTAAACCCTGGAGTCGTGCTTGCATTCGTTGTGTTCGTATGTGGTACATAAGATTAAGATTTCTTTAAAATTTATGGTTTGTTTTAAATTTTCTATTCACTTGTAGAACATAACTTTTAAACCTTTTTTTAAGTTATCTTTAAATGTGGAATTATAATAGATGAGAAAGTTGTCATTTATAGTGTTAAGTTAGTGGTTAGAATTATTTATTAAATAATTTAAGATAGAAAGTGTTGCCAAACTTATAAATCAGGGTGGTGTTAAAGTGCATTTGACCCTTAAGTTTATAAGGATGATGAAAATACAATTTTTCTTTTATTGCTATATCTTCATGCACCTGTGGTGTTATAGAAACATTCGATGAAATTTTGTAATGATTTTTCTCCCATTCTGTATTGTAGTTTGCACATCCTAGTTTGTGGTGATGTTCACTGGCGGCGGTGGCAAAATAAAGGTTGATCCAAAGTTATATTCAGTTAAATTAAACTCAACATGGAGAAGAATTTAAATAGAAGAAGAATAATGATACACAACAGTTCCAACTACGCTGTGTTGAAGATGGAGATGTTTGGAAGAGTTCCAACTGTTTTCATTTGATCATGGAAAACACAAGTCTCACATAGAAAATATAAAACTGATAAGATATACATTTACAATGATTTTAATGAATTATAATGATTTATAATTGATCTTTCCGAGCAGAACAGGTGGCCAACAACGGTGAAGCTTGAATTCCAGGACAGTTGAGAGAAAAAAGGTGGTTGTACCTGCAAGGCACTTCGATGCCAAAGTAAGTATTTGGACAACAAGGTACAACAAAAAAGTGAGAGATTTTGGGTAAGAAAAATGATTACCTTTCCTCTTAGGGTTAGAGGGCTATTTATAGGGCAGTTCTATGAAAAGGGACTCCATCTTTCGAGGACCCATGCGAGGCGTTAGGCCAAGAAACACGGATATTTAGCTGTGGCCGAGCACGAGGCTTCAGCGTGCTCAATTACGTCTTGAGTTTTCCCGGAGCGGGCCCGGGAAGGCTATCGCGTGTATGGACCAGAATGCCTTGGGCTAAAGAGTGGATTGGCCCAATTGGAATAACTGGGCCGGTCCAGAACAGGAGCCCCCAAGTCGTTGCTTCCGACCGTGGGAGTGACGACTTTAAGGAAGCTTGGCAGAGGAGCTCTGCCGGGGAGGTGGACCTGATGCCTCCGAGGAGTATTGCCTTGAAATCACGGGGAGATGGACGGTTAGTTTGGGAGCTAGGAGGCGTGTCGCTTGGGAGTTTAGCAGTTGGGATACGTGTCACATTTAATGCATGATGATGACTAGTCTAGCCGTAGGCTCCTAGGGTTAATGATGACCCTTCCATTCCCATAGGTCATGTGCGGCGCACGTGACGTCTCTTAGGCGCCTATAAATACTTTGAACTGTCTTCTTTTTCAAACTTTTCAAACTTGTTCCCTGTGCTTTCTTCTCCCGTCGCCGAGCACGCTTTCCGCCATGACGTTTCATCAGCAACAGTCGTCTTCTTCATCAGAATCTCAATTGTAAGTTCACTCTTTCCCTTTGTTTTTCGTCTTTTCTTTTTGATTGCTTAGAGACGTATGGAATGTGGTTAGGATAGGGTTTTTAACGTGACTTAGGATGTAAGTTCAAAGGTTTGTTGGTGGTAGACGATGGAGAAGGCTGGCTTCTCCACCGTTGACGGTTACGAATCGTTAGGTTGTTTGCTGTGAATTTAGTTTCTGCTCCACTGGTTATTTTTAGGGATTACGTGTTTCCTTTAGTGCGTTTTCAAGTCTGTTCTTGGAAGTGTTGCCCTAGGGGCAGTGTGCATGTTTGACCTGGGTTAGTGTGAACGGCATTCGGCTTGACGACCGATTCTTCGGGGAGGGGCATGGTCGGGGATCTTTTGTCCTTAGATCGTTTGTGCGCCCTTTCACTTTGAATAGTGGTGGAAGGGTGGATTTGATTGTGCTGTTGAATTCACTATTCTCCCCTGCTTTTTAGGTGAATATGGCCGATCAAGGACGTCCTTCAACCTCGGGCTCGTCGTCAGCGACGCCCCCGACCCAGTGAGGGGTGTCCCCAGACTCATGGGTGCTGAAGGAGGCGCTCGAAATCGAGAGTCATTTTATCGAGGACCTATCGGATATTTTCTTGGAGATCGGGGGCCATTTGGATCCCGAGGGAGATGTGAATAAGAACGGGTGGTCCGTAATTATCCTCTGAGAAGAAGACCGGGTGTGTGACGTGTATGCCCCTGACCTGATTCCCATGTGTGAATGGTGGTGTTTTAGGATATGGGTTTCCGGGTACCTTTTACTGATTTCCAGATTGCAGTTTTTAATCACCTGGAGGTGGCGCCCGGTCAGCTTCACCCCAACACGATTGCGTTCATCCGAGCGTTCGAGCTGACTTGCTCGTATTTGAAAATAGCGACAACCATTCCGTTATTTTTCTATTTCTTTTGCGTGCAACGAAAGGTTGCTAATGGTTAGTTCGATTGGATATCCTTAAAACGGTCTAAGAAGATTTTCAAGTCTTATTCCGACTCCCTGAAGAATTATAAAACGCACTTCTACTTAATCCGCCCTCAGTCCAAGGAGGCCCGCGATTATGTTTTCTCTTGGGAGCCAACCTTGGATGTGCACGGTCGTCCGGTCCTTAATGATATAGGGGAGTCTGTTACTGCCTGAAAACCGAAGTTCATATTTTTCTGGTCGCGGGACCACTTTGCTTATGGCACCGACCAATATATCATTAGGCTCGAGGATCTGGATGCAGATGGTCGGAATGATTTCACCGCTCTCCAGGGATTTGTGCAGGGCCTCCCTTTGGTCCCGAAGCTGGACCGTTCGGGGAAGCCCGTAGTTGATGATGGTGGAGAGCCCGTTATGGAGCCCCGCCTTATTAACATAAAAGATATGCTGGCGAGTGGGACGGATGAGGGCGCTTTAGCTTACCATGGTATCTGCCCGTTGCTATTTTTACTTTTTATGTGTGTGCTCTGTTTGTTATGACGAGTTGACTCTTATGTTTGTTTGTTTCTCAAAATCTATGGATCGGGCGCGTCACGACAGGATGCTCAAGCATGCGAGCAAGACTAAGGTGGTGATTAAGAAGAGTGCTGGTCCTCGGCTGGCAGCTGTGCAGAATACCCCGGCGACTGGTTCTGGCACTTCCTCCTCCTCCCCGGTGGCTGTTGGATCTCCACTTTGGGCTTCTGACCAAGGGAATCTTTGAGGCCTACTATCGTTCATCCATCCCCTCTGCGCCAGCAACCAGATCCGGACGCTCTGGTCCGTCATAAGAGGCCTAGGGTTGAAGCTGTGGATTTGACTCAGGAGGAGATTGGTGGTCCCTTTACTTTGCCCTCGTGTTTTCTTTAACCTCGGTTTTTTAAGGGTGAGCCTTCTCTGACGATTCCCCGAGAGGAGTTCCTCCACATCGAAGGCCTAGAACCGTCTGTTCGTCAGAGGTTTTTGGTGCAGGATGCGGCCACTGTCGTTAGGGTCCTTGAGTTGGCTTCTTTGTATGCCCGTTCGGCGCCCCTATCTGCGGAGGCCGTAAGGAGGCTCGAGGAGGATTGCAAAAACAAGGCGGCTGCTCTGGAGGGGGTACAGGGAGAGCTGAAGGACCGAGATCAGGAGTTAGCGGATTTGAGGGAGCGTTTGGGCACCAAGGAGGATGCTCTGGCCGATGTGCAAGGGCAGTACACTCTGCTCTGGCCGATGTGCAAGGGCAGTACACTCTGCTCTACTGGACCTTCTATGGAGTGATGTTGTCTTCCTTGGTTAGGGAGGCTTCTCTTCGTCGGTCTTTGGCCCCTACTGAGGATGAGACGGAGGAGGAGAAGGCTCTCTTGACCCGGGCGGATCTAATCTAGTACATACGGGTTTTGGGAGGAGACTGCGTGGCTGCTGTCGAGGATACCTACAATTCCACCGTGGCCCAGCTTAAATTGAAGAATCCTGGGAACCGAGGGTACTGGCCCTTATCACTGAGTGGAGGGTGACCAGATTGTCTCTCTAAATTTCACGGTTAGCGGGGAGGAATCAGCAGCCCAGGGGGCCGAGGAGACCCAGATGGAGGAAGGTGTTTGAAGTTTTTGTTTAAGATTTTGGCCTGCGCGCCATTCGTGATTTTGGTTTGTGTTTTGGGGGGAATGCCCCCCGTTTTTGCTTTGTAAAGATATCTACCGGCTCAACCTTTATGGTCGTTAGTCGGGCACATTTTCGGGCTGTCTGCTCGACCTTTCTTAATTTGAATTTTCTTTACTTTATTTTCAACGCCTTTGTTTGCTTCGTTTTTCGAATTTTATGCGCATGTGTTTTGACTCCTTGGGCAGCGTGCGCGCTGCTTTCCAAAGGTCCTTGTAGCTTTTTAATGCTTTTGCTAGTTCCCATGTGCCTTTTATTCCTTTTCTTTTCCTATAAAAGGAGGTCCTTTGGGCCTCTTCTTCTTCAATTTTCTGCAGAAATGGGAGGCGCTGAAGGTAAGAAAGTTTCCAAGGCTTCTTGCTCCCGTGGAATCAAGGGAGCGAAGACTAAGAAAGTCTCTGCCGGGTCCGTTTCGCGTTCTCAAGGGTCTCGTGGTTCGAACGCGCAGGCTCAGTCCTCAGGAGTGAGGGTTGTGACCAACACTGACGGCTTTGAGACGGAGTGGGACGAAGACTGGTTTCAGTATCTTCACTCGGAGGAGTTCGTGCGTCGGGCAGAATGATGCGTTTTTTATTTGTCTTTGCTTTCGCTTGTATTTTGTAACTTGCTTGATTAATGAATAAAGTATCATTGTCGTAGTTTTCCAACGTATTCGTTAGTTAGGAGATTTGCTCGATTATCATGTGTTGGTCGCCAAGTGTGTGGGACCATGGTTGACAGTCGGGGGCATGTGCCTGGCGGGGGTGAGTGTCAGACCTTGTTGTGTTGGGGTCCGAGTCTCATGGCGTGAACGATCCCTTCGCGAGCTGGGTGTTCTACCGTCGTAGTACTTTCTTACGACGGGGTGCTCGGTATTCGTGCTCCCCAAAAGACAAGGAGTCCGCTCGATTACGAGAGCGGACTGCAGTCGTTTTGTTTCATTATGAGGTGCTAGGCATGTACCCAGGCCGCACCTATGTTCCGAGCGTTTTTGCTCTTAGTTGTAGTACTGCTTGAGTTTTTCAGCGTTCCAAGGTAGAGAGAGTTCTTCTCCTTGTAGGTTTTCTAAGTAGTATGCCCCGTTTTTTGTCTTTGCTCGGACGCGATAGGGGCATTCCCAGTTCGCGGCTAGCCTGCCTTCGCGAGAATCTTTGTGGTTTTTCTTGAGAACTAGACTGTCCACTTCAAATTCCCGTCTGATGACTTTTGCGTCATGCCTCAGAGCAATTTTTTATTTGAGCAAAGCTTCACGCAGGGCGGCACCTGTTCTGATTTCTTCGACCAGGTCGAGTTCCTCTCGGATGGCTTCTCTGTTGGTCTCCTCCTCGAGGGGTTCTTCGGTATGTCTGGTGGGCACGTGTACCTCGACGGGGATTACGGCTTTTGTCCCGTAAGTAAGTCGGAAAGGGGTCTTCCCGGTAGTAGAATGGGGGGTGGTTCGGTAAGCCCAGAGTACGCTGTGTAGTTCCTCGACCCATCCTTTTTTGATTTCGTCCAACCTCCTTTTGAGGTCGCTTAGGATCACTCTGTTAGCGGCTTTGGCCTGCCCGTTTGTCTGGGGATGCTCGACCGACGTGAAGTGTTGTTTTGTTCCTAGTTTTGTGACGAATTACTGGAAATGTTTATCGGTGAACTGGGTGCCGTTGTCGGTGATGATGGCCAGGTGCACTCCGAATCGAGCGAGGATGTTTCTTTTATAGAAACGCAATACTTTCAGGGATGTGATTTTAGCCAATGGTTCGGCCTCGGTCCATTTAGTAAAGTAGTCGACAACGACTATGAGGTACTTGTTTTGGTTGGTTCTGGTCACGAATGGTTCGAGGAGATCCGTGCCCCACCACGCAAATGGCCAGGGCAATGATAGGGACTTAATCTCATTGGGGGGTGTGATGTGCATGGCCCCGAAACGCTGGCATTTGTCACATCTTTTCACGTATTCCTTGGCATCGTGTTGCATGGTGGGCCAGTAGTATCCTGCCCGTAGTGCTTTCTAGGAGAGGGATCTCCCTCCTAGGTCCTGGGATTTGATCCCTTCGTGTATTTCCTAAAGTACATAAGGGGTCGTGCCCTCGTCAACGCATTTGAGGGGGGGGGGGGGGATGGAGAATCCTCGTCGATATAATTGATTTTTGACCAGGACGTACGAGCAAGCCCTTCTTCTAATAACGGAGGCTTCCTTAGGGTCACCTGGCAGGAGTTCGTTCGTTAGAGCAATTGCTTTATTGGCTGTTGGGTATGCACGACTACGGTGTGCACCAGGAAGTAGTGCCTTAGTCTCCTGGCTGCGTTGATTAGTGCGAGCGCGACTTTCTCGATCTGCTGGTATTTCACCTAGGGGCCTTGGAGTACTTTGCTTGTAAAGTAGATGGGTCTCTGCCCTTCTAGGGTTTCTCGGATGAGGGCGGTGCTGACTAGGTATAAGTAAAGGGTTTCCCTGACGTTGGGCCTCGAGAGGACAGGTGGGCATGAGAGAACTTGCTTGAGATGAGAGAGGGCATGTTCGCATTCGTCTGTCCATTCGAATGCAACTTCCTTTTGCAGAATTTTGAAGAGGGGAAAAGCATGCTGGGCGGACTTGGCCACGAATCCGGACAGTGACGTAAGCATTCCGTTCAAGGATTGGATAGATTTTTTCGAATTCGGCGTGAGGAAGTCTCAGAAGGCCTGCACTTGTTAGGGTTCGCTTCAATCCCTCTTTCTGTTAAGTAGAAATTGAGGAATTTACCAGCTCGGACTCCGAAAGTGCATTTTTCGGGGTTAAATCTCATTTTGTATTTTCGGGCCTGTTCGAAGACTTTTCTGAGATGGATGGCGTGATCGGTCTCCTCTTGGGATTTGACGATCATGTCATCCATATACACTTCGAGCATATCGCCGAACTCCATATGAAATACTTTGTTCATCATCCGCTGGTATGTTGCCCCAGCGTTATTTAGGCCGAAGGGCATTACGTTGAGTAATAGTTGCTCGATTCGGTCATGAAATACATGTATTTCTTATCCGTTTAAGACATGGGTATTTGGTTGTACCCAAAATACGCATCCATAAATGTTAGTAATTTAAAACCAGCACAATTATCTACTAGTTTATCTATGTTCGGTAAAGGATAAGCATCTTTTGGGCAAGCCCTATTAAGATCGGTATAGTCAATGCACATGCGCCATTTCCATTAGATTTTTTCACAAGTACAACGTTGGAGACCCAAGTAGTATACTTGGCTTCTGATATGAATTTAGCCTCTAAGAGGTCCCTAACAGCTAATTCGGCAGCGACCGTTTTTTCTGGGGACTGCTTCTGGGTCGAGGCCGGACATTTCGGCTGCACTCCAGGAAAATAAGTTGGCATTCTCCCGGAGGCAGGCCTTGAGTTGTTTTCTGGCTAGCTCGGTTAGATCTCTCCCGATCTTGACTCCCCTGGTCGGATCTTCCCCGAGGGCTATCAGCTCGAAATCTCCTTCTGGGATTGGTCGTAGACCTTCCTATGACTTCTTCCTATCTGCTTTCCCCTTGGATTCCTTGCGGAAGCGACTGTCTAGGTTGATGGTGTCGATGCGTGGCATTGACTTGTTGGGCTCGGAGCCTGCGTTGGTCGTTGCTTTGTCTTGAGAGGCTGTTTTTATCGAGTTAAGGCCTTTGGCGGATGCTTCGAAACATCTCCTGGCCGCTTCGACGTCTCCGTGGAGCGTGGCAACTTTCCCCTTAGCTATGTTATACTTGAGTTTGAGGTGCACGGTTGAGGGGACGACAATTAGTTCAGCCAGCGTGGGTCGTCCTAAGATGCATTGGCAGTCGATGACTAGGAACTGGACTTTGACGGTCATTGCGCTTTCTGTCGACCCAACCGAGACAATAAGTTTGACGAATCCCCATGGTCTCGTCACGGTGTCATTGAAGCCTTGTAGGTCGGAACCTATGTAGGGGGTGAGATGGCAGTCGTTTAGTTGTAATGTTTTGAATAGCTGTGAGTACATAATGTCTACCTAACTCCCTTGGTCGACCAAAATGCGGCGCACGTCAAAGTTGGCCATTCAAGCTCAGATGAGGAGAGGGATGGTGGCGTTAGGAGTACCACCCGGTAGTTCCTCCCGATAGAACACAATGGGGGAGGAGCCGCCCTTGGCGAGGTCGAGAGTAGCGGCTTTGCTCGAATTTGCTAAAATTAGCTTGTCGAACTTCCGCTTCACAGATCCGACGGTTAATTTGCTGAATCCTCCTCCGGAGATGACCATGGCGGAAGGGAAGAGTTCCCATGGGCTGTGAGAAGAGAAGGGGAGGACATTCTAGCCCAATCGGGGAGGTAAAAGTCCTCTGGTTTGGTGATACTCATGGCCACTTGCATGACATCCTTCAGGTGGATGCAGTCTTCGGTGTTGTGCCCGTGGCCTTTGTGGAAATGGCAGAACTTTGATTTGTCTGCGTTTGGCCGTGCAGGCATGGATTTTGGGAAGCGGACCTTGCCCGTTTGGAATTCGGCATTCGTGCATTCGCTTAGGATGCGCTCCCTGGATGTGTTCAATGGGGTATATTCCCATAACTTTCCTGCCGGGCGCCTTTGGTGTTTTCTTCCTGAGGACTACAAAGGCCCGACAGGAAAGTTCCGGGAATACACCCCATTGAACACATCCAAGGAGAGCATCCTAAATGAATGCGTGAACGCCGAATTCCAAACGGGCGAGGTCCGCTTCCCGAAATCCATGCCTGCACGGCCAAACGCGGACAAATCAAAGTTCTGCCGTTTCCACAAAGGTCACGGGCACAACACCGAAGATTGCATCCACTTGAAGGACGTGATAGAAATATTGATCAGAGAGGGACACCTAAAACAATACGCTAAGAAACAAGAGGCGGCCAAGGAAGCCAAAACGGTCGTCGAGGAAAAGCCAGCAGAGGATACGCCTGCCATGCAAGTGGCCATGATTATCACCAGAACAAAGGACTTTTACCTCCCCGAATGGGCTAGAATGTCCTCCCCCCTCTCTTCTCACAGCCCATGGGAACTCTCCCCCTCCGCCATGGTCATCTCCGGAGGAGGATTCAGCAAACTAACTGTCGGATCTGTGAAGCGGAAGTTCAACGAGCTAATTTTAGCAAATTCAAGTAAAGTTGCTACTCTCGACCTCGCCAAGGGCGGCTCCTCCCCCATTGCGTTCTATCGGGAGGAACTACCGGGTGGTGCTCCTAACGCCACCATCCCTCTCCTTATTAGAGCTCGAATGGCCAACTTCGACGTGTGCCGCATTTTGGTCGACCAAGGGAGTTCGGTAAACATTATGTACTCCTAGCTATTCAAAACATTACAACTAGACGACCGCCATCTCACCCCCTACGTAGGTTCCGACCTACAAGGCTTCAATGGCACCGTGACGAGACCATGGGGATTCGTCGAACTTATTGTCTTGGTTGGGTCGGCAGAAAGCGCAAGGGCCGTCAAAGTCCAATTCCTGATCATCGACTGCCCCTCGATCTACCAATGCATCTTGGGACGACTCACGCTGGTTGAACTAATTGCCGTCCCCTTGACCGTGCACCTCAAACTCAAGTATTACACAGCTAAGGGGCAAGTTGCCACGCTCCACGAAGATGTCGAAGCGGCCAGGAGATGTTTCAAAGCATCCGCCAAAGGCCTCAACTCGATAAAAACAGCCTCTCAAGACAAAGCAACGACCAACGCAGGCTCCGAGCCCAACAAGTCAATGCCACGCATCGACACCATCGACCTAGACAGTCGCTTCCGCAAGGAATCCGAGGGGAAAGCAGATACGAAGAAGTCAGAGGAAGGTCTACGACCAATCCCAGAAGGAGATTTCGAGCTGATAGCCCTCGGGGAAGATCCGACCAGGGGAATCAAGATCGGGACAGATCTACCTGAGCTGGCCAGAAAACAACTCAAGGCCTGCCTCAGGGAGAATGCCGATTTATTTTCTAGGAGTGCAACCGAAATGCCCGGCCTCGACCCAGAAGTAGCATGCAATCACCTGACGATCGATTCGACCTGTAAAGCCATTGCTCAGAGGAGAAGGAAGCAGTCCCCGAAAAAAACGGCCGCTGCCGAATTAGCTGTTAGGGACCTCTTAGAGGTTAAATTCATATCGGAAGCCAAGTATACTACTTGGCACTCCAACGTTGTACTTGTGAAAAAATCTAATGAAAAATGGCGCATGTGTATTGACTACACCGATCTTAATAGGGCTTTCCCAAAAGATGCGTATCCTTTACCGAACATTGATAAACTAGTAGATAATTTTGTCGGTTTTAAATTACTATCATTTAAGGACGCGTATTTTAGGTACAACCAAATACCCATGTCTAAAACGGACAAGAAATACACGGCTTTCATGACCGAATCCGGCAACTATTACTACAACGTAATGCCCTTCGGCCTAAAAATCGTTGGGGCAACATACCAGCGGATGATGAAAAAAGTATTCTGGACGGAGATCGGCGATATGCTCGAAGTGTATATGGATGACATGATCGTCAAATCCCAAGAGGAGAACGATCACGCTATCCATCTCAGAAAAGTCTTTGAACAGGCCCGGAAATGCAAAATGAGATTTAACCCCGGAAAATGCATTTTCGGACTCCGAGCTGGTAAATTCCTTGGTTTTTACTTAACAGAAAGAGGGATTGAAGCGAACCTTGACAAGTGCAGGGCCTTATCAGACCTCCCCGCGCCGAACTCGAAAAAATCTATCCAATCCTTGAACGGAATGCTTACGTCATTGTCTAGATTCGTGACCAAGTCCGCCCAGCACGCTCTTCCCCTCTTCAAACTTCTGCGAAAGGAAGTTGCGTTCGAATGGACAGACGAATGCAAACATGCCCTCTCCCATCTCAAGCAAGTTTTCTCATGCCCACCTGTCCTCTCGAGGCCCAACGTCGGGGAAACCCTTTACTTATACCTAGCCGTCGCCACCGAAGTGGTCAGCGCCGCCCTCATCCGTGAAACCCCAGAAGGGCAGCGGCCCATCTAATTTATGAGCAAAGAACTCCAAGGCCCCGAGGTCAGGTACCAACAGATCGAGAAAGTCGTGCTCGCACTAATCAACGCATCCAGGAGACTAAGGCACTACTTCCTGGCGCACATCGTAGTCGTGTGTACGGAACAACCTATAAAGCAATTGCTCAGACGCCCCGATATGGCCAGAAGGATGCTCCGCTGGTCACTAGAGCTTTCAGAGTTCGACATAAGGTACGAACGGAGGAAAGCTCTTAAAGCACAAGTCCTGGCGAACTTCGTGGCCGAGATGGCTTTCCCTGAGACATCGACCTGCGACGCCAGGAAGTGGACCTTGTATGTAGACGGAGCTTCGAGCCCGTCTGAAAGTGGAGCATGTATTATCTTAGAAAACGAAGAAGGGACCCTGATAGAAGTATCGCTCTCCCTGTCCTTTCCCACCTCCAACAACCATGCGGAATACGAGACACTACTCGCAGGATTACGCCTCGCGAACGACCTAGAAGCCGAGGAGATCAAAGTATTCACCGATTCCCAACTAGTAGCATCCCACATCTCGGGCGAATATCATGTCAAGAGCGACCACTTCACAGAATACCTAAGCCTCATGCGCAAAAGAATGTCCCAGTTCAAAAACTCCAAAGTAAGACATATTCCAAGGGAGCATAACGCCCGGGCAGATGTTCCATCAAAACTAGCCAACACAAGGAAAAAGGGGGGTAACAGGTCCGTGATCCAAGAAATATTACCCAGACCCAGCACCGAATCTCCGACCGGAATAACGCACGTAAACTCAATCGGAGACGCGTCCTACTGGATGACCCTGGTATACAACTATCTGACAAACGAACTCCTGCCAAATGATCCTAAGGAAGCCTCCGTTATCAGAAGAAGGGCTTGCTCGTATGTCCTGGTCGAAAATCGATTATATCGACGAGGATTCTCCATCCCCCTCCTTAAATGTGTTGACGAAGGCACGGCCCCTCACGTACTTCGGGAAATACACGAAGGGATCAACTCCCAGCACCTAGGAGGGAGATCCCTCGCCAAGAAAGCACTACGGGCAGGATATTACTGGCCCACCATGTAGCACGACACAAAGGAATATGTAAAGAGATGTGACAAATGCCAACGCTTCGGGGACATTCACATTGCACCCCCCAATGAGCTTAAATCCTTATCATCCCCCTGGCCGTTTGCGTGGTGGGGCATGGACCTCCTCGGGCCATTTGTGACCGGAACCAACCAAAACAAATACCTCATAGTCGTCGTCAACTACTTCACTAAATGGATCGAAGCCGAACCATTGGCTAAAATCACATCCCTAAACGTACTACGTTTCTATAAAAGGCAGACCGAAGCCGCTAACAGAGTGATCCTAAGAGGCCTCAAAAGGAGGTTGGAAGAAATCAAAAAAGGATGGGTCAAGGAACTACATAACGTACTCTGGGCTTACCGAACCACCCCCCATTCTACTACCGGGGAGACCCCTTTCCGACTTACTTACGGGACAGAAGCCGTACTCCCCGTTGAGGTACACGTGCCCACCAGATGTACCGAAGAATGTAACGCCCCAGACTGCTTTCGGGATGATCGACTGACCCCACAAACCAACACGGGTCTTTTCAGCATGCTTTGACCTCACTCGCACGCTTTCTGGGAAACTTCCCAGAAGGTCACCCGTCCCAATACTACTCCAAGTGAAGCACGCTTAACTATAGAGTTCTTATTGAACGGGCTCCCGAAAAGAAGATGCATCTTGTTGGTATAGGTAGTACCTATCAATCCTTATATGCAATCCTTCAACCATGCAGTCCCATACCTGCACGGCCTTAGGATCCCTCTCATTCCGATGTGGCGACCACCATTGCCCTCTTTGGCATCAGGTGTTCCATGCGGTGCAACCACCCCTCGCCTTCTTCGGCCTCGGGTGTTACATGCCCACCAGCTTCCGCATGGTTCGTCCTCGAACCACATCGTACTAGGAGAGGTTTGGCTCTGATACCATTTGTAACGCCCCAGACTGCTTTCGGGATGATCGACTGACCCCACGAACCAACACGGGTCTTTTCAGCATGCTTTGACCTCACTCGCACGCTTTCCCGGAAACTTCCCAGAAGGTCACCCATCCCAATACTACTCCAAGTCCAGCACGCTTAACTGTGGAGTTCTTATTGAACGGGCTCCCGAAAAGAAGATGCATCTTGTTTTCGGGAGCCCGTTCAATAAGAACTTCACAGTTAAGCGTGCTTGACTTGGAGTAGTATTGGGATGGGTGACCTTCTGGGAAGTTTCCCGGAAAGCATGCGAGTGAGGTCAAAGCATGCTGAAAAGACCCGTGTTGGTTTGTGGGGTCAGTCGATCATCCCGAAAGCAGTCTGGGGCGTTACAAATGGTATCAGAGCCTGACCTCTCCTAGTACGATGTGGTTCGAGGACGAACCATGCGGAAGCTAGTGGGCATGTAACACCCGAGGCCGAAGAAGGCGAGGGGTGGTTGCACCGCATGGAACACCTGGGGCCATTTGGGGCTAGGGTGGTCGCCACATCGGAATGAGAGGGATCCTAAAGCCGTGCAAGTATGGGACTGCATGGTTAAAGGAAAGCTTATAAGGATTGATGGGTACTACCTATACCAACAAGATGCATCTTCTTTTCGGGAGCCCGTTCAATAAGAACTTCACAGTTAAGCGTGCTTGACTTGGAGTAGTATTGGGATGGGTGACCTTCTGGGAAGTTTCCCGGAAAGCATGCGAGTGAGGTCAAAGCATGCTGAAAAGACCCGTGTTGGTTTGTGGGGTCAGCCGATCATCCCGAAAGCAGTCTGGGGTGTTACAAAGAACCCCTCGAGGAGGAGACCAACTGGGAAGGCCCCTATCGCGTCCGAGCAAAGACCGAAAACGGGGCATACTACTTAGAAAATCTACAAGGAGAAGAACTCGCTCGACCTTGGAACACCGAAAAACTCAAGCAGTACTACAGCTGAGAGCAGAAATGCTCGAAACATATGTGCAGCCCGGGTACACGCCTAGCACCTCACATTGAAACAAAACGACAGCAGCCCGTTCCCGTAATCGAGCGGACTCTTTGTCCTTCGGGGACCACGAATACCGAGCACCCCGTCGTAAGCAAGTACCACGACAACAGAACACCCTGCTCGTGAAGGGTTCGTTCACGCCATGAGACTCGGACCCCAACACCTCGAGGCCTAAGAATCACCCTCGCCAGGCACGTGCCCCCGGCTGTCGACCATAGTTCCACACACTTGGCGACCAACACATGATAATCGAGCAAATCTCCTAAGTAACGAATACACTAGCAAAACTATGGCAATGATACTTTATTCATTAATCAAGCTAGTTACAAAATACAAGCGAAAGCAAAGATAAATAAAAAGCACATCATTCCACCTGACGCACGAACTCCTCCGAGTGGAGATACTGAAACCAGTCCTCGTCCCACTCCGTCTCAGAGCCGTCAGCGTTGGTCACAACCCTCACACTTGAGGACTGATCCTATGCGTTCGAACCACAAGCCCCTTGAGAACGCGAAATGTAACACCCTTCTAAACCCCGCAGAAATTAATAAAATAATTCAGAGTAAAACATGAAAATAAGGGTGCCACAATTCAATTTAAAACAATTTATCATAAATCAATTGTCATGCTTCACTTAGGAATGAATCATCAATTTAACAAAATCATGTTTTTACACAACGGAGTTTTCATCATACGAATAAGCATAACATCATCCATGCAATATCCCACAAAATTAATACAATAACAACACAATAGAGTAACATCATAGACTCTAACTAACGTTCCCCAGTGTTACAATATCAGAGCATGACACCGACGCTATACTTAAGCAAACTAGCCTATCCTCACCAAAGCCAAAAGCCGCTACTCGCCAATCTGAAAATGTCAACAGTAAGGGTGAGTATCATTCAAATTAACAAATGTTATTGAATCATAAATAATAACACATCATAGTTACATCATTCACCCAATTGTTTCATAAACAGACATTCAGACAAGTTTCATCATCACAAAACAATCAACCAACACATCATCAATATTTATAACACTGGAATACATCCAATCATGTTATAAGAGTCATGCATATGAATGCAACTGACACTATGCATGTGGTACCAACATCATCAAATGGGAATAACCCATGACCGATCCAACATCATCAAGATACGGCCCTGCCAGCACATATTCCACACAATGGGAATCATGCCCTTCACTGATCCAACACATCATCATGGATACAACATCATCAATGAATATGAATGAATGCAAACATACATGAACATACTTATACCATCGTCAAGTCTAATGAGTAATATCTTCAAATACTCATTTCATCATAATCATCATCATCATCATCATCAAAGTATGTTTATATACATTAGCATCATTCAAATACAATCAATCATCATCATCATCATCATTAAAGAACATACATGTGTCCACATCAATCATCATCATCAATAAGAAAGAACATACATGTATCCACATCATTCCAAAACAAATCAATCATCATCATATAATTCTCAACAAATCATCACATCATAATGTTTTTCAAAACAACATCTTATATTGTCAGATTTCATCATATATGTCAACAATACGTCATCCATCCAACAGAAAAGATATTCACATCATACTCACATCATCACAAAACTATCTCATAAGCTTCATCATACCAACAAATAAATCATCACATGAATCATGTTTTAAACATAGCTTGTATCATTATATCCTATCATATATATCCACAACACATCATACATCAAAACAAGCAAATGATGATAAAATAAATTCAAGATGATGCTCATTTCATTATTATAACACAAAGAATATTTCATAAGCTTCATCCTACCCGAAACGACACTTAAAATAGGCCAACGGTTCGAAAGTTATGCATCTTTAAACTTTTCAAAATTACTAGCAGCACGCGACGCCACACATTGTTCGCGACGCGCTGCCAGGAAACGACGCCTTCGCGGCGCCAACAAGGGACGCGGCGCGAACTGAGTGAAATAATTCTCCTTAAGCTTTCTGCCAAGCAGTTCGCGGCGCCAACAATTGGATGCGGCGCGAACTGACCTGATCAGAGATCCCCATCGCAATTGACAGCTTACAAACCTGAATCCCCAAATTCCTCAACCTCGACCAAATCGATTCAAGTTGATCAAACACCACAAAACAGCCACACAACATATATCATACACACATATAACATATATTATGCATCATCAAACATCATACAACACCAAATTCATGGAATTCATCAAAACAGATAATTATCAACAAACATCCCCAAAATCCCAACTCTATCATACGACTCAATTGACATGAAATAATATACCTATAACAGTCCTATTATCCATAACCCGATAATAGATATTAATCGGAAGAGTCCCCCCTTACCTTAGCCAAGAATCTGGACTTTTTCTCTTCTTCTCCATCAAACCCGTAAGCCCTTTTTCCTCAAATTCAGCAAGAATCTCCCATCTTCAAACTCGCTTATCTCCCTCATCAAAAACCTCCATGACACGAACTAATATATCAAATCGAATGAAATTTCATGTAGAATCCGAATCTTCAAGAATTACCTGATTTGGAGCTACGAGCAGAAAGTTATGACATGATTTGTGGGAGCTGCTCCATGAAAACGAAAATCTCTTTTCTCCATGAATTCTCCTTCTCTCCCTCCTAGGTTTTCCTTCTCTATTTTCCAATTTTCTTCTTTTTCTTATTTTATGAAAATAAAGCAAAATAACTTTAGTAATAAGGCCTATCAATTACACCCTCTCCATTACTAACCACAACTTGGCCCAATAGCTTATTTTACACAATTTCCAACTTAAGTACAATTAAAAATACCAATAATCCAAGAAATTAATTTAAACTCCCATTAAATTAATAAATGTAAAAGATGGGGTGTTACAACTCTCCCCCACTAAAAGAGTTTTCGTCCTCCAAAACATACTTCCAGTGAAAAGTTTCAGATACAGCCCTTCATCTGACTCTCCAGTTCCCTTGTAACATTTCCATCAGCCGATCCTCAAAAATCCATCTGACATAACCAACAGGAAGCACATCTCATGCATTCAATCTCAGCTCTTACGTCGCATTTGACCACCCAAAGGTGTACTACTCATTATACCTCCAAAGGTTAACAACAATAGAACATTGAGGTACAACCCATACAATACACCCAATAACCGAATATTATAATTACACAACCATGGTATGACCACACCTGATTAACACTGCAGAAATGCATTCCATCTACCAAACGTATCAATCTTAAATATACTTTCCCATATGAGCGATAAAATAATACTTATACTTTTCACCCACTGCTTCCTTCAAGAAACTCAATAATCGTATTTTTCATACTATTGAATTTCAACAATCTGACTCCTCTCAAGTCACACCAGCAATTATCCAACATGTTACACTCTGCTTTTGCTGCACTATTCTAATTACTCATTACAACCATCATTACCAATTAGATTTTTGAGTTATACCCAACTCTGGCCTTCTTTACTCGTTCGTTCAAGAATCATTCTTACCATCCATGGTACTAAACCCCCGCGACAATTAAAATAAAAATCAGAGTAAACATAAAGCAAGGGTGCCACAATTAAGAAAATAATGAAAACCACAAGTCGTTTGTCATGCTTTATTAGGAACGATTCACATAATTATCAAATTACATCATCGACACAGCGGAATGTCATTCAACGGTATCGTAAAACATCAACAAAACATAAACCAAACGATACATAATCCAACAATAAAATAGAGTATCATAGATAACTCTTAAGTCTATCGTTCCCCAGTGTTACAAATCAGAGCATGACTCGACACGGACTACGGACTAGCCTATGAGATATCCTCACCAAACCAAGATGCCGCTACTCCTTAATCTGAAAATATCAACATGTAAGGGTGAGTCTCATTCGAATTAACAAGTATTATACAGTCATAAGTAATAAAACATCATAGCATTATCATTCACCCAATCACAACATGTATTCAGATTTATAACAACTGATCAAGCACCAAACACAAACACATCACCAAGTATAATGTACAATCGTTTGATCATACTATATTATCATGCACATGAATGACCGACACTATGCATGTGGTACCATACATGGGCTAAACCCATCCAACTGATCTTTCATCATCTAGATACAGTCCAACCGGCACAAATTCCACACAATGGGAATTATGCCCACCATCTGATCCACAACGTCACCGGGATCCATCACCAAAATGCATATGAATGAATGTACACATATGACATACTTATAACATCACCGATCCGATGCTTCACATCGTCTCATTACAACTCACCATTTCATCACCAATAAGCATGCACATGTATTAACAATCATTCAGTCATATCACATATAATCATGTCAAAACACCACCCAATCAATTGAAATTCAAGTGGCTACACCACCACAACAACAACACATTGTTACATTCACACATATATGTACACAATGATATAGTCCATTAATTAAATTAAATCACCATTTAAAATCAAATATGACTACTATCCATTTCATTGACGCATCACATAAATCTTTAAATTAGCTTCGCAACGCTCAAAACGGCGCTCAAAACGGATATACGGTTTGAAAGTTATGCCCCTCAGAAAATTTGTCAAAAATTGGCTGCCATGCGTCGACGCAAACCCCCCTTCAGGTCGACGCATTGGATTTTCTGTCTCCCTCGGGTATGCGCACGCTGACCCTATAGGTCGACGCATGCTGTCACCCAGGTCGACGCAAACTGATACTTAGGTCGACGCATCCTGACGCTTAGGTCGACGCATTCATCGCAGATGCAGAATTTTTCTGCGATTTCAACAAGTTTCTCCTCCCAATTTCATCCAAATCGCACCAAAACAGTCTCATACCAAAAACATCATCAAATAACATATTATAACACAAATATAACACGTTTAGGAGTCATTTAACACCAAACCATTCATCAAATTCATCAATTGCATCAATTCAACATTAACAACCTAAATCCCCAAAAACCCCAAAAACCAAAACATGCAATCGAATCAAACAACAATCCTAATCAGTTCACTACCCCTGATTATATAATAATCACTAACCCGAAGAGTCCCCCCTTACCTCTAGAGTCGAATCTTTGAAGGTCCTCTTCTTCTTCTTCTTCTTCTCCTTTTCACGTATCTCCTCTCTTCTCAGACTTCTCTTTTGCCTCTAATTTCTTCTTTTCCAATTTCCCTTATTTTATGAAAAATATAAAATATCTCAATAAGGCTTACATAGTTAACACCTCCCCTTTGCTAACCACTACACTAAGCCCAATTGTTTATTTTCTACAATATTCTTCACTAATTCACCAAAAATGCCAATTAATCCAATTAAATAATTTAAAATTCAATTAAATTAAATAATGGAAAATATGGGGTGTTACAACTCTCCCCCACTAAAAGAGTTTTCGTCCTCGAAAACATACCTCAAACGAAGAGTTCGGGATAGGAGTCCTTCATCTGACTCTCCAGCTCCCAAGTAACATTCCCACCTGCTGCTCCTCCCCAAGCCACTCGGACTAAAGCTATTTCCTTACCACGCAGTTGCTTTAACTTCCGATCCTCTATTCTCATAGGCAAGGCTTCAACTGTCAAATTGTCTTTCACTTGCACATTATCCACTTGGATTACATGGGACGGATCCGCAATGTATTTCCTCAATTGAGACACATGAAATACGTCATGTAAGTTCGCAAGTGTTGGTGGTAAAGCAATACGATAGGCCACCTCTCCTACTCTTTCCGTAATCTGAAACGGACCAATAAAACGCGGCGTCAACTTCCTTGACTTTAGTGCTCGACCAACACCCGTCGTAGGAGTCACTCTCAGAAACACATGATCTCCCTCTTGAAATTCAAGTGTCCTCCGCCTCTTATCATGATAGCTTTTCTGACGACTCTGAGAAGCTTTCATCTTCTCCTGAATCATCCTAATCTTTTCTGTCGTCTCTTGAACAATCTCCGGTCCAATCACCGCACTTTCGCCAGATTCATACCAACACAATGGTGTCCTACACCTACTACCATACAAAGCTTCAAACGGAGCCATACCAATACTCGAATGGTAGCTATTGTTGTATGTAAATTCAATCAACGGCAAATAACTATCCCATGTACCACCTTTTTCCAATACACAGGCACGCAACAAATCTTCCAATGATTGAATCGTCCTTTCAGTTTGACCATCAGTCTGCGGATGATATGCAGAACTCAACCTCAACTTAGTACCCAAAGCCTTCTGCAAACCTTCCCAGAATCTAGATGTAAACCTTGGATCTCTATCTGACACGATACTTGAAGGAATACCATGTAGACTCACTATTTTCTCAATATACAACTGAGCCAACTTCTCCATAGGATAATCCATTCTCATCGGTATGAAGTGAGCAAACTTCGTCAGTCTATCTACAATAACCCAAATGGCTTCACAATTCTTAGTTGTTCTCGGCAACCCAGAAACAAAGTCCATCGATATACTATCCCACTTCCATTCAGGAATAAACAAAGGTTGCATAGCCCCATACGGCTTTTGATGTTCGATCTTTGACTTCTGGCAAGTCAAACAAGAATAAACAAATTCAGCTATCTCCTTTTTCATTCCAGGCCACCAGAATAATTTCTTCAAGTCATGGTACATCTTGGTAGCACCAGGATGAATACTCAATCCACCACGATGTCCTTCTTCCAAAATACTCTTTCTTAGTTCGGCAACATCAGGGACACAAACATTGTCTCCAAACCTCATTATACCATTCTCATCAATTCTGAAATCACCTCCTTTGTCTTGGTTAATCGAAGTCAACCTGTCTACCATCTCAACATCAGTTTTCTGACCCTCTCGAATTTCTTCAAGAATTCCATTTGTCAACTTTAGCATACCCAATTTAATGCTATTAGGAGTACCTTCACATACTAAACTCAAATCTTGAAATTGCTCAATCAAATCCAATTCTCGCACCATCAGCATAGACATATGTAAGGATTTCCTACTCAAAGCATCAGAAACCACGTTTGCCTTACCAGGGTGGTAATTCAAACCAAAATCATAGTCTTTAAGGAATTCTAGCCACCTTCTCTGCCCCATATTAAGTTCTTTTTGATCAAAGAGATACTTCAAGCTCTTATGATCACTAAACACTTCAAACCTTGAACCATACAGATAATGCCTCCATAGTTTCAACACAAATACCACGGCTGCCAACTCTAAGTCGTGAGTCGGGTAATTCTTCTCATGCACTTTGAGTTGCCTCGACGCATAAGCGACTACCTGTTGATTTTGCATCAATACACCACCTAAACCCATTAATGAAGCGTCACAATACACTACAAAAGATTCCGTCGGATTCGGCAAAATCAGAATGGGAGCACTAGTCAACCTCTTCTTCAACTCTTGAAATCTTTCTTCGCACTTTGAGTCCCAAATAAACGCTTGCCCTTTTCTAGTCAATTTCGTCAACGGTAAAGCTAACTTCGAAAATCCTTCTATAAACTTCCGATAGTAACCTGCAAGACCCAGAAAGCTACGAATTTCGGAAACAGACTTCAGAGCTTCCCACTGAGACACAACTTCTACTTTCATCGGATCTACGGCAATACCATCCTTGGAAATCACATGACCAAGGAAGCTTACTTCGCTTAACCAGAATTCACACTTTGATAATTTGGCATAAATATTCTTCTCTCTTAATATCTCCAACTCAATTCTGAGATGTTCCTTATGTTCTTCTTCGCTTTTGGAATATATCAGAATGTCGTCAATAAAAACCACGAAGAACTTATCGAGATAGGGATGAAAAATCCTATTCATATACTCCATAAAAACACCAGGTGCATTAGTAACTCTAAATGGCATCACAGTATATTCGTAATGACCATACCTTGTTCTGAATGCAGTCTTCTGAATATCGTCCGTCTTCACTCGAATCTGATGATATCCAGACCTCAAATCAATCTTACTAAACACACTTGCTCCGACCAGCTGATCCATCAAATAATCAATCCTTGGCAAAGGATACTGATTCTTGATAGTAACTTTATTCAGCTGCCTGTAGTCTACGCACAACCTCATAGACCCTTCCTTCTTCTTCACCAATAACACCGGTGCACCCCATGGTGACACACTCGGACGAATAAATTCCTTCTCCAGCAACTCTTCTAATTGACACTTCAACTCAGTCAACTCAGATGCCAACATTCTATAAGGTGCCATCGATACAGGACTAGTTCCAGGAATCAACTCAATAGCAAATTCCACTTCTCTCTCAGGTGGCAACTCTTTAACATCTTCCGGAAAAACCTCTGGAAAATCACATACCACCGGCAATTCACTACTCACTGCCTTTCCTTTCCTCTCCATCGATGCAAATAACATAAACACGGCTGCTCCGTCCTTAACCGCCTCACCCACCTGTCTCGCAGTCATTGCTAAATCCTCGACACCGACCTCTTCAGGAAAGATAACCGTCTTTGTAAAACAATTGATATGAACTCGATTGAATTGCAACCAGTTCATCCCCAAAATAACGTCAAGTTGTTCCAGCGAAAGGCACACTAAGTCCATTCCAAACTTCCAACCAAATATATCAATAGGACAGTTCAAACATGCAGATGAAGTGGTCACTGAACCCGACGCAGGAGTGTCAATAACCATACTTCCATTTATGCAAGATATCTCTAAATTTAACCTCTTAGCACAATCCAATGAAATAAACGAGTGAGTCGCACTAGTATCAATAATCGCAATCAAAGGTGTGTCATGTATGAAACACGTACCTTTAATCAATCTATCCTCTGGAGTAGTTTCTGATCCCGACAAGGAAAAAACCTTTCCTCCAGACTGATCCTTCTTTGGCTTGGTGCATTGCGGACTGATATGGCCTTCTTCGCCACAGTTGTAGCAAGTCACAGTCCTCATTCTGTAGTCTGAAGCAATATGACCTGCCTTACCACACTTGAAGTGTAACACCCTTCTAAACCCCGCGGAAAAATTAACATTAAAATCAGAGTAAAACATGAAGAAGAGTATTACAACACCAACAAAATAAACAATATTCATGTCATGCCATAAAGGAACGATAAACCAAAAATTATTCAGGTAGCATGTTAACACAGCGGAATATTCTTAACAACTGAATAATCAAACATCTGGAGTCGAAGACTCATAATTCAACCATAAACCATAAACAAAACAGAAGTCTATCAGCCAATTCTAAAATAACGTTCCTGGTGTTACACGACCAGAGCATGACACAGACCCAACTGACTCTAACGAACTACTTGACGAGCTAATCCTCACCAAGTACACGAGCTACTCCTCAATCTGAAAAATAACAACAGTAAGGGTGAGTTTCATTCGCATTAACAAATGTTATAGGTATATAAACAATACAACTTCATCCATACATTATTCACCCAAATCAATTGTATTCAGATAATATAGCAACATTCGTCAATTACAGTCATTCATACCAAAATACACACAAATTGTAACATTGGACAACTTCCATTCATGTTACAATTATACACAACAACCTAATGCAATGCAACTAAATGCATGTGGTACCAAACATGGGATAACCCATCTCACCGATCCACCACCATAAAGATTCGGCTACTTCTCTCACCAATTCCACACAATGGGAATTAGCTACCGCTGTCCCACCACCATAAGGGATACAGCCCACAACATGATTATGAAATGCATGCATCACATACCGCATGCTAATCATCAACACCAAACAACTGAACAGTCATAATCATCAACCAATGCAATAACAATATAAACCACCACAACCAATTAAATCAAGTGTTTAAATTAAATTCGAGTCACAACTCAAACACTATTTTATTGCATAAATCACTGAATTCGCCTCACTATGTTCGAACAACACATCAAACAGACTAACAGTTAAAAAGTTATACATCGTTAAACTTTAACAAAAATCCCAAACAGCAACAGCACGCGGCGCCAACATCTACGCGCGGCGCGAAGCGAGGAAAAAGTTACGCCTTCGCGGCGCCAACACAGGTACGCGGCGCGACCTGTGCGTATCAGAACATCCTGACATTCTGCCCACCTGTTCGCGGCGCCACCCTGTGCACGCGGCGTGAACCGGCGATTTCAGAGACCCCAACTTGCAAAAAACAGCATTCTATACCTCCCAAATGCTCTCAAATCATACCAGTACGAATTTCAGAAAAATAAACCACACATACGACATAAATTGCACGTTTACACATACTTCTAATCATGTTTAACATCATTGTTCATCACCAATCATCATTCACAACCTAAATTGAATCAAAGTTCCATAAACCCCAAAACCCCAATCCCGACATACAATCCAATTCGGAATCCTAACATACAAATTCCAGCGAATCATTCATACAACCCATAATAGAGGTTAATGAGAAGGATCCCCCCTTACCTTAGCCAAATTCTTGAATTGGTTCCTCTTCCTCTTTGGCTCTCCTTCACGCTCTTCAGTTCCTCTTCTCACAGCTTCTGGTTTCCACGTTCTAATTTTCCCCTTCTCTTCTTGTTTTCCTTTATTTTATGAAAAACATAAAATTAGAAATGGGCTCTTACACAATTACACCCCCACTTTACTAATTCCACCGCATGGCCCAATGACTTAACATTTCATTATTTTTCCACATAATTCAACAAAATGTTAATTCCCCATAATTAATTTAAAACTTGATTAAATTAATTAAATAAGAATTTTCGGGATGTTACAACTCTCCCCCACTAAAGAGTTTTCGTCCTCGAAAACATACCTCAAGCAAATAGTTCCGGATAGGAATCTTTCATCTGGCTTTCTAACTCCCAGGTGACGTTTCCATCAGCTGGTCCTCCCCAAGCTACTCTGACTAAAGCTATTTCCTTGCCCCGCAATTGCTTCAGTCTTCTATCTTCAATCCTCACAGGTAACGTTTCAACCGTTAAGTTGTCTTTAACCTGCACATCATCCACTTGGATCACGTGGGACGGATCCGAAATGTATTTCCTCAATTGAGACACATGAAATACATCATGCAAGTTGGCAAGCATTGGCGGTAACGCAATACGATATGCCACTTCTCCCACTCTTTCCGAAATTTGGAATGGTCCAATAAAACGCGGAGTCAACTTCTTTGACTTCAAAGCTCGACCAATACCCGTCATAGGAGTAACCTTCATAAACACATGATCTCCCTCTTGAAACTCAAGTGTCTTCCTCCTTTTATCATAATAGCTCTTTTGACGACTCTGAGAAGCTTTCATCTTCTCTTGAATCATCTTAATCTTCTCCGTAGTCTGTTGTACAATTTCTGGTCCAATCACAACACTCTCACCAGCTTCGTACCAACACAATGGAGTTCTACATCTCCTACCATACAATGCCTCAAACGGAGCCATACCTATACTCGAATGAAAACTGTTGTTGTAGGTAAATTCTATCAAAGGCAGATAACTATCCCAAGCACCTCCTTTTTCTAACACACAAGCACGTAACACGTCTTCTAACGACTGAATTGTCCTCTCAGTCTGTCCATCCGTCTGCGGATGATAAGCAGAACTTAGTCTCAGCTTAGTACCCAAAGCCTTCTGCAAACCTTCCCAGAACCTCGACGTAAATCTTGGATCTCTGTCTGACACGATACTCGAAGGAATACCATGTAGACTAACTATCTTCTCAATATATAGTTGAGCCAGCTTCTCCATCGGGTAATCCATTCTTATTGGTATAAAATGTGCAGACTTCGTCAATCTGTCTACCACGACCCAGATAGCTTCACAATTCTTAACAGTTCTCGGCAAACCCGAAACAAAATCCATTGATATGCTATCCCATTTCCACTCAGGAATAAACATCGGTTGCATAAATCCAGATGGCTTCTGATGTTCAACCTTTGACTTCTGACAAGTCAAACAAGAATACACAAACTCGGCAATTTCTTTCTTCATTCCAGGCCACCAAAACAGCTTTTGCAAGTCATGATACATCTTGGTAGCACCAGGATGAATACTTAATCCACTACGGTGTCCTTCTTCGAGAATACTCTTCCTCAATTCGGAAACATTAGGAACACAAACACGATTACCAAACCTTATAATACCATCCTCGTCGATTCTGAATTCACCTCCCTTGCCTTGGTTAATCAGAGTCAACTTGTCCACCAATTCTACATCAGCTTTCTGACCTTCTCGAATTTCTTCCAGAATACCACTAGTCAGCTTCAGCATTCCCAACTTAACACTGACAGAAGTGTCTTCGCATACTAAACTCAAATCTCTGAATTGTTCAATTAAATCCAATTCTCTTACCATCAGCATAGACATATGCAAGGACTTCCTACTCAAAGCATCGGCAACCACGTTTGCTTTACCCGGATGGTAATTCATCCCAAAATCATAATCCTTAAGGAACTCTAACCACCTCCTTTGCCTCATATTCAGCTCTTTTTGATCAAAGAGATACTTCAGACTCTTGTGATCACTAAACACTTCAAATCTCGAACCATACAGATAATGTCTCCACAATTCAACACAAATACCACTGCTGCCAATTCTAAGTCATGAGTCGGATAGTTTCTCTCATGCACTTTGAGTTGTCTCGACGCATAAGCGACTACCTGTTGATTCTGCATTAGTACACCTCCTAATCCCAACAACGAAGCATCACAATATACCACAAAAGATTCCGCCGGATTCGGCAAAATCAAGATCGGCGCACTAGTCAACCTCTTCTTCAACTCTTGGAATCCTTCTTCACATTTCGAATCCCAGATGAATGCTTGACCCTTCCTAGTCAACTTAGTTAACGGCAACGCTAACTTTGAAAAACCTTCAATGAACTTTCTATAGTAACCCGCAAGACCAAGGAAACTACGGATTTCGGAAACTGACTTCGGAGCTTCCCATTGAGACACTGCTTCTACTTTCGTTGGGTCAACGGCAATACCATCTTTAGAAATTACATGCCCAAGAAAGCTTACTTCACTTAGCCAGAACTCACACTTTGACAGTTTCGCATAAAGTTTCTTTTCCTTCAGTAGTTCTAATACCACCCTTAGATGCTCTGCATGTTCTTCTTCACTCTTAGAATATATTAGAATATCATCGATAAATACCACCACAAACTGATCTAGGTAAGGATGAAAGATCCTATTCATATATTCCATGAAAACTCCCGGTGCATTAGTTACTCCAAATGGCATCACTGTATATTCGTAATGGCCATACCTTGTTCTAAATGCCGTTTTCTGAATATCGTCCGTCTTCACCCGAATCTGATGATATCCCGACCTCAAGTCAATTTTGCTGAACACACAAGCTCCAACCAGTTGATCCATCAAATCATCAATCCTCGGTAAGGGATACCGATTCTTGATAGTAACCTTGTTCAGTTGTCTGTAATCCACACACAATCTCATAGAACCTTCTTTCTTCTTTACCAACAACACCGGCGCACCCCACGGCGACACACTAGGACGAATGAATTCTTTTTCCAGTAACTCTTCTAGATGACTCTTCAACTCTGCTAGCTCAGATGCCGACATACGATACGGCGCCATCGACACCGGACTAGTTCCAGGAACTAACTCAATAGCAAACTCTACCTCCCTCTCTGGCGGTAATTCTCTTACATCTTCTGGAAAAACTTCTGGAAATTCACATACTACCGGTAAGTCTCTACTTACCACTTTCTTCTTCACTTCCATGGATGCAATCAACATAAACACAGCAGCCCCGTCCTTCATTGCTTCATCCACTTGTCTAGCAGTCACTGCTACACTCTCAACACCGACATCTTCCGGAAAAATAACCGTCTTCGTGAAACAGTTGATATGAATCCGATTAAATTGCAACCAATTCATACCCAGGATGACATCAAGTTGTTCCAACGGAAGGCACACTAAGTCCATTCCGAACTTTCTACCAAAAATATCAATTGGACAGTTCAAACAGGCAAATGAAGTAGTCACTGAACCCGACGCAGGAGTGTCAATGATCATACTTCCATGAATATCAGATATTTCCAAGTTCAGACGTTTAGCACAATCCAACGAAATAAACGAGTGAGTTGCTCCAGTATCTATTATTGCAAGTAAAGGAGTGCCATGGATATAACACGTACCTTTAATCAATCGATCCTCTGGAGTAGTCTCTGAACCTGATAAAGCAAAAACTTTACCCCCAGCTTGATTCTTTTTTGGCTTAGGACACTGTGGACTAATGTGACCTTCTTCACCACAGTTATAACAAGTCACAGTCCTCCCTTTGCAGTCAACAGCAATGTGGCCTGCTTTACCACACCTGTAGCACTTCTTCTCTTCGCTTTTGCACTCGTGAACACGATGTCCAGGTTCCCCACACTTAAAGCACTTAACAGGAGCACTAGAGTCTCCCCCACTAGGCTTCTTCCAACTCCCAGCTTTATAATTACCTCTACCATATGGTTTACCACGGTCCATAGGCTTCTTCCCTTTCTTGTCAACTAACTCGCGAGAGTGAGATGACTTCAGCTTGAGGTTATCCTCTTCATAGATCCTACTACAGTCCACCAAATCTGTAAACCGACGAATCCTCTGGTACCTGATTCCCTGCTTGATTTCATCACGGAGACCATTCTCGAACTTAACACATTTCGAAAATTCGCTCGCTTCATCATTGTTATAGTGGACATAGTACTTGGCCAACTCAACAAACTTTGAAGCATACTCCGGCACCGTCATGTTACCTTGTGTCAGCTCCAAAAACTCAACTTCTTTCCTGCCCCGAATATCCTCAGGAAAGTACCTCCTCAGGAATTCTCGCCTGAATACAGCCCAAGTGATCGCTACACCTGCAGATTCAAGTTCATCTCTACTAGCCATCCACCAATCATCAGCTTCTTCAGACAGCATGTGAGTCCCGTACGTCACCTTCAGATTTTCAGCACAATCGATCACTCTGAAGATCCTTTCGATTTCCTTCAGCCACCTCTGAGCTCCTTTGGGATCGTGCGTGCCCTTGAACAACGGAGGATTGTTCCTCTGAAAACTATTCAGCTGCCTGTCAGCACCAATACCAGCCCCATTGGCATTCCCTCCTAATACACCAGCAATCATGCCCAGAGCCTCAGCAATCGCGTCGTCATTTCTTCCTCCTCTTCCGGCCATTGTTCTGCTAAATATCAGACAATATTCATTAGAACAAGAAGTATCGACAGTGTCAACTTTACACTAATCGTATACGAAGGATTAACCGACACTAAGACTCTGACTCAAACGACCGACTATGCTCTGATACCACTATTGTAACACCCTTCTAAACCCCGCGGAAAAATTAACATTAAAATCAGAGTAAAACATGAAGAAGAGTATTACAACACCAACAAAATAAACAATATTCATGTCATGCCATAAAGGAACGATAAACCAAAAATTATTCAGGTAGCATGTTAACACAGCGGAATATTCTTAACAACTGAATAATCAAACATCTGGAGTCGAAGACTCATAATTCAACCATAAACCATAAACAAAACAGAAGTCTATCAGCCAATTCTAAAATAACGTTCCTGGTGTTACACGACCAGAGCATGACACAGACCCAACTGACTCTAACGAACTACTTGACGAGCTAATCCTCACCAAGTACACGAGCTACTCCTCAATCTGAAAAATAACAACAGTAAGGGTGAGTTTCATTCGCATTAACAAATGTTATAGGTATATAAACAATACAACTTCATCCATACATTATTCACCCAAATCAATTGTATTCAGATAATATAGCAACATTCGTCAATTACAGTCATTCATACCAAAATACACACAAATTGTAACATTGGACAACTTCCATTCATGTTACAATTATACACAACAACCTAATGCAATGCAACTAAATGCATGTGGTACCAAACATGGGATAACCCATCTCACCGATCCACCACCATAAAGATTCGGCTACTTCTCTCACCAATTCCACACAATGGGAATTAGCTACCGCTGTCCCACCACCATAAGGGATACAGCCCACAACATGATTATGAAATGCATGCATCACATAACGCATGCTAATCATCAACACCAAACAACTGAACAGTCATAATCATCAACCAATGCAATAACAATATAAACCACCACAACCAATTAAATCAAGTGTTTAAATTAAATTCGAGTCACAACTCAAACACTATTTTATTGCATAAATCACTGAATTCGCCTCACTATGTTCGAACGGCACATCAAACAGACTAACAGTTAAAAAGTTATACATCGTTAAACTTTAACAAAAATCCCAAACAGCAACAGTACGCGGCGCCAACATCTACGCGCGGCGCGAAGCGAGGAAAAAGTTACGCCTTCGCGGCGCCAACACCTACACGCGGCGCGAAGCGAGGAAAAAGTTATGCCTTCGCGGCGCCAACACAGGTACGCGGCGCGACCTGTGCGTATCAGAACATCCTGACATTCTGCCCACCTGTTCGCGGCGCCACCCTGTGCACGCGGCGCGAACCGGCGATTTCAGAGACCCCAACCTGCAGAAAACAGCATTCTATACCTCCCAAATGCTCTCAAATCATACCAGTACGAATTTCAGAAAAATAAACCACACATACGACATAAATTGCACGTTTACACATACTTCTAATCATGTTTAACATCATTGTTCATCACCAATCATCATTCACAACCTAAATTGAATCAAAGTTCCATAAACCCCAAAACCCCAATCCCGACATACAATCCAATTCGGAATCCTAACATACAAATTCCAGCGAATCATTCATACAACCCATAATAGAGGTTAATGAGAAGAATCCCCCCTTACCTTAGCCAAATTCTTGAATTGGTTCCTCTTCCTCTTTGGCTCTCCTTCACGCTCTTCAGTTCCTCTTCTCACAGCTTCTGGTTTCCACGTTCTAATTTTCCCCTTCTCTTCTTGTTTTCCTTTATTTTATGAAAAACATAAAATTAGAAATGGGCTCTTACACAATTACACCCCCACTTTACTAATTCCACCGCATGGCCCAATGACTTAACATTTCATTATTTTTCCACATAATTCAAAAATATGTTAATTCCCCATAATTAATTTAAAACTTGATTAAATTAATTAAATAAGAATTTTCGGGATGTTACATGAAGCACTTCTTCTCCCCACTCTTACACTCGTTCCTTCTATGCCCAGGTTCACCACAGTTATAGCACCTAACGGGAGCACCAGAATCTCACCCACTAGGCCTTTTCCAATTACCAGCTTTTGGGTTTCCTCTACCATATGGCTTACCTCTATCCATAGGCTTCTTACCTTTCTTGTCAACCAACTCACGAGAGTGATATGACTTCAGCTTAAGGTTATCCTCTTCGAAGATCCTACTACAGTCCACCAAGTCGACAAATCGCTGAATTCTATGGTACCTGATTCCTTGCTTGATCTCATCACGAAGACCATTCTCAAACTTGATGCACTTTTAGAATTCACTAGCTTCATCATTGTTGTAGTGAACGTAGTACTTCGCCAGCTCAACAAATTTCGAAGCATACTCTAGTACCGTCATGTTACCTTGAGTCAGCTCCAAAAATTCAATTTCTTTCCTGCCTCGAACGTCTTCAGGAAAATGCCTCCTCAGAAACTCTCTCTTAAACACAGCCCAAGAAATGGCTACCTCATCAGCATCCAATTCAGCTTTAGTAGCCATCCACCAGTCATCAGCCTCTTCGGACAACATGTGAGTACCATACCTCACTTTCAGGTTCTCAGCACAATCGATGACCCTGAAAATCCTCTCGATCTCCTTAAACCACTTCTGAGCACCTTTAGGATCATGCGTGCCGTTGAACAATGGAGGATTGTTCCTCTGAAATCTGTTCAACTGCCTGTCAGCACCAATCCCAGCTCCATTGGCATTCCCTCCCAGCACACCAACAATCATGCCCAGAGCCTCTACAATAGCATCATCATTCCTTCCACCTCTTCCAGCCATTGTTCTGCTTATCACAAAACAATTCTGTTAGAACAAAAGTATCGACAGTGGCAAACACACTAGTCGCATACAGGAAATAGTAACAAGACTCTGGTCACAACGACCGACTATGCTCTGATACCACTATTGTAACACCCTTCTAAACCCCCGCGGCAATTAAAATAAAAATCAGAGTAAACAAAAAGCAAGGGTGCCACAATTAAGAAAATAATGAAAACCACAAGTCGTTCGTCATGCTTTATTAGGAACGATTCACATAATTATCAAATTACATCATTGACACAGCGGAATGTCATTCAACGGTATCGTAAAACATCACCAAAACATAAACCAAACGATACATAATCCAACAATAAAATAGAGTATCATAAATAACTCTTAAGTCTATCGTTCCCCAGTGTTACAAATCAGAGCATGACTCGACACGGACTACGGACTAGCCTATGAGATATCCTCACCAAACCAAGATGCCGCTACTCCTTAATCTGAAAATATCAACATGTAAGGGTGAGTCTTATTCGAATTAACAAGTATTATACAGTCATAAGTAATAAAACATCATAGCATTATCATTCACCCAATCACAACATGTATTCAGATTTATAACAACTGATCAAGCACCAAACACAAACACATCACCAAGTATAATGTACAATCGTTTGATCATACTATATTATCATGCACATGAATGACCGACACTATGCATGTGGTACCATACATGGGCTAAACCCATCCAACTGATCTTTCATCATCTAGATACAGTCCAACCGGCACAAATTCCACACAATGGGAATTATGCCCACCATCTGATCCACAACGTCACCGGGATCCATCACCAAAATGCATATGAATGAATGTACACATATGACATACTTATAACATCACCGATCCGATGCTTCGCATCGTCTCATTACAACTCACCATTTCATCACCAATAAGCATGCACATGTATTAACAATCATTCAGTCATATCACATATAATCATGTCAAAACACCACCCAATCAATTGAAATTCAAGTGGCTACACCACCACAACAACAACACATTGTTACATTCACACATATATGTACACAATGATATAGTCCATTAATTAAATTAAATCACCATTTAAAATCAAATAGGACTAATATCCATTTCATCGACTCATCACATAAAGCTTTAAATTAGCTTCGCAACACTCAAAACGGCGCTCAAAACGGATATACGGTTTGAAAGTTATGCCCCTCAGAAAATTTGTCAAAAATTGGCTGTCATGCGTCGATGCAAACCCCCCTTCAGGTCGACGCATTGGATTTTCTGTCTCCCTCGGGTATGCGCACGCTGACCCTATAGGTCGACGCATGCTGTCACCCAGGTCGACGCAAACTGATACTTAGGTCGACGCATCCTGACGCTTAGGTCGACGCATTCATCGCAGATGCAGAATTTTTCTGCGATATCAACAAGTTTCTCCTCCCAATTTCATCCAAATCGCACCAAAACAGTCTCATACCAAAAACATCATCAAATAACATATTATAACACAAATATAACACGTTTAGGAGTCATTTAACACCAAACCATTCATCAAATTCATCAATTGCATCAATTCAACATTAACAACCTAAATCCCCAAAAACCCCAAAAACCAAAACATGCAATCAAATCAAACAACAATCCTAATCAATTCACTACCCCTGATTATATAATAATCACTAACCCGAAGAGTCCCCCCTTACCTCTAGAGTCGAATCTTTGAAGGTCCTCTTCTTCTTCTTCTTCTTCTCCTTTTCACGTATCTCCTCTCTTCTCAGACTTCTCTTTTGCCTCTAATTTCTTCTTTTCCAATTTCCCTTATTTTATGAAAAATATAAAATATCTCAATAAGGCTTACATATTTAACACCTCCCCTTTGCTAACCACTACACTAAGCCCAATTGTTTATTTTCTACAATATTCTTCACTAATTCACCAAAAATGCCAATTAATCCAATTAAATAATTTAAAATTCAATTAAATTAAATAATGGAAAATATGGGGTGTTACAAGGGACGCGGCACATTGTTCGCGACGCGCTGCCAGGAAACGACGCCTTCGCGGCGCCAACAAGGGACGCGGCACAAACTGAGTGAAATATTTCTCCTTAAGCTTTCTGCCAAGCAGTCCGCTGCGCCAACATTTGGACGCGGCGCGAACTGACCAGATCAGAGATCCCCATTGCAATTGACATCATACAAACCTGAATTCCCAAATTCCTCAACCTCGACCAAATCTATTCAAGTTGATTAAACACCACAAAACAGCCACACAACATATATCATACACACATATAACATATATTATGCCTCATCAAACATCATACAACACCAAATTCATGGAATTCATCAAAACAAATAATTATCAACAAACATCCCCAAAATCCCAACTCTATCATACGACTCAATTGACATGAAATAATATACCTATAACAGTCCTATTATCCATAACCCGATAATAGATGTTAATCGGAAGAATCCCCCCTTACCTTAGCCAAGAATCTGGACTTTTCCCCTTCTTCTCCATCAAACTCGTAAGCCCTTTTTCCTCAAATTCAGCAAGAATCTCCCATCTTCAAACTCGCTTATCTCCCTCATCAAAAACCTCCATGACACGAATTAATATATCAAATCGAAGGAAATTTCGTGTAGAATCCGAATCTTCAAGAATTACCTGATTTGGAGCTACGAGCAAAAAGTTATGACATGATTTGTGGGAGCTGCTCCATGAATACGAAAATCTATTTTCTCCATGAATTCTCCTTCTCTCCCTCCTAGGTTTTCCTTCTCTATTTTCCAATTTTCTTCTTTTTCTTATTTTATGAAAATAAAGCAAAATAACTTTAGTAATAAGGCCTATCAATTACACCCCCTCCATTACTAACCACAACTTGGCCCAATAGCTTATTTTACACAATTTCCAACTTAAGTACAATTAAAAATACCAATAATCCAAGAAATTAATTTAAACTCCCATTAAATTAATAAATGTAAAATATGGGGTGTTACACGAAACGGTCCTAGCAGAGACTTTCTTCGTCTTCACTTCCTTGACTCCACGAGAGAAAGAAGTCGTGGAAACTTTCTTCCCTTCAGCGCCTCATATTTCTGCAAAAAATTGAAAAAAAAGAGGCCCAAAGGACCTCCTTTTGTAGGAAAAGAAAAGGAATAAAAGGCACATGGAAACTAACAAAAGCATTAAATAGCCATAGGACGCTTGGAAAGCAACGCACACGCTGCCCAAGGAGTCAAAACACATGCGCATAAACTTCAAAAAACGAGGCAAACAGAAGCGTTGGAAATAAAGTAAAGCAAATTCAAAATAAAGAAACATCGAGCAAACAACCCGAAAATTTGCCCAACTAACGACCATGAAGCCCGAGCCGGTAGATATCTTTACAAAGCAAAAACGGGGGGCATTCCCCCCGGAATACAAACCAAAATCACAAATGGCACGCAGGAAGAAATATTAACGAAAACTTCAAACACCTTCCTCCATCTGGGTCTCCTCGGCCTCTTGAGCTGCGGATTCCTCCCAGCCGACCATGAAATCTGGAGAGACGATCTAGTCACACTCCACTCGGTGATAAGGGCCGGTACCCTCGGTTACCAAATCCACCCCAGGATTCTTCAGCTTAATGTTAGAACAAGATTTGTTCTGATCAATTATCTTAGTTTTGATGATAACAATAATATGAATTTTGCTTAAGATAATATGGTACTCTAATCCAATGCAATTTCCTTTTCAGGAAATATATAAAGAGTATGCATAATTCAGCGCTCAGAAGCTTTGTCTCAAAGGGTTCAGCATGCAACATCAGAACATGGTCTGGCAAGACATCAGAAGATGGTCGAAGCAGAATCAGAACATGGGTCTATGGAAGCATCAGAAGAACATGAGATCAGAAGCACTGAAGTTCTGATGGTATCACGCTCAGAAGCACTTCAAGGTCAGAAGATCAGAAGATGCTTTGCACCAAGCTGTTTGACTCTGATGATATTCAAACGTTGTATTCACAAACATCAGATCAGAAGGAAGTACAAGTGGCAAGCTACGCTGACTGACAAAAGGAACGTTAAAAGCTACTAAAGGCAACGTCAGTAGACACAGCGTGAACAAGGCTCGAGGTAGTTGACAAAAGCGTATAACATTAAATGCGATGCTGTACGGAACACGCAAAGCATTAAATGCACTCAACGGTCATCTTCTCCAACGCCTATAAATATGAAGTTCTGATGAGAAGCAAGGTTAACGATCCTGAACAAAACAACTCATATTAACTTGCTGAAACTCTGTTCTATTCAAAGCTCAGAATCTTCATCTTCATCAAAGCTCACTACATTGCTGTTGTAATATATTAGTGAGATTAAGCTTAAACGTTAAGAGAAATATCACAGTTTGTGATTATAGCTTTTAAGAAGCAATTGTAATACTCTTAGAATTGATTACATTAAGTTGTAAGGAACTAGAGTGATTGTGTGGATCAGAATACTCTAGGAAGTCTTAGAGGTTATCTAAGCAGGTTGTAACTAGAGTGATCGTGTGGATCAGAATACTCTAGAAAGTCTTAGAGGGTATCTAAGCAGTTGTTCCTGGAGTGATCAGTGTGTGATCAGAAGACTCTGGAAGACTTAGTTGCTGACTAAGTGGAGAACCATTGTAATCCGTGCGATTAGTGGATTAAATCCTCAGTTGAGGTAAATCATCTCTGCGGGGGTGGACTGGAGTAGTTTAGTTAACAACGAACCAGGATAAAAATAACTGTGCAATTTATTTTTATCTGTCAAGTTTTTAAAGCTACACTTATTCAAACCCCCCCCTTTCTAAGTGTTTTTCTATCCTTCAATTGGTATCAGAGCGCCGGTTCTAAGGTGCAAGCACTTAACCGTGTTTAGAAAAGATTCAGGAAGAGAAAAACGCTTCAGTAAAAGATGGCTGATGAAACTGCAAAGTCTACACCTGCATCTACATCTGGCTCTGCTGAGCAACACAACGGTAACAATGGTTATACTAGACCGCCGGTATTTGATGGTGAAAACTTTGAATACTGGAAAGATAAACTGGAAAGTTACTTTCTTGGTCTAGATGGTGATCTATGGGATCTTCTGATGGATGGTTACAAACATCCAGTAAATGCCAGAGGCGTAAAGCTGACAAGGCAAGAAATGAATGATGATCAGAAGAAGCTTTTCAGGAATCATCATAAATGCAGAACTGTTTTGCTGAATGCTATCTCTCATGCTGAGTATGAGAAGATATCTAACAGGGAAACGGCCTATGACATATATGAGTCCTTGAAAATGACTCATGAAGGAAATGCTCAAGTCAAGGAGACTAAAGCTCTCGCTTTAATCCAGAAGTATGAAGCCTTCAAGATGGAGGATGATGAAGACATTGAAAAGATGTTTTCAAGATTTCAAACTCTTACTGCTGGATTGAGAGTTCTTGACAAGGGATACACCAAGGCTGATCACGTAAAGAAGATCATCAGAAGCTTACCCAGAAGATGGGGTCCTATGGTGACTGCATTCAAGATTGCAAAGAATCTGAATGAAGTTTCTCTGGAAGAGCTTATCAGTGCCTTGAGAAGCCATGAAATAGAGCTGGACGCAAATGAGCCTCAAAAGAAAGGTAAGTCTATTGCATTAAAATCCAATATCAAGAAATGCACTAACGCTTTTCAGGCTAGAGAAGAAGATCCTGAAGAATCAGAATCTGAAGAAGAAGATGAACTGTCCTTGATCTCCAGAAGGCTAAATCAACTCTGGAAGAACAAGCAAAGGAAGTTCAGAGGCGTCAGAAGTTCAAAGAAATTTGAACGTGGAGAATCTTCTGATGACAGAAGATTTGACAAGAAGAAGGTCATGTGCTATGAATGCAATGAGCCTGGACACTTCAAGAATGAATGTCCAAAACTTCAGAAGGAAAATCCCAAGAAGAAGTTTCATAAGAAGAAAGGTCTTATGGCAACCTGGGATGAGTCAGAAAATGATTCAGACTCTGAAGATGAGCAGGCTAACTGTGCGCTGATGGCGACAGAAGATGACGGATCAGAATCTACATCAGAATCAGATTCTGAAGAGGTATTTTCTGAACTTACTAGAGATGAGTTAGTTTCCGGTCTAACTGAACTTCTGGAATTCAAGTCTCAGATTAGTCTCAAATACAAAGAGCTGAAAAAGCTATTTGAATTTGAAACAAAGAAGCTTGAGTTGGAGAATTCTGAATTAAAAGAAAAACTTTTAAAATTATCCAATAATGTTGGATCTCCTTCTGATTCAGAAAAATCCACTCCTAGTCTAAACCATATTTTGAAAGAATATGATTTAAGTTTCAGGAAGTTCTTATCTAGAAGTATTGGCAGAAGTCAGCTAGCTTCTATGATATATGCTGTGTCTGGAAACAAAAGAGTCGGCATTGGTTTTGAGGGTGAAACCCCATACAAACTTGAACCTGTTGATGAAATGAAATTCACATACAAGCCACTGTATGATCAGTTCTAGTATGGCCACTCCCATGATATTAGGCACACTTCACATGCTCAAAGTTTTCACATAACACACACCAAAAAGCATGTGACACAACCTAGGAAATATCATGAAACTCACATTAAAAATTATCATGCTGTTCCTCCTATTGCTTACAATGTTAAACCCAAGTTCAATCAGAACTTGAGAAAATCTAACAAGAAAGGACCCAAGAAAATGTGGGTACCTAAGGATAAGATCATTCCTATTGCAGATATCCTTGGCTGCAAAAAGGACAAAGCACAACATGTCATGGTACCTGGACTCTGGATGCTCACGACACATGACAGGAAGAAGGTCTATGTTCCAAGACCTGGTGCTTAAGTCTGGAGGAGAAGTCAAGTTTGGAGGAGATCAGAAGGGCAAGATAATTGGCTCTGGAACTATAAAGTCTGGTAACTCTCCTTCCATTTCTAATGTACTTCTTGTAGAAGGATTAACACATAACCTCTTATCTATCAGTCAATTGAGTGACAATGGTTATGATATAATCTTTAATCAAAAGTCTTGCAAGGCTGTAAATCAGAAGGATGGCTCAATCCTATTTACAGGCAAGAGGAAGAACAACATTTATAAGACAGATCTGCAAGATCTTATGAGTCAGAAGGTGACTTGTCTTATGTCTGTTTCTGAAGAGCAGTGGGTCTGGCACAGAAGATTAGGTCATGCTAGTTTGAGAAAGATTTCTCAGATTAACAAACTGGATCTTGTCAGAGGACTCCCTAATCTGAAATGTAAATCAGATGCTCTTTGTGAAGCATGTCAGAAGGGCAAGTTCTCCAAACCTGCATTCAAGTCCAAGAATGTTGTTTCTACCTCAAGGCCATTAGAACTCTTGCACATTGATCTGTTTGGCCCAGTCAAAACAGCATCTGTCAGAGGGAAGAAATATGGATTAGTCATCGTAGATGATTATAGCCGCTGGACGTGGGTAAAATTCTTGAAACACAAGGATGAGTCTCATTCAGTGTTCTTTGATTTCTGCATTCAGATTCAATCTGAAAAAGAGTGTAAAATCATAAAGGTTAGAAGTGATCATGGTGGTGAATTTGAGAACAGATCCTTTGAAGAATTCTTCAAAGAAAATGGTATTGCCCATGATTTCTCTTGTCCTAGAACTCCACAGCAAAATGGAGTTGTAGAACGAAAGAATAGGACTCTGCAAGAAATGGCCAGAACCATGATCAATGAAACCAATATGGCTAAGCATTTCTGGGCAGAAGCAATAAACACTGCATGCTATATTCAGAATAGAATCTCTATCAGACCTATTCTAAATAAGACTCCTTATGAATTGTGGAAGAATAAAAAGCCCAACATTTCATATTTCCATCCTTTTGGATGTGTATGCTTTATTCTGAACACTAAAGATCATCTTGGTAAGTTTGATTCCAAAGCACAAAAATGTTTCCTTCTTGGATATTCTGAACGCTCAAAAGGCTACAGAGTATACAATACTGAAACATTGATTGTGGAAGAATCAATCAATATCAGGTTTGATGATAAGCTTGGTTCTGAAAAACCAAAGCAGTTTGATAATTTTGCAGATTGTGATATTGATATATCAGAAGTTGTTGAGCCAAGAAGCAACGCATCAGAAGCAGAGCTTCTCAGAAGCAAAGAATCTGAAGATCAAGTATCAGCTTCTCTGGAGAATCTAAGCATTTCTGAAGAACCATCTGTCAGAAGATCATCCAGACTCATCTCTGGTCATTCAGAAGATGTCATTCTTGGAAAGAAGGATGATCCAATCAGAACAAGAGCATTCCTTAAGAACAATGCAGACTGTCAATTAGGCCTTGTATCTTTGATCGAGCCAACTTCTGTTGATCATGCTCTAGAAGATCCAGACTGGATAATTGCTATGCAAGAAGAACTGAATCAGTTTACAAGGAATGATGTTTGGGATCTTGTTCCTAGACCAGATGGATTCAATATAATAGGTACAAAATGGGTCTTCAGAAACAAGCTCAGTGAGAAAGGTGAAGTGGTAAGGAACAAAGCCAGACTGGTGGCTCAGGGTTATAGTCAGCAAGAAGGGATTGACTATACAGAAACCTTTGCACCAGTGGCCAGGTTAGAATCTATTCGTCTATTAATTTCATTTGCCACTCAACATAACATCACTCTCTATCAGATGGATGTTAAGAGTGCCTTCTTAAATGGTTATATAGATGAAGAAGTTTATGTCCATCAACCTCCTGGTTTTGAAGACTCTATGTCTCCTAATCATGTTTTTAAATTAAAGAAATCGTTGTATGGATTGAAACAAGCTCCCAGAGCTTGGTATGAACGCTTAAGTTCTTTCCTTCTGGATAATGGTTTCACTAGAGGAAAAGTGGACACTACTCTCTTTTGTAAAACCTTTAAAAGGGATATTTTAATTTGTCAAATATATGTAGATGATATTATTTTTGGAACATCTAATGCTACACTTGGAAAGGAGTTTGCTGAGTCTATGCAGGCTGAGTTTGAAATGAGCATGATGGGAGAACTCAAGTATTTCCTTGGAATACAAATAAATCAAACATCAGAAGGAACGTATGTTCACCAAACCAAGTATGTGAAGGAACTTCTGAAGAAGTTTAATCTTCTAGACTGCAAAGAAGCCAAAACTCCTATGCATCCAACATGCATCCTAGGTAAGGATGAGGTAAGTAAGAAGGTAGATCAGAAGTTATACAGAGGTATGATTGGATCTCTTCTATATTTGACTGCTTCTAGACCTGACATTCTGTTCAGTGTTTGTTTGTGTGCTAGATTCCAATCAGATCCTAGAGAATCTCATTTAACTGCTGTTAAGAGAATTCTAAGGTATCTGAAAGGTACTACTAATGTTGGCTTAGTTTACAGAAAATCTAAAGAATACAACTTAGTAGGATTCTGCGATGCTGACTATGCTGGAGACAGAATTGAAAGAAAGAGTACTTCAGGAAGTTGCCAATTTCTTGGAAGTCATTTGATCTCCTGGTATAGCAAGAAGCAAGCAACTATTGCTCTATCAACAACAGAAGCAGAATATGTCGCTGCTGCTGGTTGCAGTACACAGATGCTCTGGATGAAGAGTCAGTTAGAAGATTATCAAATATATGAGAGTAACATTCCTATATTCTGTGATAATACTTCTGCTATATGTTTATCTAAGAATCCTATTCTTCATTCAAAGGCTAAACATATTGAGATTAAACATCATTTCATAAGGGACTATGTTCAGAAGGGTGTTATATCTTTAAACTTTGTTGATACAGACCATCAATGGGCTGATATCTTTACAAAACCCCTGGCTGAAGATAGGTTTAAGTTCATTCTGAAGAACATCAGTATGGATTTATGCCCAGAATGAGAAGATGAGAAATTCTTACGTATGAGTATCTTCTGAAATGAATGTGATTTTTTTTAATCAGAAGTTCTGATTGAAATCTTTTAGAAATTATGATTCGGTTATTACTAACGTTTCATTGTCTAAGTTGATTCAGAACCTCTTTTAAAGCAAAACAGCTGTGACGTTTTATCTCGGGATGGTAAACCTGTCGTTACTGTTCATGGATAAGCGCGCGTGCAGTTGAAGGGACGCCGACCATAGGTAACTGTGCTAGTCACCTCATTTGTCTTTATTATCTCTCCTCATGTCACGTAACATTAAATGCTATTCATCATTTGTTTCATTTTATTTTCTTTTAAATACTCTTCAAACGCTTCTCTTTCCCTCTTATATTTTCTCTATTACACTCTGTCTCTGTTTTTCTTCTCTATCTCTTTGCATTCCTCATCAAGTTTTTTTCTCTCTCTCTCCTGTTTTTTTTTCTCTTGCTCAAACAAAGTTTTTTTTTATAAAATCCTAGTTCAAACCTATGACTCAAAGGCGGCAGATCTCTGCATATCTCGGGATGGCTCTCCTAATACCTCTCAAGTCAGACCTCTTCTTTGATGTTGTTATCAACTTTCACCCAAAGACAGAAGACTTTCTTGAGTTATGGGAAGAGGTTAAGAATGATATTCTTAACTTCTATGTTAAGAGAAAGCCCCGTTTGCAACAGTAGCTCTCTGTCTGTGAACTGTCCCTCTCTTCCTCTTTGGTCTCTGGGATCTCTCCTACAGTGGAGGTTCTAGTTTGGAAGACAAGAAGACCACCGGGATTCTTGATGGGTTGACACAGAATGTGTCTTGCTAGGGTTTTGTTTTTAATTTTTGTAGTCATTTCCTCTTGGGATGACTTTTTCTGTATTTGCTAGGAATGTTTCTCATCTTGTTAAACATAGGAACCTTTTGTAATATCTTTTGATTATCAATGAAAAGTTTCTTTGTTTTTTACATTCCAGTGATTTTAATTGTCGTTTTATTCATCTGAATCTTTTGAAATATTCTTTTTGATGTTATGACAAAAAGGGGGAGAAGATAAATAAATGATAAATGATTTGATTAATCTATCAGTTGCTGGGTAAAGCTCCCACACATTTACTAACAAGAACTGTAAGTTCTATATGGTTTAAGTGTTTTGCAGGTATAAAGAAGTGAAGAGAATCTTCAAAGCAAACACAAGAAGCAAAACCATAAGTAGTGTTATTCTGTAAAGAGAATAAACTCATGGAAACTGAAGCAAGCTGAGTGCTGTCAAGCTTCAGAAATCAGAAGCAAGAAAGAAGAATAAATCAGAAGCACTGATAATAGAATTTGATCCATATTTGTCTATTTGCTCTGACAAAATTCTATTTGCTCTGATACATTATTTTAGCCTATATGGCTCTGATACATATCATGTGTTCGAATATACATTTTATGTTCTGACTCGTTCATGCTGACTTTTGTCGTTTAGTTTTTTGTTCTGTAACATTTCAGGATGTAGAGATGCTCTGATGATGCTCTGGTACATTCAACAATGTTCTGATACAAATCTAGCATGAAGTGATGTTGGTAGAAATTCAAAGCTCTGAAGCTATCCAAGGGAAGCAGAAATCAGAAGCTGTGAATGTTCTAAAGATCCAGAAAACTCAAGTTCTGAAGCTGTCCTAAATGGAAGCAGAAATCAGAAGCTGTGAATGTTCTGAAGATCAAAGAAATTCAAGTTCTGAAGCTGTCCTAAATGGAAGCAGAAATCAGAAGCTGTGAATGTTCTGAAGATCAAAGAAATTCAAGTTCTGAAGCTATCCTAGATGGAAGCAGGAATCAGAAGCTGTGAGTGTTCTAAGGATCTAAAGAAATTCTAGTTCTGAAGCTGTCCAATGGAAGCAGAAGTCAGAAGCTATGAATTCTCTGAAGACAGAAGCTTAGATGATCGTCTCTACCGAAATAATGAGGGAAGTCTTTTATTAAAGTTCTTCGAGCATTTATTTCAGGGGGAGATTATTTATCTCAGGGGGAGATTGTTAATCTCAGGGGGAGACATATTCATATGCTTACGCTATAGCTGTGTAATTTGTCTTTTGCCGTCTGCTCTTTCTGATCGCAAATTCATATCATTTATATATGTTTTTGTCATCATCAAAAAGGGGGAGATTGTTAGAACAAGATTTGTTCTGATCAATTATCTTAGTTTTGATGATAACAATAATATGAATTTTGCTTAAGATAATATGGTACTCTAATCCAATGCAATTTCCTTTTCAGGAAATATATAAAGAGTATGCATAATTCAGCGCTCAAAAGCTTTGTCTCAAAGGGTTCAGCATGCAACATCAGAACATGGTCTGGCAAGACATCAGAAGATGGTCGAAGCAGAATCAGAACATGGGTCTATGGAAGCATCAGAAGAACATGAGATCAGAAGCACTGAAGTTCTGATGGTATCACGCTCAGAAGCACTTCAAGGTCAGAAGATCAGAAGATGCTTTGCACCAAGCTGTTTGACTCTGATGATATTCAAACGTTGTATTCACAAACATCAGATCAGAAGGAAGTACAAGTGGCAAGCTACGCTGACTGACAAAAGGAACGTTAAAAGCTACTAAAGGCAACGTCAGTAGACACAGCGTGAACAAGGCTCGAGGTAGTTGACAAAAGCGTATAACATTAAATGCGATGCTGTACGGAACACGCAAAGCATTAAATGCACTCAACGGTCATCTTCTCCAACGCCTATAAATATGAAGTTCTGATGAGAAGCAAGGTTAACGATCCTGAACAAAACAACTCATATTAACTTGCTGAAACTCTGTTCTATTCAAAGCTCAGAATCTTCATCTTCATCAAAGCTCACTACATTGCTGTTGTAATATATTAGTGAGATTAAGCTTAAACGTTAAGAGAAATATCACAGTTTGTGATTATAGCTTTTAAGAAGCAATTGTAATACTCTTAGAATTGATTACATTAAGTTGTAAGGAACTAGAGTGATCGTGTGGATCAGAATACTCTAGGAAGTCTTAGAGGTTATCTAAGCAGGTTGTAACTAGAGTGATCGTGTGGATCAGAATACTCTAGAAAGTCTTAGAGGGTATCTAAGCAGTTGTTCCTGGAGTGATCAGTGTGTGATCAGAAGACTCTGGAAGACTTAGTTGCTGACTAAGTGGAGAACCATTGTAATCCGTGCGATTAGTGGATTAAATCCTCAGTTGAGGTAAATCATCTCTGCGGGGGTGGACTGGAGTAGTTTAGTTAACAACGAACCAGGATAAAAATAACTGTGCAATTTATTTTTATCTGTCAAGTTTTTAAAGCTACACTTATTCAAACCCCCCCTTTCTAAGTGTTTTTCTATCCTTCACTTAAGCTAGGCCACAGTGGAATTGTAGGTATCCTCGGCAGCAGCACGCAGTCTCCTCCAAAAACCTGTATGTACTGGATTAGATTCGCCCGGGTCAAGAGAGTCTTCTCCTCCCCCGTCTCGTCCTCAGCAGGGGCCAAAGACCGACAAAGAGAAGCCTTCCTAACCGAGGAAGACAGCATCGCTCCATAAAAGGTCCGGTAGAGTAGAGGGTACTGCCCCTGTACATCGGCCAGAGCATCCTCCTTAGCACTCAGAAGTGCCCTCAAATCCGCCAGCTCCTGATCTCGGGCCTTCAGCTCTCCCTGTGCCCCCTCCAAGGCAGCCGCCTTGTTCTTGTAATCCTCCTCGAGCCTCCTCATGGCTTCCACAGATAGGGGCGCCGAACGAGCATACAAAGTAGCCAACTTAAGGACCCTAACGACAGCGGCCGCATCCTGCACCAAAAACCTCTAACGAACAGACGGTTCCAGGCCTTCAATATGGAGTGACTTCGCTCGAGGAATGGTCAGAGAAGGTCCTCCCTCAAAGAACCGAGGTTGAAGAAAACACGAGGGCAAGGTAAAGGGACCACCAGTCTCCTCCTGAGTCAAATCCACAACATCAACCCTAGGCTGCTTATGACGGACCAGAGTGTCTGGATCCGGTTGCTGACGCAGGGGGGAGGATGGACGATAGCAGGCCTCAGAGATTTCCCATGGTCAGAAGCGCGAAATGGAGATCGAACAGCCATAGGGGAGGAGGAGAAAGTGCCAGAACCATTCGCCGGGGTACTCTGCACAGCTGCCAACCGAGGACCAGCATACTTCTTAATCACCACCTTAGTCTTGCTCGCATGCTTGAGCATCCTGTCGTGACGCGCCCGATCCATAGATTATGAGAAACAAACAAACATAAGAGTCAGCTCGTCATAACAAACAAAGCACACACACAAAAAGTAAAAATAGCAACGGGCAGATACCAAGGTAAGCTAAAGCGCTCTCGTCCGTCCCACTCGCCAACAGATCTTTTATGTTAATAAGGCGGGGCTCCATAACGGGCTCCCCACCATCATCAACTACGGGCTTCCCCGAACGGTCCAGCTTCGGGACTAGAGGGAGGCCCTGCACAAATCCTTGAGAGCGGCGAAATCATTCCAACCATCTGCATCCAGATCCCCGAGCCTAGTGATATATTGGTCGGTGCCATAAGCAAAGTGGTCCCGCGACCAGAAAAATTTGAACTCCGGTTTTAGGGAAGTAACAGGCTCCCATATATCATTGAGGACCGGAAGACCATGTACATCCAAGGTTGGCTCCCGAGAGGAAACAGAATCGCGGACCTCCTTGGACTGAGGGCGGATTAGGTAGAAACGCGTTTTATAATTCTTCAGGGAGTCGAAATAAGACTCGAAGATCTTCTTTGACTGTTTCAAGGATACCCAGTCGAACTGACCGTTAGCAACCTTTTGTTGCACGCAAAAGCAATAGAAAAATAACGGAATATTCGCAGCTATTTTCAAATACGAGCAAGTCAGCTCGAACGCCCGGATAAACGCAATTGCGTTGGGGTGAAGCTGACCGAGCGCCACCTTAAGGTGATTAAAAACTGCAATTTGGAAATCAGTAAAAGGTACCCATAAACCCATCTCCCGAAACACCACTTTGTACATGGGAATCAGGTCAGGGGCATACACGTCACACACCCGGTCTTCTTCTCCGGGGACAATTACGAACCACCCGTTCTTATTCACATCTCCCTCGGGATCCACATGGCCCCCGATCTCCAAGAAAATATCCGATAGGTCCTCGACAAAATGACTCTCGATTTCAAGCGCCTCCTTCAGCACCCATGAGTCCGGGGACACCCCTTGCTGGGCCGGGGGCGTTGCTGACAACGAGCCTGAGGTTGAAAGACGTCCTTGATCGGCCATATTCACCTGAAAAGCAGGGGAGAATAATGAATTCGATAGCACAATCAAATCCACCCTTCCACCACTATTCAAAGTGAAAGGGCGCACAAACGATCAAAGGACACAAGATCCCCGACCATGCCCCTCTTCGAAGAATTGGTCGTCAAGCCGAATGCCGTTCACACTAACCCATGTTAAACATGCACACTGCCCCTAGGGCAACACTTCCAAAAACAGACTTGAAAATGCACTAAAGGAAACACGAAATCCCTAAAAAAACTAGTGAAGCAGAAACTAAATTCACAGCAAACAACCTAACGATCTGTAACCATCAACGACGAAGAAACCAATCTCATCCACCGTCTACCACCAACAAACATTTAAACTTACATCCAAAGTCACGCTAAAAACCTTATCCTAACCACATTTCATGCATCTCTAAGCAATCCAGGGGAAAAGAAGGAAAATTAAACAAAGGGAAAGAGTGAACTTACGATTGAGGTTCTTATGAAGAAGACGATTGTTGCTGATGGAACGTCACGACGGAAGGCGTGGTCGGCGACGGGAGAAGAAAGCACAGGGAACGAGTTTGAAACGTTTGAAAAAGAAGACAGTTCAAAGTATTTATAGGCGCCTAAGAGACGTCACGTGCGCCGCACATGACCTCTGGGAATGGAAAGGTCATCATTAACCCTAGGAGCCTACAGCTAGACTAGTCATCATCACGCATTAAATGCGACACGTATCTCGAACTGCTAATCTCCCAAGCGACACGCCTCATAGCTCCCGGCCTAACAGACCCTCTCCCCGTGATTTCAGGGCAACACTCCTCGGAGGCATCAGGTCCACTTCCCCGACAGAGCTCCTCTGCCCAGCTTCCTTAAAGTCGTCACTCCCACGGTCGGAAGCAACGGCTTGGGGGGCTCTTGTTCTGGACCGGTCCAGTTATTCTAATTGTGCCAATCCACTCTTTAGCCCAAGGCATTCTGGTCCATACACGCGGTAGCCTTCTCCGGCCCGCTCCGGACAAACACAAGACGCAACCGAGCAATTCCACTGTTATTTAGGAGACAAATAGATTTAGCTTATATGTCTTGTTATTGTGTAAATTTAAAATATTTGTTTAAACTAAAATTTAAAAATTAATATAATACATGTAGATAATAACATATATATATATATATATATATATATATATATATATATATATATATATATATATATATATATATATATATATATATATATATATATATATATATATATATATATATATATATATATATAAATAAAGTAAAATTGTTAAATAGCTTTAATTTATATAATTGAATTTTATAATGTTAAGACTTAAGAAAATCAAATAAAGATTGAGCAGCTAATAAAATTATTTGTTATCAAATAAATAATTGAGATTATATCAAAAAAATTCTATATAAATACAATTATTATAATTAATTATTGTGTAAACTAATCACATAATAGTTAGAAATATAATGTAATTAGAACTATATATATATCTCAAAAATATTTCAAGAAGTTTCATTTTAGAAATTGTACGCTTATTTTTTTTTTTTTAAATTTAAAAAATATAAGTCTCTTTGACATCAAGATGGACAAGTCATAATGTCATTTAATGTATCATGTGTGACACACGTAACATATAGTTATTTGATAGATTGAACATTTTGACTGAATTTAAACAATTTAGAAAAACAATTCAACATTTCATAAATATATAATTTTAAATTGGCACAAACTTATCATTTCAATTCAAAATAATTGTTTTTTCCTTATATTTTATAGATAAGAAGACGAATCAAATTAGTTTGAAGAGAAAATCTCAACCAACATCTCCCAATAAAAAGAAACTCGAGATAGTTAACTTAATTATTCTTAAAATTATTTGACTAATTATAGGAAAGATATCATAATTATAATAAATAAATAAATAAATAACTGATTGTAACTACAATGCCCGGTCAAAAATGATGTCCCTAGTAATGGAGAAATTTTAGTTTCCCCTTGCCAAAATTCACCAAACTCGTGATGTGAACTCATTACTCATCCATGTGCCAATTTATGTGTTGGATTTTGGAAGCGACAACAAAGAGTACAAAGTAACAATTAAATACTCAAACAATAAAAGAAGCTGATTGTAGCCTATCCCGAAACATGATAGAGTTAAAGAAGAAAAACAGAAAATATAGCTTTTCCAAAGGATTTTGGTTCACCAATGGTCGTTTTCATGTTATCAAAGTGGGAGCCAGAGAAAGGTTACCTTCTTTATTTTCATGAGAAAAAAAAAATTATAATCAATTAAATTAGATGTACCTATCCTTATATTTAATAATTCAATTTTTTTAATAAAGAAAAATTATTGAAAAAAAAAAACAAGAGATATAAAACATAACCCATCAATCAAACAACTAACAAAATTGATAGTTTGAATGTTAGTGCAGATATACTAGTGAGGAGAAAAAGAAAGAATGAAGAATAAGAATTATTATTATTATTGAAGGTTAATGAAACTAAAACATAAATATGTGTTTATATACAACTACATGACTCGTATACTAAGTAACTATTATAATAAACTCTAACTCTAATTAATTTGGATTTGAACTACAACTTAGATTATATCGCAATATACCCCCTTATAATTCAAGTTCGAACACAAACTAATCATAGTCTATCTGAACTATTTCTAATTTTTGTTTCAAATTCCAGAATTTGTCGATCTTCAATCATGTGGTGAAAATATTGGCCAACTGTGTTTCGCTTGAGCAATGTTTTACTTCAAGTTCACCTATATTTACCTTCTCCTTTAAGAAGTGAAATATAGTTTCGATGTGCTTACTCCTTCCATATAGAACTCGACTCTTTGCACGATTTAGGACTGCCTTGTTGTCGGTTTGCAACACCAAAGGTCTCTTTACTTCGACCTCAATCTCTTCCAGCACACATCTTTTCCAAATTGCTTGACATGCAGCATATGATCCGACTATATATTCAACTGCACACGATGATAATTCCACCACATGTTGCTTTCTCGAATACCATGGGATTGGGGCACCAAATACTTGAAATAAATAACCAATTATGCTTCTTCGATCTTTCTTATCGCCATACTAATCAACATCTGAATAGCAATTAATCACAATTTCTTTGCCTTCGGAATTTCATGGAAACACAATTCTATAGTTTATCGATCCTTTTAAGTATCTCAGGATTCTTCTTACGGACTTCATATGTGATACCCTTGGTTCACTCATGTATCTGCTTACTAATCCGACTAAGAAATCTATATCTAGTCGGCTGTTGCACACATATCTCAAAGATTCGACAATCTATTTGAACAAAGTTACATCGACTTTGTCATCCTTTCCATGCTTCTTTAGTTTCAAATTTGGTTTGATAAGAGAAGATCCAGGAGTCGAATCATCCGTCATGAATCTCTTGAGTATCTCTTTGACACACTTCCTTCGATGCATCATTATATATTGCTTGATTATTTGAAACTCCATGCCTAGGAAATACAACAAGTTTCATATATCTGACATTTTAAATTCCCTCATCATTAGCTCTTTGAACTTCGACAGGTTCTCCAAGCTATTTCCAATTAACAGCAAGTCATTGATATATAAGCATATAATTGTTATATCTTGTGCCACAACCTGAACATAGACACCATACTCAACTTGCATTAGACGAATCCCAATTCGAATAAATATGAGTTGATTTTCTTGTTCCATGTCCTAGGTGCCTGCCTTAGAGCCCTTTGTGAAACTTGTACACTTTCCTTGCTTCCTCTTGTATCATAAACCCATGAGGTTGTTTGACATATACCTCTTCATCTAAAGGACCATTCAAAAATATTGATTTCACATCTAAGTCAAATGTCGACGAGCCTTGTTTGCATGTCCACTAATGTGAAAGTTTCCAATCTTACAACGGGTGCATATACTTCAGAGTAGTCGAGTCCTGCTCTCTGAATAAATCCTCGAGTTACTAATCTTGCCTTATGTCTTGTTATCGACCATCAACATTGTGCTTCAACTTGAACTCCCACTTTACTCTAATAGCTTTTGTATATGTTGGTAATTCGACTAACTCCCATGTGTTGTTTCTTTTGATCGCTTGTAAATCTTCGACCATAGATGACTTCCACAATTTATTTTTTAAAGCCTTGTTATAGTTGATTATTTCAGCACCTGTAAGTATAAAGTCAAATAAACTTATTCTCCATCTGGTGTGACTTCATCATCACCAACCACCTCGGAATCTTGCTGTAATAACTCTAGTTGTTTGAGGTCTTTGGCTCGTGTTAGCCGCACCCTCACCAACTTCGACTGTGTCGAAAATGTCAGCAACTGCTTCGACTTTGACTTTGAATGGAATATCGACAATTTCTTCGACTTCAACCCTATTAGTTTGTTTGTAGAAGTCATAGCTCATCAATGGCTTTTCAATTGCATCACCAAAATTCCAATCCCATGAAGAATTTTCATCAATCTGAATATATCGACTCATCACGATATTCTCATTAATTGGATTTAACAACATGTATGCTCCTATTTTATAATATCCTACCACAATCATAGGATCACTCTTGTCATCAAGCTTCCTTCTTCTTGCATAAGGAACATGCTTGTAACAAATAGAGCCAAACACCTTCAAATGACTCACTAATGGCCATTTTTCACTCCAAACTTCTTCAGGAACCTTGTTCTTCAATTTCTTTGTACGACACATGTTCAGCATATAAATAGTAGTGGTGATTGTTTCACCTTATAAGGGTTTTGGCATATTCTTTTGCTTTAGCATGCATCTCACCGTATCCAATATGGTCCTATTACTTCTTTCTACTAATTCATTATGTTGAGGAGTATATGGAGCGTCATACCCCAAATTTGCCTCACCCTTTCAATTTTATTTGGCTTATAGCTTTTGAATCATCTGCATACCTCCATTAGGGCATTGACATGAGTTTTCATTCATTCATTTAATAAAACACTTAAAAGCATGAGATCAAAGTTCGGGGAACAAATTGGGGTTTCACTTAGGTATTGGCACATGGTAAATTATCTCCTCAAAGATGGTATCTAACACTTAATCAAGACTGTGATTGGTTCAGGTCTTTTGGAAGACATTTTATCAGGTGGTTTCTGTTTACATGGGTTTCTCAACCCATGGTTTATTTACCTAGGCGCTCGGTGATCATGAAATCCATTGATTTCAAGGTTTTCAATGCTTGATTGATTAGTTGGTTGATGGATCTTCTTCTAGGGTTTACCTCCCTAAATCCCTAATAGTTGGTGATCATTGGGGCTTATGGGACTCCATTTGGGAGTAAGGGTATTAGCAGGGATTCAACAGACTCCTATTGTTTGCAATTCAATTGTATCTCAAAACTGGAGATATAAATGGATAGATCAAATGGTTTTAATTGATTTTCTTCTATTATTTATGATACAAGACTTATGGTGTTCAAGATATCATGATACTTTCAAGTGCTCATTACTTGTAATACAAGTCACTTATGGTCTGAAAATTAAAGTCAAGGTTCCAGCTTGCAATCAAAGATAAAATGGAAAACACTTGGAAATGCAAACTCAAAAATGGAGGGAAAATTATTTGAAATTAGCTTCATTATCCCAATTCAATATCATTACAAGAATCAAGGAATACATTACCATACACATCACATTGAAAATTACACAAAAAAGACAAGTTTGACCTACAATTGACTTTTGATCAACTGCTGACTTTTTGGTCAAACAGTTGACCAAAATCAAACAGACCTTTGACCCCTAAATCTAATTCCTCTCTATCTTCATGTAATCTCCAAGTTTCTTCAAGCTTCCACCATTGTCATACCCCAAATTTGTCCTACCCTTTGCATCTCATTTACATACCTCAATTAGGTCATCTATTGTACCCCAATTTTTGACCAATGAGATTCCACCATATTCCAAATAGTAGGTTCATCATCATCATCATCATCATTATCATCATGCATACATCATTTTCTAACTAAAATACCAAAAATTATTGTTTGTTGCTTATGTTCTAAGACAGGAGACTGGTCAAGAGGAGACTGAGCAAATTAGGGTTTTAAGGCCCACAAGGAAGTTCAAACATTCTCACATGTGCAAATTACTCTCTCATCAAAATCAAAGTCCAAAGATAGCCTAATTCAAGATCAGCAACTCTCAAGATCACCTAAGGCCCCAAATTAGGGTTTTGACCTAATTCCACTGGAGGGTTGACTTTCAATCAGGACATGGCTCCAAGGCTCAAAACATGACTCAAAGGCATCCAAATCAACATTATAGTCCATTCATATCATTCATTTGAATAGGAGAGCTTGATTTGTATGAAATCTACAAAATTGCAGTTCATTTGGAAAAAGTCAACTGCGTGGGTCAACCATTGACTTTTGAGAAAAATGGTCAACTATGAACTTTTGAGGATTCAAATCATCATCATATGGTTATTGAAGACATTTGGCCAATGAAAATCAAGAAAATTCATCAAGAATAAAAAAGTCAACAAAAGTCAAAATTAGGGTTTTTAAGTGATTTTGGCCTCATTTTGGGAACCTCAAATTTTGCCTTCAAACTCAAAAATCTCCAAACATGAAAGTTGTAGATCTTGACAAATCAAACAACTCATCAAATTGAACATTTCTCCAAAAAATGATTATTTTGAGAGATTTTGGATTAAGAAGGTTTATGTTCAAAAATCTTAGAAAATTTCTAAGTGTTTTCACCTAGATTTTTCCTAACTTTAAGGCCTTTTTTCTCCATGATCCAAAAAGAATTTGAGGAAAATTTCAACAAGTGGATTAAAGTATGTAGCAAGGGCGTTCCAAATAGACTAATAGCATGAAATTCCATGGCTTGAACTATGAGATATGATTTTGTGAAAAAGGCTCCATAACACTTGAACGCAAGCCATGAACATGAAGAAGTTATGAAGCAAAATCATTTTTTAATGAAAGATTCCTTCCTTGCAGCTCCTCTTGCTTGTTCCAAACACCATAATTAGAAGATTACACAAAGCTTTTGAGCTACGGACCAAGTGGTTTAAGTCTTAACCAATGCATAATGCCATTTCAAGTAAAAAGTCATGACTTCCATTTTGGAAAAGTGACTTTAATCACAAAGTCCACTCTCCTTGAGCTTCCAACCAGTTTCTTCTGCACCAAAAGCAATCCAAACACCACAAGCAAGCTCTTATAATGCAGATAAAAGTAATTTCAAGCATGCTTGGACTTGTACTTCACCATGGGAACCATAACTTTCTCATTTCTTTAAAAAGAAGCAAAGTGGTACAACTTAAGTTTGAAGCAACCTTTTGATATGATTTTTCCCTCCACAAACCACAAATTATGCCTATAAGTAGAGGCCTTTGCTTCTGAAATCAAACACAGGACAATCCTCAATCTCACCCTCTCACCAAAAAATTCATTTTTTGTCATTTTGCAATTTGCTAGCCATTTTTAGTTACAGAAGATCTGGGTGCAAACCGAGCATTCCAACAACTTCTAAACATCATTTGTGAGCTATCCATCACTTTCATACACTTCCTAAACACTCCAAACTCAAAATCACTCTCATACCTCCATTAAAGAGCCAAAAAGAGCCTTAACCTTCCAAAACACAAACCTATCAAACTATCACTTTGAATACCTTCTATATACTATATAGAAGCTATTTGAACAATTGATTTGTGACTGTAACACGTGAAACCCCAAGTTCCATATTTGTTTTATTGCTTTGTAGGTAACTTCGAGCAGAAGGTTTCAAGTCTAATTAAGCACCCAGATAGCATCCTTGGAGTCCATATAAGCTATCTAGAACATTGCAGTCATTCTGTAACACCTCCAGGCACAAGTTTGACCTCCATTTTTCGAGGTAAGAAATTTGAATTCGAGCTCTATCATCTAAGCATCATTCTTTGCAGTTCTTGATACTATTCCACTCAGAAAAATGTAGGGAGTAAAAGCCCTAAGGTTTTAGGGATTTATTGTGTGTCTTCATCATTTAATTTTAATTTAAGGTTTTAGGGTTCATACGGATTTTAGAAAAATTCGTGAGTTAGAGTTTAAATAAATTAATAAGGGCTACATTTTTGAAATCCTTGCGAAATTCTGAGCAAAATGATATATTCACATGTTTGATTTGGTTGAGAAACAAGAAAGTTGCATTTTTGCATTTTTGAGAAAAATTGTTACGGTTACTGTAACAACGAAGAAGATGAAGTTAGTGGAGGGAAATTCAAATTTTCTAAAATAAGTTTGTTAAATTTTCAATGGTATGCGTTGTTTGTTGATTACATTGTAATAGCACAATTGGTTACCAGAGCGCACTTAGTTCTCTCATTCCTATAGTCTGGGGTTTGAATCCCCCTTGCCCCAGACTATTTTGAATTATTTTGCATTTTTCTCATTAAGGGGTTGACTTCATATATTATATGTTGGGTGCGTCTTATGATCAAATGCAAGCAGTTGGCCTTGTGGTTAACCTTTTGACTTGCAACCTTGAGGGCATGGGTTCAAGTCATGGCTCCCACATTCCCTTTCTTTTTATTACTTGTTTTATTAGTCTTTTTATTCAAACTTTGAAAAATCATTTAAAATAGCAAAATTAATCTTTTTGACTTGATTTTTTTTGTGTTGTTTATTTATTTTGTCTATTTTAATATTATGATTAAAAATCCAAAAATATTATTTATTTTAATCATTTAAAATTAATCAAAAACAAGTCTTTTTAAATGTTTAAAATATAAAAAAAAAATCATTTCTATTTTTAATATCTTCAAATAAATTGCCAATATTTTAAGGAATATTATTCCAGGGTTAGGACTATGTCTCCTTGACTTTATTATGTACCCTTAGACGAATTCTATTTTATAATTTGGTATTTAATCATTAAAAATCAATTAAGTTTAGCTGTGAATTCAAAACCCTAATTTCAAACTCTAATCCAAAAATATTTTAATCTTTGTTCACCCATGTTAATTGAATTTGTTTACTTTGATCATTGTCTCTTATCCTTGTACATTTACTTGTTGATTTTATCCTTGTATTTTTGTACTTATTATCTATTGTATTATCATTTGTATATACATTGTGTATCTAACCCACATGCATGAGTTTCATATTCATCATCCCATTCATTCATATATGAACCCATCCAAAGGAATTAGAATGGTATTGACTAAAATTGTCAAGGTACTCAAACTCTTTTCCAATCTCTTTTATTTAATTGTTAATGCTTTTCACTTTGTTTTATAGCCTTGTATTTTTAAAACTCAACTAACCCCTTTCTTTTTAAAACCTTGGCACTAAGAGAAGAATTATTCCCGGTGAAACTACTCTTAGTCCATTGACCTTGTTTTGTTAAAACTCAACATCCAAAAATATTTTGGCCACTTTGGCCCTTTTATTTTCCTTTTAAGAGGAAATACAAAAGCTCTGACTTCCCTATTATTAAAGGGGTATGTAGGCCTAAGATGCGATGTCTTATCGAGTTTAATTTTAAAACTTCTTTTCCCATCCCTACCCTCTATTTTAAACAAATTCACATATGTTTTTTTCAAAAGATGTACACAAAAACAATAACATTTTCAAAGAGGTTCCCATTGAGTACCATGGATATGAGGGGTGCTTAAAACCTTCCCCTTGTATAACAAACCCCCTTACCCAAATCTCGGATAAGTTTATTAGTTTTGATTTTAAAAAGTTATGTGGGTTTTATTCGCTCTTTCTCCCATTCCTTTTTGGAAAAAATAAAGCGCGGTGGCGACTCTGTTTGAAACAAAATGAGCTAAGTCTTTCCCATGGCTTTAGTCTCACCAATTTCACCGCTACAGAAAAGTGGCGACTCTGCTGGGGATATTGATCAAATTATTGGTGTATCTTTGGAAGGGTTGACCCTATCTTTGTTTATACTATTGTTTTTGTTTTTGTACATACTCTTTCTTTTTATTTTTCTATGTGAATATTTTTTATTTTATTGGGTTGTATTGGGAAAGGGTTTGATTCCCCTTGTGGTGAGACAAATCCTAACCTGGATTTAGAGTGTACACTTATTATAGGAGACTGGTATAATCATTTTGATCTTGAGGGTGTAGTCTCAAAGAAGTCAATTTGAAATCCATCGCTCAGTGGAGGCCTCTTTGGAAGTAACTTTGTTGACCATGTAGTTGGGAATACATCATTGCATTCAACTAGGTTGTAGAAGTTGGGGACCTAGAAACCCTTAACTAATCTTGGCCATTAAGGTGTAGTGTGGAAACTATGTCTGATTCATTTTCAGAATAGTTGTTACACGAGGCTACGCTCAGATGAGGTTCTCTTAGATTTTGTTAAAATGAGTATGTTGATACAGAGTTTACAATCTTCAAGTTGGGCTGCTTGAGTCTGGGAAACAATAGAACCTTGATCTACAGGTACAAAATAACCATAGTACACACCTTTGGGATGGGTAGACCTTTGGCTTCATGCTCGTGAAGTTGAACCCTTAAACCCATGTTTTTTGCTATGTTTGCATTCATTCATCCATGCATCTTAGAAAACAAAATATCTTTCAAGGAATTAAAAGAAACCATTTTTGTAAAAAATTATAGGAATGGAACTTGAAAGAAGAAAAACCAAAAGGTGCATTTTCAAGAGTCCAAAGATAGAATAGTTAAGAAAGTAGGGATCTTTAATTGTTAATCCTAAGAATTTCTGTGACAAGTATGGAATGTTGTTATCTCTCCTGAGAACCAAGATGATATGGATGATTCACATTGAGATTCCTTAGGATTACTTTTAAGATTTTCTAGCTTTCTTTGTTATTTCTATCTTGTAACTCTTGAAAGTGTTTATACCTTAAGGTGACCCTTGTCCCTTTGTAGGCTATTAAAAGAAATGGTACTTCGATGACTCTCAATGACCCTTGTCCCTTTAAAATGTACCAAGGAAGCTTTGTCCCTGATCATTAATGAATAAAAATGTCTTCTTCAAGTTACTATATTATGTTTACATTTACAAGTTCTTAAATAAATCCTTGAAAGATATTTTGAGATATTTCTTAAAAAGAGAAATCTATTGCATTACATTCCATACCATTTACATCCTTTGCATACATCCAGGTTGTTCAAAATTATCATTCCAAGTGTGTCTTTCAATAGTTATTTGTCAACCGTCAAGCTGTTTCCTCAACACAAGTACGGAACTAGAGCTAACAACAGACGAAGAATGGAAGACCAAGAACAACATAACATGGAAGTTAGAATGGAAATTGACGAGTTGAAGACAGGTCTTATCTTCATCAAGGTGGTGTTGGTCATGATTTGGAAAACTGTTATGCAATGAAGGGGGAAAATATGTTAACTTTCAAGGATGTTGGTCCCAATGTAAAAACTAATCCTTTTCCAGAACAGAGTGGCTAAAGAGAAAGCAATCCAAAGTAACCTTTCCTAAAGCCGGTGTTTCAGACAGGACAGCTCCTCCTTGTTGCTGATTAGTCACTAAGCCTTGTTTCTTTCTGTTTGTAATTTCCTTGTTTTGTATTGCATACTGCATTGAACTTTGTTTGTTTCTGAATGATAATTTTAATGAAATGAGCATTGCATGTTTTGATTCAATTCTACTCAATGTTTTCAAATATATATCTTCTCACTTTCTTTATCAAACTTTTACTTATGCAAAGATTAGAGGGAGGATGATGAAAATAAAATACCCAAATTTCTAAACGGTATGCTTTCAAATAAAACTTTGTTGATGATGTACAGGCATTGCTTCAATTCCCAAACACTGGAGAAATAAGGAAGTTAATCCCTCGTTCACCCCTTTTGAGCCTAGAAGTTGGAGTTTTTTTCTATACGAAAAACCTGTAATTTTAACCTGGGGCAGGGTAGTTCTCAGTTAATTTGGTCGTGCATTCAAGTACAAGAGAATCATTCAGTACACCTTTCAATAAGGGTTTCAATCACAAGATTTCCTCTTCACACATCAAAGAAATGTTAGAGATGTCAATCAAAAGCCAATGATGATTCATCCTAATCATTAAGCAAGACAATCACTATCTTCCCAAGAAATATAAAAAAGGGAGAATCAAAGAAAAACGCCTGGTAAGTCAAAACCTATGAAGGATACTTAGGCAAAATTGGGGCATCCTGCTGACTGTAAGATCAAAAGAAACAGTTCAGGAAAAATTTAGGGATATTAAATGAAAAATCAAAAGAGAAGTCAATAAATTCCTGACAAACAGCAAAATGTTATTACCATCAAAAGGAAGAAGTGACCACCATCTCAAAATTCTCTTAGCTTGGGAGCAATCATAACTATCATAAGTAAAATTCCAAAAATCCCTTGGAACCTAAATGCATAAGTTGAATTAACTGAGCGTAGGACTAGAGATCATCACGAAGAAGGGGGTGGGTCACTATAAAAATTTGAGCCTTATATCCTTTGTTTCTGAAACCGTGAACCGAGCCACATTACAACCCTCAAAATCCCTAATTGAAGCAATGTTTATTTTGAAAGCATACTACAGCAAGGTTGCGTAAACTGACTCCCAAGAGATTTGCCAATCACTTGTTTTGATATCATGTTTGTGCTTCTTCTTTCACTTTGAATATATAAACCATTGTGTTTTGATCAGTGATTCATCTATTGTATAATGATTTTGTTTTCAAAATTTGCTCGAGTATTGCATTAAAATTACCATTTTTTAAATGAACATTATATTTGCAAGTAAGCATTCATTTTCAAGGAAATTTTAAAACAGTCGAGAAACTTGATTGGTGATCATATCAGGGGCACGTTACCTCAAGGTCCTTTTGTTCAAATATTGTTCAACTCAAGATTTGTTGATCAGACGATCCTTTCAAGAATCATACTGGGGCAATCTTTCCCGCAATCATTTCAAGAACTGAAGCCATGATCAGTATCCCCATCATTAGTCAAATTGAAGCCATGATTAGTTTGCCTACAACAATCAGTCAATCAGGTGCAATCTTCTTCAGTAATCCCCAAGTATAGTTTATTGGTTTTTCTCAGAAGATTATTGGTTTGATACAGTTACCAGTGTGACAATAAATATGTTCAAGCATCTTCTATAGTAGAGTTGGCAAAGCTCCTCGTGTTGAGGAATCAGTGTTCCAATCTTCCCTCACAAAAAAGTCTACCTCAGCTGTCACAAACAAATTGCGTTGCATTGATCCTTCATCATGCATAGAAAATTCAATATCATGCATAAAAATGAATTTCATGCTCATTTATATTCTTCCAAGGTTCTGTTGCTATCAACATCTTACCTTGAGATCTAAGTCCAACTTATTTGGCACCTACCAAAACAAACGTCTGTCTGTATTATCCAGTGCTATTCCTAGATGTTTAATTTTTCTCTTGCGTCCAATGCTATTCTTGGATGACTTATCTCTTTTCTCCAGTGCCATTCCTGGATGTCGTTTCTCACTCTGTTCAATGCCATTCTTGGATGTTGTGATTCCTTTTCTCCAGTGCCACTCCTGGATGTCATTTCTCACTTCATTCAATGCCATTCTTGGATGTTGTGATTCCTTTTCTCCAGTGCCACTCCTGGGTGCCACTCCTGGATGTCATTTCTCACTTTATTCAATGTCATTCTTGGATGTTGTGATTCCTTTTCTCCAGTGCCACTCCTGGATGTCAATTCTCACTTCATTCAATGCCATTCTTGGATGTTGTGATTCCTTTTCTCCAGTGCCACTCCTGGATGTCATTTCTCACTTCATTCAATGCCATTCTTGGATGTTGTGATTCCTTTTCTCCAGTGCCACTCCTGGATGTATTTTCTCACTTTATTCAATGCTATTCTTGGATATCGTGATTCCTTTTCTCCAGTGCCATTCCTGGATGTCATTTCTCACTTCGTTCAATGCCATTCTTGGATGTTCTGATCCTCACTTTATTCAATGTTATTCTTGGATATCGTGATTCCTTTTCTCCCGTGCCATTCCTGTATCTCGTTTCTCACTTTGTTCAATGCCATTCTTGGATGTTGTGATCCTCACTTTATTCAATTCTATTCTTGGATATCATGATTCCTTTTCCTTTCATCCAAAACCAGTAATTAGATTTCATATTTCCCGCAAAAAGTCAGAGTCTTGCATTCATGTCATACATATGGGCTCTCAGGGTCCAAATTGGGCTATCATTTGTATTTAAGTCTCTCCTACCGTGCTAAGGCAAAGATGCCATCTTCCCATCATCAAGTATTAGGAACTTAAATAGGGGCAATTGTTGTACCCCAAATTTTGACCACTGAGATCCCACCATATTCCAAATAGTAGTATCATCATCATCATCATCATCATCATCATCATTATCATCATGCATACATCATTTGCTAACCAAAATACCAAAAATTGTTGTTTGTTGCTTGTGTTCTAAGACAGGAGACTGGTCAAGAGGAGACTGAGAAAATTTGGGTTTTGAGGCCCACAAGGAAGTTCAAACATTCTCACATGTGAAAATGATTCTCTCATCAAAATCAAAGTCTAAGGATAGCCCAATTCAAGATCAACAACTCTCAAGATCACCTGAGGCCCCAAATTAGGGTTTTGACCTAATTCCACTAGTGGGTTAACTTTTAATCAGGACATGGCTGCAAGGCTCAAAACATGATTCAAAGGCATCCAAATCAACATTATAGTCCATTCATATCATTAATTTTAATAGGAGAGCTTGATTCATATGAAATCCACAAAATTTCAATTCATTTGAAAAAAGTCAACTGCGTGGGTCAACTATTGACTTTTGAGAAAAATGGTCAACTATGAACTTTTGAGGATTTAAATCATCATCATATGATTATTGAAGACATTTGGCCATAGAAAGTCAAGAAAATTCATCAAGAATCAAAAAGTCAACAAAAGTCAAATTAGGGTTTTTAAGTGATTTTGGCCTCATTTTGGGAACTTCAAATTTTTCCTACAAACTCAAAAATCTCCAAACATGAAAGTTGTAGACCTTGACAAAACAAACAACTCATCACATTGAACATTTCTCCAAAAAAATGATTATTTGGAGGGATTTTGGATTATGTTTTTCCTAACTTTAAGGCCTTTTTTCTCCATGATCCAAAAAGAGTTTGAGGAAACTTTCAACAAGTGGATTAAATTATGTAGCAAGGGCTTTCCAAAGAGACCAATAGAATGAAATTCCATGGCTTAAACTATGAGATATGATTTTGTGAAGAAGGCTTAATAACACTTGAATGCAAGCCATGAGCATGAAAAAGTTATGAAGCAAAATCATTTTTTAATGAAAGATTCCTTCCTTGCAGCTCCTCTTGCTTGTTCCAAACACCATAATTAGAAGATTACACAAAGCTTTTGAGCTATGGACCAAGTGGTTTAAGTCTTAACCAGTGCATAATGTCATTTCAAGTAAAAAGCCATGACTTCCATTTTGGAAAAGTGACTTTAATCACAAAGTCCACTCTCCTTGAGCTTCCAACGTGTTTCTTCTGCACCAAAAGTAATCCAAACACCACAAGCAAGCTCTTATGATGCATAGAAAAGTCATTGCAAGCATGCTTGGACTTGTACTTCACCATGGGAACCATAACTTTCTCATTTTTTCACAAAGAAGCTAAGTCATACAACTTAAGTTTGAAGTAACCTTTTGATATGATTTTCCCTCCACAAACCAGAAATTATGCCTATAAATAGAGGCCTTTGATTCTGAAATCAAACACACAACAATCCTCAATCTCACCCTTCCACCAAAAAATCCATTTTTTGTCATTTTGCAATTTGCTAGCCATTTTTAGTTACAGAAGTTCTGGGTGCAAACCAAGCATTCCAACAACTTCTAAACATCATTTGTGAGCTATCCATCACTTCCATACACTTCCTAAACACTCCAAACTCAAAATCACTCTCATACCTCCATTAAAGAGCCAAAAAGAGCGTTAACCTTCCAAAACACAAACGTATCAAACTATTACTCTGAATACCTTCTATATAGAAGCTATTTGAACCATTGATTTGTGAGTGTAACACGTGGAACCCCAAGTTCCATATTTGTTTTATTTCTTTGTAGGTAACTTCGAGCAGAAGCTTTCAGAAGGTTTCAAGTCTAATTAAGCGTCCAGATAGCATCCTTGGAGTCCATATAAGCTATCTAGAACATTGCAGTCTTTCTGTACCACCTCCATGCACGAGTTTGACCTCCATTTTCAGAGGTAAGAAACTTGAATTCGAGCTCTTTCATCTAAGCATCATTCTTTACGGTTCTTGATAATATTCCACTCAGAAAAATGTAGGGAGTAAAAGCCCTAAGGTTTTAGGGATTTATTGTGTGTCTACATCATTTAATTTTAATTTAAAGTTTTAGGGTTCATACGGATTTTAGCAAAATTCTTGATTTAGAGTTTAAATAAATTAATAAGGGCTACATTTTTGAAATCCTTGCGAAATTCTGAGCAAAATGATATATTCACACGTTTGATTTGGTTGAGAAACAAGAAAGTTGCATTTTTGCATTTTTGAGAAAAATTGTTACGGTTACTGTAACAACGAAGAAGATGAAGTTGGTGGAGGGAAATTCAAATTTTCTGAAATAAGTTTGTTATATTTTCAAAGGTATGCGTTGTTTGTTGACTACATCGTAATAGCACAATTAGTTACCAGAGCGCACTTAGTTCTCTCATTCCTATATTCTGGGGTTCGAATTCCCCCCGCCCCATACTTTTGTGAATTATTTTGCATTTTTCTCATCAAGGGTTTGACTTCATATATTATATGTTGGGTGCGTCTTATGATTAAACGCAAGCAGTTGGCCCTGTGCTTAAGCATTTAACTGGCAACCTTGAGGGCGTGGGTTCAAGCCATGGCTTCCACATTCCCTTTCTTTCTATTACTTTTTTTATTAGTCTTTTTATTCAAACTTTGAAAAATCATTTAAAATAGCAAAATTAATATCTTTGACTTGATTTTTTTGTGTTGTTTATTTATTTTGTCTATTTTTATATTATGATTAAAAATCCAAAAATAGTATTTATTTTTATCATTTAAAAATTAATCAAAAACAAGTCTTTTATATGTTTAAAATATCAAAAAAAAACATTTCTTTTTTTAATATCTTTTTCAAATAAATTGCCAATATTTTTAGGAATATTATTCTTGGGTTAGGACTATGTCTCCTTGACTTTATCATGTACCCTTGGACGAATTCTATTTTAGAATTTGGTATTTAATCATTAAAAATCAATTAAGTTTAGATGTGAATTCAAAACCCTAATTTCAAACTCTAATCCAAAAATATTTTAATCTTTGTTCACCCATGTTAAATGAATTTGTTTACTTTGATCATTGTCTCTTATCCTTGTACATTTACTTGTTGATTTTATCCTTGTATTTTTGTACTTATTATCTATTGTATTATCATTTGTATATACATTGTGTATCTAACCCACGTGCATGAGTTTCATATTCATCATCCATCATTCATTCATATATGAACCCATCCAAAGGAATGAGAATGGTATTGACTAAAATTGTCAAGGTACTCAAACTCTTTTCCAATCTCTTTTATTTAATTGTTAAAGCTTTTCACTTTGTTTTATGGCCTTGTATTGTTAAAACTCAACTAACCCCTTTCTTTTTAAAACCTTGGCACTAAGAGAAGAATTATTCCCAGTGAAACTACTCTTAGTCCATTGACCTTGTTTTGTTAAAACTCAACATCCAAAACAATTTTGACCACTTTGGCCCTTTTATTTTACTTTTAAGAGGAACTACAAAAGCCCTGACTTCCCTATTGTTAAAGAGGTATGTAGGCCTAAGATGCGATGTCTTATCGAGTTCACTTTTAAAAACTTATTTTCCCATCCCTACCCTCTATTTTAAACAAATTCACATATGTTTTTTTCAAAATATGTACACAAAAACAATAACATTTTCAAAGAGTTTCCCATGGAGTACCATGGATATGAGGGGTGCTTAAAACCTTCCCCTTGTATAACAAACCCCCTTACCCAAATCTATGATAAGTTTATTAGTTTTTATTTTAAAAACTTCTGTGGGTTTTATTCGCTCTTTCTCCCATTCCTTTTTGGAAACAATAAAGCGCGGTGGCGACTGTGTTTGAAACAAAATGAGCTAAGTTTTTCCCATGGCTTTAGTCTCACCAATTTCACCGCTACATCATCTGCATGACTTTGCATTCATTCATTAACTACAACGTCTAAAAGTATGGGATTAAAGGTCATGAATCAAGCTGAGGTTTTACTTAGGTTTTGGCACAAGGTCAATTATTTCCTTAAAGATGGTATCTTACACTTAGTCAGGTGATTCTCATTGGCTCATTCATTTGAGGGCACTTGATCAAATGGTTTCCTATATGTTTAATCACATGGATAATCAATTTATTTCTTGACAGAGGGTTTACTTCCCTAGGAACTTAGCGATCATGAACTTCATTGAACTCAAGATTCCCTATGCTTGATTGATCAAGTGGCCGAGGGATCTCCTTCTAGGGATTACTCCCCTTATCACTAGAATTTAAGGCTCTTTCAATTTGGGTTTCCATCCCTAGACTTTTGATTTCCAATTAACTTCAGGATCTCACTTCATTATGGGTTGAGACATTGGTTCAATTAGATGGATTACTTATATCACAAGGCATTGATCAGAGTTTCTTCTCTCATTGCAAGTTACTGTTTGATTTCCCTAGGAAATTGAGAAAACAATTGAAAGGGTTGGTCTTAATCCCTAGTATTGGATATAGCGGCATAGTTAATCATTTGGAGTTGTAAGGGAGAACAGTTCTTGGCCAATACAACTCATGATATACAAATTAAGGTCCATTCATTACAAGGTACTTACAAAATTACAAAAAAAATTACAATTGAGAGCATTACAAAATTTTACAAAAGTGCTATAGTTGACTTTTTTGGGTCAAAAGTCGACTTTGGTCAACAGTTGACCGTTGACCAGAACATTGACCAAGTAAGTCTTCTACCAAGAATCATTACAAACCATTTCCAACAACTCATCATATTAAAATAAAAACGTTTCCATTACAACTTCAAATGATAGTACATTACAAGTTACATTCATCATATAATTTCTATTACATCACACAAGAAAACTACACGAAAAAGTGTTAGAACATAGTTTGGTTCTAATCATATCTTAGAGTTTTGATATAACAATTAAATAAATTTTTTATAAGTAAATGTGGTACTCTAATTATATGTTTCTTATTTCAGAAGAAGTTCTAACTCAAGTACCATCAGAACATAGACTTTATGTAAAGTTGAACAAACAAAGAAAGAAAAATCACGCTGAAGTTCAAGAAGTTATAATGCATGAAGACTTCTGAATGCACCAACCGCTGTAGACAAATTCTGATAGAAGTTATATTCACAAAGTCAAGACACAAGTTGTGGAGAAAAGGAAAAACAAAATGCAAAGTTCTGATACAAGATAAAATACCGTTAGAGATATAATGATTAAAAGACGGCTGAAGCATTTATGAGGAACAAATATTAAGAAGCATGCAAAGAAAATAACCAAGATGACACGCAACATTTATTGCAGAACAACTTACGAGGAAGTAACAGACAACATTTTCAAAAGGCTATAAATAGAAGATCATTTGAAAAAGAAAGTAGAGAAGCTCACGTGAACTCTTACGCTGAAAGAAAATATTTCGTCCATGTTATTTTACTGAGTTCATATCCATTGTACTTAAACTTAGTGAAAAATCACAGTTGTGATAAAGCTTATTAGAAGCAATCTGAAACACTATTGTTAGAAGTTTTTATTTGTAATTGTTCCTTTAGAGACCAGTTTGGTCAGATTTCTCAAGAGAGCTAGGACTAGTTAGTCTTAGAGGTGTTAGTCACTAACAGTTGGCTTGTGCACTGTATTGTTAGTCACACTGGTTGGTTGTGCATTTGTAATCAGTTTGATTATAGTGGATTAAGTTCTCGTTGAGATAGGCGAAATCACCTTGACGGGTGGACTGGAGTAGTTTGAGTTAAAACGAACCAGGATAAAAATATCGTGTGAATTTTTATTTGTGAAAGAAAACCCCTTATTCAACCCCCCCTTTTAAGTGTTTTCATACCCTTCACAAAGAACACTAATCCGCGTGTCTAAGCTTTCCATCTTCAACTAATCTTCATCACTAATAAGCCTTTTGTTCTGCATGCTTTCTCCATCGTTGGCATTTGTTCTTTTCCAATCCTTGACTCCAAGACCATTATCAGCTCATAACCTGCATAAAACAATACACATTCAATATCAATCTTATGAGATACCCAACATCAATTTCCAACTATCTAGATACATCCAAATTAACACATGAGCCATTCATCACATTCTTATACAAACCAGTGCTCACAAACAGGTCTGATTCATCGATGTTCCAATAAGCCTAAAACAGCTCCAAACAGAAATAACTCACAACATTTCCAAGATTCCAGAGCTGCTACATCATCATTAGAATCCTCATAACCTCAAGCTCATGTACCAAAGTCTCATGCTATAACCTTCATAATGCATCACCACTTCCAACATTTCCATGAACCTGCACAATTCAAATGGATGTCATCACCATAATATGTCTTAACACATTGTAGCAGTTCCATTCAAGCAATTCAACATATAAATCAGCCACAGTCCAACAAATTCAGCCACGGTCAGTGGCGGATCCAGAATTTTTCTTTAGCGGGGGCTTAAAAAAATAGTCTATATTTTTACTATACAATTTATGAAATTTATAAAATACATAATAAAAATAAATAAATAATAGTTGAGTGAATTTACAAGTAGACACAAAATAATTAATATTAAATAAAAAAATTTAAATTTTAAATAGTAGAGAAGCAATAACAAGAAGAAGAGATCAAATAAATGGTTGTTGATACTAAAGTTGGAAGGAAAGTATGACTTAGAGTCAAAGAGAATAAAGTTTCTTTTGACTCGAAAGAGAATAAAGTTAAGATTTGATTTGATAGAAAAATTAAATTGGAATAAGGAAGAGTTATAAAGATAAAATGAAATTAACATGAAGGTGTATGGTGAGTGGAATAAGTATACTTTGATGTGGCTAGTAAATAGATGGGGGCAAAAAAACAAAATAGAACAAAATATAACATTAATATAAAGAAAATTTTGGTTTTCTTGTGGGGGCTTGAGCCCCCAATCTGCTTCAAGTGCATCCGCCCCTGGCCACGGTGCACTTCAACTCGAATTCAAAATTCTAGACATGACAAATGTCAAACATTTGTTCAGGCAAGGTTCAGTTCATACTTGTACACAACACGCACCAGAAAACCAGCAGTTGACTTTTCAATTATAATTTCAAAATGCGCGTATATGCAACAGGTCATATTTGGAAACAGAAAAAACAGGAAAAATTAACATCCATTTAGAGGTGTGCAAAATATCTAGTTGTGATGCCCAAATCCATAACCAAATCTAAATCACTTTTAAATATCCGGATATAATTGAATGTGATGTAGGAGGATTGTGCGTATCAAAGAAGAAATCGAACGTCGGAAAGCATTTTAATATTTAAGCAATTTTAGTTTTAATATTTAAGCAATTTCTATTTTATTTGTTTTATTTAATTTTGTTTTGGATTAAAAGCCCATAAGGCCCAATAGGGTTTATTTGTTTTATGTATTTAAAGACCTTTGGCATAGCCATAAGGATCATCTCTTTTATTATAATAGAATCCAAAGTTTTCTTTATTCCTGGTGGACTCCAGAGCTTATCTATAGGGTTTGCGCTTGCGACCCTATTTTCATTCAAGGTTTAGCGCTTGCTATTCCTTTGGGCGGCTTCCGACTGCGTCAGTTGGCATCAGAGCAGGTTTTCTCCTGTTCTTTTCGTAGCTTGACAACTATGGCGGATCAACCGGTGACCAAAGCAGATCTTGAGGGAATTACCACGGCTTTTACCGTGGCTCTAACTGCTTTGACTGAACAGATGGCGAATTTAGCAAATCAGGCGAACAACGCCAACAATAATAGGAATCGGCGAAGAGACAGGAGAGAGGAACCAATTAGGGTTCTATGGGGTGGAAACTGTGTCGAAGATTCGAGTTCTGATGAAGAAGAACCTCACGATGAAGAGGATAATCGTTGGAATCTACAGAACAACCATGACTATCGAGTGAAGGCTGATATTCCATTGTTCTACGGAACGATGGGAGTGGAGGAGTTTCTTGATTGGCAGATCGATGTCGACAGGTTCTTCGACGTTATGGGTGTCGCTGAGAACAAGCAAGTCAAGATGGTTGCGATCAGGCTTAAAAGTACTGCAGCTGTCTGGTGGAATAAACTTGTTGTTCAAAGGCAGAGGCAAAGAAAGGGGCTAGTCAGAACTTGGCGAAGAATGAAACAATTGATGCTGGAGCGGTTTTTACCGGAAGATTATGAATAAATTCTTTATAAGATGTACATTGAGTGTGTTCAGGGCAAGAGAACCGTGACTGAATACACAGCTGAGTTCCTGAGGTTTTCTGAGCGCAATGAATTGGGAGAATCAGAAAGTCAGAAAGTGGCTCGATACATCAGTGGCCTAAAGGGATCATTGCAGGAGAAGATGGGTTTACAGACTGTATGGACCGTAGCTGAAGCATCCAGTTTGGCTTTGAAGGCAGAATTGATGGAGAAATCCCCTCGAAATTTCTCGTCTAGTGAAAGGTACTCGCCCCAAAGTAACTATGAATCAGCAGGTGACAAGGAAAAGAATGCAACACCCCGGGATTCCAATCTTGGGAATAAGGGGGCTAGCAGCTCTAGCAGTGTGCAGCATGGTAAAGCACCAATTCAGAGGCCAAATAATCCATATGCTAGACCCGCTATAGACACATGTTATCGTTGTAACGGAAGAGGCCACAAATCAAATGTTTGTCCAACAAGAAGAGTCGCTGCTGTTGTGGAAGAAAGGGAGGAAGATGAGGAAAGAGAAGATTCTACAGTTAAGAACGATGAGTATGCCAATGTTGAGTTTGCGGTGGAAGAATCTGATGAGAGGGTAAATTTTGTGTTGCAGCGAATGTTACTAGCATCCAAAGACGAAGGGCAGCGCAAGAATTTGTTCAAGACACATTATTCTATCAAGAACAAAGTGTGTAATCTAATTGTGGATAGTGGCAGCATGGACAATCTGGTGTCGAAAAAATTGGTAGATTATTTGAAGTTGTCCACAAAATCACATGAGAAGCCGTACAACCTCGGTTGGGTAAGTAAGGGCTCCCAAGTTCGAGTATCACTAACCTGCAGAGTTCCTATCTCCATTGGAAAATATTATATAGAAGAGGTACTTTGTGATGTTCTTGATATGGATGTTTGTCATATTTTACTTGGTAGGCCTTGGCAGTTTGATAATGATATCACTTATCGAGGACGGGATAACGTGATGATGTTTACATGGGGCACACATAAAATTGCTATGGCTCCTGTTTTACACTTTGATAAGAATCCAGAAGGAAAGAAGTCTAGATTCTTGATGATGATGCAGAGTGAAAAGGAGCTTGATGAGGTTGTAAAAGAAACTGAATGTTTCTGTCCAGTGGTGATCAAAGGGTTGATGAATGTTGTAAAGGAGGAAACAACAATTCCAGAAGAACTGCTAGGGATCCTAAAGGATTTCACGGAGTTGACCGCAGATGAGCTGACAAACAATTTGCCTCCTATGCGAGATAAACACATGGAAATCAAAGTTTTCAATGTGGGAGAAAATGTGACGGCGTTTTGGTGTAAGGAGAGGTTTTCAGTTGGTACTTACAATTATAGCAAGCTGCATGATGAAGTTCTTTATCAAGAAGAGAACTCAGGGTCGAGTTCTTCAGAAGTGAAGGAGACTGATGTAGGAGGATTGTGCGTATCAAAGAAGAAATCGAACGTCGGAAAGCATTTTAATATTTAAGCAATTTTAGTTTTAATATTTAAGCAATTTCTATTTTATTTGTTTTATTTAATTTTGTTTTGGATTAAAAGCCCATAAGGCCCAATAGGGTTTATTTGTTTTATGTATTTAAAGACCTTTGGTATAGCCATAAGGATCATCTCTTTTATTATAATAGAATCAAAAGTTTTCTTTATTCCTGGTGGACTCCAGAGCTTATCTATAGGGTTTGCGCTTGCGACCCTATTTTCATTCAAGGTTTAGCGCTTGCCATTCCTTTGGGCGGCTTCCGACTGCGTTAGAATGGCTATTAACTAGTTTAGTTATTAATGGTTTGGTTATCCATTCATATAATCCGGATATAATTAAATGGTTATTAACCGATTAAATTATTTTGGATTCGGTTATAATCCGGTTATTTTCCAAATCCAAATATTTTAATTTTCAAAATAAATTAATTTTTTGGAAAAAAATAATTTCGAAAAAATAATTTTCAAAACTGGATTTTTTTTAAAAACCGGTTATATATTCATAGCCAAATTTATAACTAGTTTTGATTAAAATGTGGTTATGGTTATAAATCCAAACCATTTAAATGGTTTTAAAATCGTTATGGTTTGGTTTTTGAAAATAACCAATCGTGCACACCCCTACATCCATACAATATCATAATAAATACACATCTACAAGCGCATAATTCAAATTTCAATCTGCCATAGCGTCCATCCAAACAGTTTAGCAAACACTCAGTGTTACCTCAAAGGACCTGCTCCAAGCCATGACTCCAATCCACTTTCTCGCTTGACTTTGAAACCTTGCTTCAGTCCAACACACATATAAAGAATCACATGCAAACCAAAACAGAAGCAAATCACCTACCGTCCGCTTGCACTAACAGTTTTCCTGAACAATTCTTAAACTAACCAAGACAAGATAAAGAATTGAATTACCAACAGTTGTCTAAATTCGCCTCTTCCCCTTTAATCAACATCTCACCAAATCCAACAATGCAACCCAGCTTCACGATTCCCCCATAAGTCTAGCATAATGGTGCTTTCCTCGTCGGAGAATACTTTAGAACTTAACCTTATCGCTTGAACTGTAACTTCAGCTCATGAGGAGTAACATAAAAAAAAGAAAGAGGAGATAGTTGAGAAGAGTCAAACAGTTCACGCATAATTAACGATATAACCAAATAAATGAAATTAACAGATCTTCAAAATAGAACTATCAGTAAACAATCCTTTAACTAACTATAACCAACCTGTAACTAACTCTGTAACAGTTACATCCTAACGGCAATAACATAATTAACAAACTCAACTGACTCAATCTCCTCCATCCCACCACTAACTGACTTCATAAATTAGTCATAACAAAATTTGAAAACTCTCTTCACCTCTAACTAACTTCCATAACCTAATTGACCTTCATTATCCACTCCATAATAGATCCTCATCAATCAAATGGCTCTAGTCAATTCCCCTAACTTCAACTAATTCTCGCTACACCAATTCTCAGAACCATTCATCATCACCTTCAATTCAACAACGCTTCTCTCCACTCCTTAATGTCACCACATTCAGATTCTCCAATCTCTTCTCCCTTAATTCTCTCCACCTTCATCTTTCCCAACCCTCACCACACGCTCACGTCCAAAAGGCCATCGAAGCTTCTCCTCTAAACTCCAATCGGTTGAGCTCAACCTCATTCATACACCGTATTCTCAAACCCTTACTCTGCTCTCAATTCATACTCTGGATTGGCACACTCGCTCAACATACAAAATTGACTCCGATTCACGTAAAAGGGTCAAAAAAACAAAAAGAGAGGAAGAAGAAGGGTGAATAACTGAACAATAATGGATGCGTAATATTACCTGAGCACCTAAAGATATCTATGGTTTTCTCGCTTTCTAACGTTGAAGAGGCGTATATTGGGGGAGAGTTGTAACACCTGGGTATTTAATTTATTATTAATTAAATATTTCTGGGGTATAATCTGATTTAATTATTGGAATCATCGGAGTTGGAATTATTGATATTTTCTTGAGAAGTATTATTTTACAATGATGGAATGATTTTAGTGTAGAGTATTATAGGAAATAATACTAAGATTATTTATTTGGATTTATTGTGTTGGTGGAAGTAGTATTATGGGAGGTGCTAATATTAGGCCCAATAAGAGTAATAGAATTATTATGAAATAATAATAATATTATTATTTGATTAGTATAATAAGGAGGCATCAGTAGGTCTTGAAGTGCTAATAGAGGAAGTGAGAAGAGGCACGAGGGTTTTGAAGAGGAACGTGGAGATAGGAAAAATTGCAGATAAGGCATATGGTTGGAATCTACGAGGAACCTCAGATTCGACCGAAATTTCAATCTAAGGAACAAATTTTAGAGCGGTCTCCAATCCAAGGTAAGGGTAGGGTTCTTGCTCTATTATGATGAACCGTATGTGGGGTTTTAGGGTTATAATTTTTATCTTTGTGTTTGTGTAATTGTGTGTTTACTGCTATTTAATTTTCTTGAAACTTTCTATTATGTAGGTACCTTGTAACTTATATTATAGTATAATTAGTGTACTTATCATTTCAATTGAATTCAATAATAACACCATAGTAAATGGAATCAGTAATTAGCATGAATTTAATAGGAATGAATTAGCTGAGTTATAGATTACAGTAAACGAATTACTTGTATGACATTCAGTAGTAATGATAAAACTCGACTCAGGAAGTAAAGTCAGTAAAATTCAATATATCAGTGCAGGTAAATAACAGTAGAAATAGAGAGATATATCAGTAGTAGCTTTTGGGAGCATATCAGTCTAGGAGCCTAATTGTATAACAGAGACATAAAAGAATAATAATAGTTAAAATAATTTGGGAAGGACTGTTTCGGGGATATACCGTTAACCACTATTTTTCTTTGTGAGATATTGTGATGTTTGTATGGATTCGTTGTTGTTGAATTGTTGATGTTGTTTTGCTGTGATGTACTGATACTAAGTTGTAGGCTTACGACCATTAACGATGTGATATATTGCGATGTTGCGATGTGACTATTTCAGTGAATATTATGAAGTGCAGGAAATAAAGTGACGATGAATTACCTCTAATTATTGGTAATAAATGTGATATAGGCGTATGCCTCGTGACGATTTGGTAGTGATTATATTTGTGATGTTGCATTCATCGAGTCACATATGATTGCATTTTTGTGACGACCTGAATTGGAAAATAGTGACGAAGGCTTATGCTTGTTTGAATGCCTCTAATAACTGGCAATTGGAGATGGGGGCTGAAGCCCTGGTTACCACATGCATTTGCATTTGTTAGAGTCGTATTTTAATTTGCATGAGTATGGTTTTATATGATGTGTCGTGACTTGATTTATGAACTTATGTGATTTTTCGTGACTTGAATTATGAATTCGTGTGAAGTACTGTGTGACGTGTATTATGAATTAAACCGTTTTGGATGGAGTAGTTATGTGAATTGAAGTGTAACAATTATGCCGCGAAGTGATGATTTTTATGACTCTTGACTCTAATATATGGTTTATCATAACTTTATTTATATGGTTTGATATCTCACCCTTTATTTGTTTCGTCGTTACCTTTATACTGGTAAGGTGCAGGTGATCCGCAGTGAATGAAGATTAGCTGAGGTTCGATTGAGTTAGTGTCATGCTCTGATACGTAACACCGGGGGGATGAACGTTTGAGTATTTATGATAGTTTTATTTGATTATTGATTATCTTGAGGTATTTTGAGAAAACGTGTAAACTCTTGTTTTGTTTAAGTTATTTAATGATTTGGATGAAGTTGAATAATATGGAAGAATTATGACTTTATTTCCGCTGCAGTAATAAATTGAAGTTTAAAGACCATGAGTTGAGTAGTTATGTTGGTTCATCCATTTGCGTGTTATGTATTCGAATGTTTTAATTTGAGCAAGTTTTGCTGCTATGAAGTAAATGTGACATCCTATTCTCTTGTTTTATTATTATACTTTGATAACTGAATTAAATACCGTGGGTAGAATTGGGGTGTTACAGGTGGCACTCGAAGGTGTTATCGGAGAAGTGAGGGAGGAAAACCTCGTTGCCGTTTTGGCCATGGGAGGAGAGATAAGAGCTTTCAGAAGCTCAAAGGGCATAAAGAATTAACCCTAAGCCCTTTTTTCATACCCTAATTTTTGACCCCCTGAGATGTCACATCTCAACTACCCCATCAAACTCAAAACAAACACCTAGAGCAGTCACTTGTTCACCAAGTACTCAAATCAGGGTTTCAAGTCAGGAGATTTAGGCAAAGGACAATCAATAGTTGAAATGATCTTTAATGCAATAAAAAAGGTCAAGATACTTCATTCATCTCCACATGACCTCCAGTCTCAAGGCATCTAACTTCAGATCCATCAAAGTCACCAGATTAGGATTTTGAGCCTATCAAGGACTGAAATCAGGGCTTTTATTTGAGATGGCTCAAAAAGATTCAAAGCATGATCCAAGGAGCCCAAACATCCTCAAATATTTATTAAATCAATATCCAAGGGAAGATACATTTCAATTCAAGTTCAACAACTATCAATTTCACCTGGTCCACAATTAGGGTTTTTTGACCTAATTCACATAGGAAGCTGACTTTTGACCAGGACAAGAACCCATGATTCAAATCATAGCTCAAGTACCTTCATAGCCTCATTATAATCCACTCACAACATTCATTTGAGGAGGAGATCTTGATTCATTTGAAATCTCCAAGAACACAATTCATTTGGAAAAAGTCAACTGTTGGAGATCACCTTTGACTTTTTGGAATTTTGTTCAACCATGAACTTTTAAGGATAAAAATCATCAACATATTATTATTGAAGTCATTTGATCAAAGAAATTCAAGAAAATCAATCAGGAATCAAAAAGTCAATAAAAGTCAAAATTGGAATTTCAAAGACTTAGAAAAATTTCGAAGTGTTTTCAAGTGTTTTTGTCCTTACTTCAAAGGCCAATAACTTCAAATTTCAAGAACAAACTGAAGAAAACTTCCAACATGAAAGTTGTAGATTTTGATCCAACAAACAACTTTGTCACATATAAAATTTCTTCAAAAAGTCAATCATTTGAGAGATATATGGTCCCAAAGTTCCTGCAAAACACTTAAAGTGTTAAAAACCCTAATTTTCTCAAACTTCATGGCCAAAAAATAGACGAAAGTGTGTTGTTTAACTTCCTTCAAGTGCACTAGAGAACTATTAAGTCAATTGGTTGAATTTTTTTCTTTTTACTCAAAATGGATTGTAAAAGTGTCAATTTCAGGTGATATATTAATTTTTCATAGAGCTATAAGAGATGAGAATGCTATGAGAGTTGTTTTTCTCCGAGTTGTACAAATTTTAATAAATGTCCTGGAAATTGTGACGAAAGGATTATGAATTAGAAGTTAAAACATATTTTAAAATTTTGCTTACTGTTTTTACAGCACTAAATTATAGATTACAAATCTTTCTTCTAATTTGAGAATGATATATGTGTTCCTAACTATTGTAAATGTCAATATAAATATGCATTTGTTTCATATCTCTTTATTTCATAATTAAATTATTTAGTCTCATGTAATCTTATTTTCTTACTTTCATCATGAATTATAAAAATCCAACTAAATATTATTTTTAATAATAAAATATTTTAAATATAAATATATTTTTCAATCTTTTTATTTCAAATTTTATGAAGTGTCACAAAATACAATCAATTAGATTTTAAACAGTTAAATGTACATAAACATGACTTTTAATTTGTACAAATAATATTTTACAATATTAAATAACTTTAATCCGTGCGGACACAACGATATATTATTAGTTAGAAAATAGAAACAGTATAAAACAAAAATGAAATTAAATGAAAATGAATATATAGAAACAGCATATCATAAACGATTCTCTCACCACATCTACCTCGAGGAAAAGGCCAAAATCCATTTGTTTGTTTTTTTATCTTTTAACTTTGTCAGTAAAAAGCTGTTCCCTCACTGATAACATGACTGGAACTTGAATGTGTAATAAGTGACAAAATAAGCTAAAATCTACTCACTAATTATGCAGGCAGGGCTCACCTGTTGTAAACCTTAATAAAAGGAAGGAGTTATTATATCTTTATATTGCATTAATTAATTAGTCACTTTTTTTAATATGTCTTTTCTCCATCTTTCGATGCATGTGAACACTTGTTTTAATCACTTACAGTAACTTATTTTTGTCCTATCGTAAAATTTTTTAAAAGTTTGAAATTGTAGGGAATGAATAGACTAGTATTACCATAGAAACTAGTGGGATACCCGTGCATCCGCACGGGTACTGGTGTTGTGCGCGCATTTGTTTTTCACAACGAAATAAAAAATATATTTAACTGTAAAAAAATGCCGTGTTTAATTCCAATAAAAATTAGGTGGAAAAGCATTTTATATATATTAAATTACAATTACATAAAATAAAAAGCATTTGCCATAACATGATCGCAACTTCTTTTCTTTACATGTTATAAAGGTTCAAAATAATCTTTCCTTAACAGATTAAAGGATAGTCTTTTACGACATCTCTTATTAAAATGTAATTTTTAAAAGAAAAATATAAATTTGAAAAAAAATCCTAAGTTGATGAACACCTTAAAAAATTCTATAGTTAATAAAATAGTAATAACAATAAAAATATTATATTGATAATTAAAAATATTACACAAATATTTAGAATTAATATGCAGGTTAAAAAAACAATTACCTATATAATCTTGTTTTAAAAAAAAAAGAGATACACTAAAAAAAGTTGTATAAATAGTTTTGTTGTCTTGCTCAAAGTACTTCACAGAAGATAAAATGTCAACACCAAATTTACAAAAGAAATACTCTTTGGACACAATCTCATAGAAATGAATAACATAAAAGTATCTTTTATGACAGTTAGCAAGTATAAGAAAATAATAGTATTCAAAGGCATTGTTCATTTGAATATCGGAAGTTTCACCCAAAACCAATGCACATTTATTGGTCTATATTAGTCACATTCCTTCCTTACATAACAACGAATTCTGCCATTCACTACAAAAATCATCAAAAAATTCTTCTTTTTACCGAATGAAATCCATAGATAACTCCTACTAGTGTCAATCTTATTTGCAGCCAACCAAGGAGTAGTTGCTTTTTCCAAATTCATGACCACAACAAAATGCTTCAAAGTCAAAGAGAAGGGCATCCCTGTCATTTTCTCTTAATCTATCTTCTTAGACTTAATACTCGTTTTCCAAATATTTAAACATATTCAAATCTTAGTCTTTTCATCCTATGCAAACAACAACCACTCCTCTATATTATATATATCAAAAAAAGAAGAATAATTCCATTTTATATAGAACCTATAGACAACTAATAATCAAAGAAGAAGAAAAAAAACACAAGAAAATTTCAACACAAATCTAGAAAAAAAGAAGCTACAATTTTCACCATCCTCACATAATATATATAAACATTCTCTTATCTCTTTTATAACCACATTCATCTTTTGCATCAATATTCATATAATCACATTCACAATAGCATATTTATGACAGTGATAAAAATCATGTGGAAATCAATATTTCCAAGCTGTTACAAGGCTGGAGATACTGAATATTCTTCAGCCAAAGCCAAAGAAAGGATGCATTTAAAAATACTAATAAATTGAAAGAGATAATAAGGATGCATTTAAATCTAAATGAGATCATCTTTTAAAGTTATAAATAATAATTATGATTAATTATTAAAAGAGACAATAAATTGGTTTATATTATTTAAAAAAAAACTAATATTCTGAAACATGAAATAGAATAGTCAAGTTTAATAAACAAAGCTGTCTGGAATTATAGTGTGACCATCAGAGCACGTCCAACACAGTAGACCAGCCTTTCCTTACATTTATTATAGCACCAAATAGTGAAATAAGAAATGGCCCTTTGTGCATTGCTTAGAATAGTCCAAGGCATTCCCTGCTTTACAAAATGTCCACAAGATTTCAGGAAGACAATTTTGTAGCTCATTAGTAAACCGGTATGTTAAACAATGTTGCAGACTCCCTTGGCTGATAACCAAACCCAGGATGTTGACTTAATATGGTGTAACAGTCCTAAATAGTCTGCTACACATCCTTCAAATATGGTTTTATTTCGATGTAGCTAAAGATATAAAATTCAATGGAAAAACTTGAGATATTTGGCTTTGTCAACACAAGCTTTTGCATCAAGAAAGGAATTAACATCTGTATAAATGGTTTCTAAATCCTGCCATGCTTCCCCTTCCCGCTTCCATTCCGTTCATGCCTGCAAAGATATAAAATTCAATGGAAATTCTTGTTAATAATTCAAAATTATATATATATATATATATATATATATATATATATATATATATTAGATTTAACATAAGTTGATGTTTCCTCAAAAGTAAATAAGACACACCTCATTGATGTTTCCTCAAAAGTAAATAAGACACACCTCATCCAACAATATTTTTGTTTAATGAAACTCAAAGTTCTTAGCTTGAAGTGAAATCTGTTTCCTGGCTTCTATTACTGCTAACAAATTTTGTAGGTCTTAATAACTTGCTTTGGTTGTTTCTGAGAAATTTGAACTACAGCTTTGAGTCTTAGTAGCTCTAACTGAACTACACTCGTGGCATCGTCTAAAGCAAAATCAACTATATTTTCGGCATCCTTAAACCTCTTTTGTGCAGATACTATGAGAGTTAACAGCTTCCAACCTCTTGCAGAGCTTCCAACTGTCATGTCTGAGTACTTCATTATATTCTGATAAGCCGCATCTAGATTCCTTTGAATTGCATTTTCGAGTCCAAGACTGAACATCACTTATGCGTTCTCATTTCCAGTTAGGGAAGCTGCATTTAGAAACTTCAAAGACTCTTTTTGAAAAGTGACTCTTTCAGAATCCACTACAGATGTTCTAGCTGCTGCCCCATAAGAAACACCGAATGTTAACGACATTCTTTTAAACAGTTACCAAGCAAACAAAGTTATATTAATTACAGTAAGTTATTTGTAAAAATTATAATGATATAATGAAACTTTATTGCTTCAGAGATTTAAATGAAAGCTTCTGTAAGTCATTCATAAAACCGGTTCAACATTCAATTGTTATTCATAAACAAAGTTATAAAGCAACAGGGATTGAGAAGAGTTTCACACAAACCTACTTGTTAGCTAAAATGTCACTTAGTTCAACTTTTTCTGAAAGCTAAAAACATAAGTTGCCATATTGTTCTACCATGTGAATGCTAGCAACATATAGGACGGATAAGCATTATATTTCATCATCGTAAGTGATTGCACAGAAGATAAATATGCTAATACGACCACATGCAAGTCTTAGTGGTGGTAGTGATAATATGTTTCTGACTCAAGGTAATTTTGAACATCAAGGAATGCATTTTAATTTTTTAGCTGAGAGCCATGAGAAAATATCATAAATTTTAAATTATAATCTCAGAGAAGCAAGTGTTGCATGAATTACCTTCTTTATTGCACCTCCTTCCATTGTGTATGTCTTCGTTGTTCCTGTCTGTCCATATGCAAAAATTGTACAGTTATAGCCTTCAAGCACTTCATACACAATAGGAGACACTGCCTGATCATACAGTTCTTTCTATTGAGAGATAGGGCCAGACACCTAGACCAATAAAAACAAAAACTAAATACATAAGAGAGTTGCTACAAAATATATGCCATAATAATTAATCAACTTCATACTCAAAATTCAATGTTGAATGCCGCTATCTTCTGGAAATCTGAATGCAGTTAAATATCCTTTTCAGGAGCTAAAAAATGGACACGCGTCACAAAAGCACAGACTCAATTTTAAAGTCTACAGACTCAATTTGGATTGAAAGATCAAATATTTTGATGTATGCTTTTGATTGTGATTCTCCGCAAAGATTGACATCGATCATGATTCCTTTTTCAAGTGACAGTGACAACAACCGTAATTTAAAATATCAACTTCGGTCATGACTCATTTTCCTCACAACACAAAAGAACAATCAATTGAAGAAAAAAACTACATAAAAGACATACCTAACTCCCCTTGTTCAGCGGCAATATGAAGCGCATCAAAACCATTTCTCGCTTTAATTCCAACATCAGCAAGATCATAATACTGAATCACTTCCCACAACAAATTTAGATAACATGACTTCAATATATATAAAAAAGAACATAGGCTTTTGGTTTATGAGTATTTACCGAGAGGGAGCTTGGAAAATCAACTATTTAGAAGTAAGAATTTTTCATTGTTAGTTATAATTGTGGTTACAATTTGCAAAAGTTTAGTATACATAGAAAAGAAGCAACTATTTAGAAAAAGCAACTACTCCTTGGATGCCCTTCTCTTTTCTCAAAATTTTAGTATACATAGAAAAGAAGTAAAAGTTTGAGAATTTTTCAAAACCTTAGATAGGAACTCTTCAGGTGAACCATAGTCAGTGATGGACTTCTTGTCAGTTGTTTGGACTAAAACTGAAACATTGCTTGTTGCATCAAAGTTATCCTCATATCTAAGAACCTGACCAGGGAACTCTCTCTCTTTGCTTGGATTCCACTTTGCTGGCACCAACAGTTTGAATCCATCTCCATTGTATGGCAAGTAGTCTGTGTTTGTCTTTGCCTTTCCAAACACATGAGCTGAAACCAAAATAACCAATCAAACAATGCATTTTCTCAACAATGAATGAGAAAATATATCACTGACTATGGTTCCCGCAAACAAAAATGTCCAACCTGTGTGTATAATCAACAGGTTTTGTTTTGTTTTCCCTGCTAATCTGTACTTGAACACAACAGCTCATACAAACCAAGTGAAATTGTCTTTATTCCTCAGCTACTTGCAGGAAAACTTAAGATATTTATAAATTCTTTTATTGGCATTCAAGGTAAGTAAATAATAAACTACATGTTTTGGGATAACTTTTGCAGCACCTTGTATCAATAACTTCTGCAGCACCTAATGATTTTTCAAAACACTGGACTTGTACTTTGTCAACCAAGAAATAATTTAAATTGCCTTTTAGATAAAGCCAATAACATCAAGTTGTTAAGGAACACGAAAGCAAGAGTATAAAAAGTCGTGGTAATATACTTTATGATCCAAACCAGTCTTGAATTGTAAAACCAATAAGAATTATTACAGTCTCGCTGTCGAACACGGAATCGCTTCAGCTCTTACCATAATAACAACTGTCAAAAAGGTTCTGACCATCGTTATATAGGATGTCTTATATAACTCAAAACTTCAACTTCATGATTAAAATTTTTCCTTCCTTGAGCTGCATTTGATTTCAACAATTTGATAATAGCCTGCGTATGATCAAGTTCACATCCAATAAGAAATATATTATTATTAGAACAGTTGCTTGTTATTAGACAGGGAAATGCAGAATCACAGTTTCTACCAAGTTTCAAGTGCTTAGTTCTCTTCCATCCAAATAATCATTTAGTACACAAAAGCATCAATCTGAGTCCATATGAAAATTTCAAGTTTGTTCAACCTGTCTGAAATTGTTTTCTCTAAGTCAATGAAGAGTCCTCTGAAATCCATGAGACACACAAAATCCATTCAAAACCAAAGATTCACAGGGAGAAGAAAAGAGATTGGAAACTAATGCATAAAGAAAAAAAATAAACTTACTGAAAAATAAACTTTTCGTTCCCGTCGGCTCTTTCATATTCATTCTCGTTCCAAACCTAATTCCAACAGAGGGAAGTATAAAAATAAAATGGGAAGAAAGAAAAAAAATGGTAGCCAAGGATAACACAAAAACATGTTGAAACAAATTATCCGAAAACGATATCTCAATATGATGTATAATAGCAAAGCTGAAACTAACAATTAATTCTATAAAATTGAAGTTAGTGAGAAAGTAAGTTACCCAGAGACACCATCAGCAACAACCATAACTCCTCCATTATAGTTGCTCACAAAAAAGCATCTTCCCCACCTTTCTCATTATCTCGTACATGTCGAGAAGAATAAGCAGTTTTTCAGGTGACCTATTGCTTCTGGCAACAGCCTCTCCAAAACTAAGAAGCATTGCCATACAGCAGAAACAAAAACAATAAAACTAAGGAAGTGATGAACCATATCCAAGATGTATGTAGAGAAGCAATAATAAAAAAACTGCATCAAATAGAAGAACATTAAAATTGGTCAGCTTCTCTTCAATTTCTGCAAGAAATTGGTCAGCGCTAACTTCACAAAGGCGATAACAGTTGTTACGTTTGAACTGGTGTTTATTCAGACCTGCATTTCATTCAAAACAACATAAACAACAAAGAATCTCAAAATCAGTATATGATTCGTTTGAATCAGCAAACCGAAGGGCCAACAACAAAACCATAAGTTTATTTTCTGGACACTATAACAACAAAACAACAACAATGTCTAAACCTTCATCCTAAAATACTCAAATAATTAGAATAGAAACAATGTCCAAGTTAACCCATACCTTGTTAGCTTCAAACTCAGCGGTAGAACTCGATTCAGTCTATAACCTGAAAAATAAACCACAAAATCATCAAATAAACCACTAAAACCCTACCTACAAATTCAAAACCATAAGTTTATAAGAACCCTAACTACAAAATCAAAAGCCTAAGTTTATAAGAAAACCAAAGAGAACCCATACCCAGTTACCTTCATAACTTAGCGGTAAAACCCGATCCAGTCTATATCCTGAAAAACAAACCACAAAATCATCAAATAAACCACTAAAACCCAAACTACAAATTAAAAACCCTAACTTTATAACCGATTATCACTATTTGAAACCCTAAAAAATCTGAATCCAATCGATTCGCACACCGTAAACCGATTCAGACACCATTATTGTTTCAGATAACAAAAGAGAAAGAAGGGAGAAGAAGAAGAAGAAGAAGAGCAAAAGGAAGAGGGATATGGAAGCAAGATAGAAGCAGAAAGAGAAAAAAGAGAGAAAGAAGGTTGCTGTAGAGAGATAAGAGAGGATGTTGTAGAGAGAAAAGAGAGAAAGAAGGTTGTTGGGGAAATTTTGAGAGAGAGAGCGTGAGGAAAAAGAAAGTGAGAGAGAAGAAATTGGAAATGAGTAGAAAATTGAAATATGCATATATAAAATGATCACTTTAATATAATAATAATAAAATCTGACCAAAAAATGAGAAAAGACAATAAAAAAGCAAAATTGGGTAGGTGTTGGCAAAAGGGCAAAGGGCATAATAGTATTAACCAGGTACTTGTATTTTCTTATTTTATAGATATCTTTGTTTATATAATAACTTTTCTAACAAGACCTATCCTCTTTGACAGCTTTTACCGATAAGTAATTGTTTTTGTGTATTAAATGGACTTTAGTAGTATAAACAGGCCGTCTCAAACAATTTGGAGGCCCTGTTCTAATATTTTTTTTTAAATTCATAATAAAAAAAATAAAAAAACCTACATCAACATAAATAACATTAAGGATTTCAATAAATTTTATTGATTTTTATCAAGACTTTTTTTTTTGTTTGAAATTCAGTTAACTTATCAATTTTTTTTTTTATGTTTCTCATATTTAAAATTAAATTTTCTAATCTTAAGATACAATTTAAGAGCTATTAATGAAGAACGGAAGGAAGAAGAAAAGTTAAAACCCAAGTTTTTAAATTTTTTTTTAGGTAAATTCTTTGGTATTCATGAATTTAAGTTGGATACAGTTACCTTTAGTGCAATTTGTATTAAAATTTTAATTTATTTTAAAAATAAAATAAAATAAAAAGTGACGTGGTGTTGAATCATAGTGTTTAATTGGTTAAAGGTACCGGTATCCAACTAAACTCAAGGATACTAGTGTTCACATTTTTTCAATAAAATTTGTAGCATTGAAATTTGAATTAGATTGACAACTATAAAATTGAACCAATAAATATAATTAAGAGATAATTAACAATTATCAAATAAAACTACAACTTAAAAATTAACAATAAAAGTACAGAAAATAATAATTAAAATTAAACATAAAAAATAGAAATAATAAAAAAATTTAAAATAAAAATGTCTATGCAACATAATAAAAATATAATATTAAAAAATATAAAAGACCAATATTTCACGAGAATCTTAAATAATTTTGAAATATATTAATAAATTAAATTTGAATAAGGTATAATATATTAATTATTTGATGAGAAAGAAAATAATTAAAATATTTAATGATATTCATAAAAATTCATAAATATATAAAAGAATGATGATTACAATTTACAATTCTTATACATATATATCACTAATAATAATAATAATTAATTATATAAGCCTTATTATTTAAAAATTCATAAAGAAAAATTTGATAGAAAAAAAAAACATGAATCGTGTATATGTTTTTAGTTATTAGTTCAATTTGTTATGCAGTTTCTTTTGTTAGATTTGTTATGGAGCTTTATCATCTAGTTAATGCTGTCTAAATAAAAGTTGGGTAGAAAGTAAAAATAATAATGTCATATTATTTGGAGGCCCTTTATGTTTAGAGGCCCTGTGCAGTGGACCAGACTGTACAGGTGTATCACCGGCCTTGAGTATAAAGTACATAATTATTGAATATAATATGAATTCATTTGTTTTCTTACATCAATTAGTTCAGTATGAATTCTTAAGATTTATCCTTTCTATTGTTGGATTTAGAGAAAAAACAACAACAAATTCAATTGAAAGTAACCGAGTTGAGTCGTGAATTAGATTAACTGTCCTTGAGAGTTTTATTCAGGTATTATCCTAAACACTTCTAAGAATTGAACAACACCTTCTGATTGTAGTAACCAAAAATTCAAGAACTAGCGAAAATCTCAAATATATATTGTCCGACTGGAAGGTTGTATTGGCTTGGTTCTCGCGCTTCAAAGATTGTTTCGGCGTTCTCTACATCTTCCGTGATTGGGCCGGAAGCCAATTCTTTGAGAAAGATGTCCGAAAGTACAAATCACCTGAGATTTGAATTTACCGTTTCACTGTCGTTCGGATGTTTGAAAATTCATAACTTCTTATCGGAATATCATTTTGAAGCGAGCCATATGCAAAAAGTTCCGTCTTGAGGTCTACTACTGTTCATATGTTGGTGTCGCCCTCGGTTTTTTATATATCTCGCGTGAGAGATACGAACTGACTCTTCTTTTGTTTTTGAGTTTTGAAAATCAGAGAGTCGCCACCGACTTTTATTTTATCCAATTAAGGAAAGGTTTATAAAAGAAACAGAAAAAGACCTTTAAGAGACTTTGGGTTCGGGGGTAGGTTATACAAAGGGAAGGTATTAGCACCCCTTTGTATCCATGGTTATCCATGGGCTCTTAATTGCTTAGCTCACTTGTTTTGAATCATTTGTCTTGCTTTGAAATGCTTGTATGTGGTTTTAAAATTCATTTTGTAAATTGACTTTGTAATGATCCTTGTGCGGATGTATACAAAGTGTTTTATCTTTCGAAAGATGTTTTAAAAAAAAAAGCTTTAACTTCGTAATGATCCTTGTTTGGATATATACCAAGTGTTGTCTTTTTTGAAAGTTTTATTTAGAAAAACAATGATATATGAGACATTTTTGTTGTTTTGATTTGAGCAAGCAATTAGGAGATCTACCCTAAGTTTATAAAGTCCTTTCCTATTTATTTTAGAAAATTCTCCTTTGACCGGATGTAAACAAAAGTTTAGATTTGCATTTGAAACAATAGAATTTGATTTTTGAAAAGAGTAACAGAGGGATTACCCTAAGAGGTGCAAGTGTGATTGTGTTCTGATTCAGATATTTTTGTCTTTGAAGTTAGTGATCTAACGCTTCAGTTTTTATCTTTGACATACACGCAGTGTTATATGTACAAAATTTAAAGTGCGGGAATATAAAATGCGGAAAGTAAATCTACGCTATTACATCGATTGTGCGGGAAATGTAAACTACGCTATTTACATGAATTTGACAACCTATACACTTATCTATAAATTTAAATTGCAATAAGATAAAGGGAGAATATTTTTTGATTTTTTTAGATGGTTGATTTTAATTAGAATTAATGCATGATTAATTTAATTAAATGAGAAATAAAATTTAAACCTAAAAATTAAGTCTAAAATATATTCAAAATGTTTGTTAATTAATTTTAAAACAAAACTAATTTTTTGGATTTTTTGAAGTTGTTTTGGAAATTTATTAAGCTAATTAACATATAATTATATAAACAAGTATACAAATAATTAAAACTTAAAGAGAAAAATATTCTAAATATGTACAAAATTAGTCTATAATACATAAACTAAATTTAATAAAAAGAACAAATTTTTTCTGATTTTTTTGATAGGTTGAAATAATTAAAAAGCGAATATATAAACATATACTAATTAATTAAACAAAATATTTTAATTATTAAGAAAAATAAAATATTTTTGTGTCAAAAATTAATAGATTATTTTATAAACCTAAAAATATTTTTATTATATTTTTTTGATTTTTAAAACTATTTTAAATTAATTTTGCAAGTTATATTAAATAAAATGGAAAATAAATAATTAATGATCAAGTGTGGTTGGCTGGAGAGTCCATGGTAAGGACTAGCATGTCATAAGCGTTAGATGAGCTGGCAAGTTGATCTGAGGGTGATTAGAGCGGAGGCACGTGGTAACAATATAACCTGCAAAACACTGGATCACAAATTAATTTAAAAAAAACACGCGCGCGCTCTGGCCAATAGGGAGAGGCCACGTCTTCATCTTCAACCTCTCGCCACCACTTTTAACAGCGCTTTTGTAAAAACAACGCTGTAATAAGTGAGTCTCAAACCTGCAAAATAGCGAATAGGGGCAAACTCATGCAAACAATTTTCGCGACCTATAAAATCAACTAGCCTTGATCCACTGAGTTCAAATATGCCATTAGTTTTGTCTAATTTTGCCTCTAGCGAAAAATCCCATTTCAAGCTCATGAAACCCTAAAATGGTATATTCTACAAACGGCCATTAAAACTCAATTAGAGCTCCAGAAACGACCAGAGCACCAAACTAAACACAAATATATGTCTACATCTTATTAAACATGCATGAATGATCAGATACGAGGTGATTTATGTTTGAACAAACCGTGGCTTGTGTGACTCGATTTGTGAGGCTTTGATGCTTAAAATTTATTTGGATAGGTTCAATGAAGTTCAGAGATGATGTTTGAATACTTAGTTTGGATTAAAACTAGCTTGAACTCAAAATTCAAAATTTGAATTTCTTTGAAATTTTCAAGTTGCTACAAGTATGATACAAGCATGGATTTGGTTCTGAAATTGTGTGTCTCCTCCTACTGAAGTGTTCTACTTCATTTATAAGCAATGAAGTGCTTAAAATTGAAGCTATCAAGCATTGATTGCTTTTTGAACTTTGAATTTTTTAATATAAAAAATCTTGAATTCTTTGGCCATGGCTTTGAATTTTCTTCAATCTCTTGCTCTAGGCCTGCTATGTGCTTCTCTTGCTGCAGAGTTGAATCATTCTTGGTGGCTTTAGTTTAAGAATCAAGCATTGTATCATTATCCTTCACCATTTCTTTTTCAATTTAATTTTAAATGTAATAAAATTAAACCAAAAAAGAAATAAAAATTCTATGGGCCTTAGGTTGGTCGTGGGAGGCCCTTAACATTGTTAGAATCATGTTTGGATCATGGAAACTTGGCCCCTTTAGGAAAAAAAACATTTTTGATCAATGTTGGTTTCATGCATTTTCCCAAAATATAGCCAACTTCAACAAGGCATAAATCCCTCAATTTTTATCATATGAAGGAGTTCTTGTAATTTTTAGAAACCTCAAGATGTCCTCTACAAGCTACTTTGGAAACTTTTTTTCATTTGGAGAAGTTATCTTGATGTTATGGCCTTTGACAAAAAACCACTTTTTGTTGACTTTGAAAATGACCTGTAATGTCTGAGCTCGTATTTTTCAAATGGTGAATCCAATGACCATGGGATCAATTGAATTTGAAATATAATTGAATTTCCTTCAAAACAAGCTTTGGTTGGAATTTTTTGAATGAACAAGGAGAGAGTTATGGCCGGTCAAAGTTATGTTGACTTTTTAGGAGAAAACCCTAATTTTGAAACTTAGGGTTTTGTTGATTTTTGATCTTTCCTTAATGAATTATGATCAACCAATGATCAAATGATTAATCTTTTGACAAAATATGGATGTTGACAAAAAATTTCATTTTTGACTGTCTGTTGACTTTTCGGTCAAACTGGTCGTCTGTTGACTGTTTGAGCTGTTGACTATGCGTCTGAGTGAATTGAAGTTTGAAAATTTGTATGGTGGTGCTTTGAGATATATGGAGGTCCATGAAATCCATTTGAGGTCTCAAAAAACTTGTTCTCCTGAAAAAAACAAAAACACTAGTTAGGGACTGTTTGTGTAGGAGACAGTTATGCGTACCTGATTTTTGTGCAGAAATATACTGTACACGAACGAAATTACCGATAATAACCTTGAAAAATATTTAATGCGCAGAAAAATAAATATTTACCTAGCAGAAAACACACATAATATTATCTGGATAATTAAACTACAGTACGACAGATAGTACGACATTTAATACTGACAGTACAAATATTACATAATATAATGAACAGTACGACAAATAAACGGTACATTATTTGAAAACAAAAGATACGACAAACTTTAAAAATGACGATTAAAAACCCATGCTATAAATAACAACATATAGATGATCGGGAGTGTAAACAACCCAGGTCCGCATTTTTCAGGACTATGCAGACAGAAAAAGGACATGATCACCTCCAAGACGGTGATGACCATAAGAAAACACGTATCCATCCACTTCGCCATTTTTGCCGGGGAAGAAGAGAAAATAAATATGAGGTAGAAATTTGAGAGATGAGTTGAAATTTGATGTGAGAAATTATGAAAAAAATGAGAGATATTTATAGAGTGAAAAGAAGGATAGAGCCGTTGGGGAATGAAGTGATTCCGTACAAAAAAGGAAAATTTGAGTGGTAGTAGGATTTGAAAGAAAGTGTATGGTAGGGTTTGAAAAGAGAAATGTATAAAATAAAGTTAGGATTTGATTTTGAAAGAAAGAGATTTGAAAAGAAAGGAAAAGATTTTGAAAATAATAGAATATAGTACAAAAATTAGTGGGAAACAAAAAACTAATAATAATTTACTCGTTACCAGTACAGTCTGAATCCCCGGACTTTGCGCCTGCAAAAAATTTAATTCTGTACCAATTGCGTCAGTACTATTTATCTGCAAATAAATCTCAAATAAACAGTGTGTGTGAAGTGATAAACAGTAATTGGCGTTTGTGTAAGAATAAATTCAACAGCGAACCAAAATACCGTATAAGAAAAATTCTAAAAACTGAGTATTCATAAAATCAGGATGTTTATGGAATAAAATCCAAGATTATATGAAACTCCCAATTATTAGACAGAAGTCTGTTGCCTTCTTTCTGAAAAAGATGCGGGCAAATTTTGGGGTATAACAGTTGCCCCTATTCAGTCTTCTTAAACCTGAAGAGACTGATTAGAATCTGAAGGTAGAAGATGATTGAATATTTTAGATGCCCTGAAAATTTGCACTTACCTCCACCGGAAGTGATGCTGGAAATTGCATTTGAGTGTTGTCTGAGAAATGTTGTTGGCAGATCGAAACATTACCTGAGATGGGCTTTCAGATGCCATCTGGCAAATGTGTTGATGGTTTGTTCATCAGAATGAATCCATTGATTATATCTTGATGAAGGATTTGAAAACCTCTGCGTTGACCGTTTCGGAACCGTCCAAGGTTACCGCTTTAAGTCTGGGAGGCTGATCGTTACGGAACTGTCCAATGTTTTTCCGTTTTAGATTTTGAAAGTTGATCTATGAGGAATCGTCCGAGGTATCAGCTTTAGATCTTTGAAGGTTGATCGTTGTGGAACCGTCTGAGGTATCCGCTTTGGATCTTGAAGATTGATCGTTGTGGAACCGTCTGAGGTATCTGCTTTAGATCTTTGAAAGTAGATCATTATGGAACCGTCTGAGGTATCCGCTTTGGATCTGAAGGTAGATCGTTAAGGAACCGTCCAAGGTATCGACTTAGATCTGCGGGTAGATCATGAATGAACCGTCTGAGGTATCGACTTAGATCTGTGTTGCTTGTTTTGAGTTGATAGGTGATTTGGAAAGAGAGATCTCTTCAGAATGAATCTTTGGCTTGATTATATCTGAGAGGACTGTTCGTCTGAATAGAATTCAGGGGAACACTGCATGTGACTGAGAACAACTTTTCTGAGGATATTCGTCCACCTGAAAAAATCAAGTTAGTGACATGCAATGTTATGATGCATGTAATGTATATGTTGAGATTCTCAAACTAAATGAGAAACGTGCAGGTTATGTATGCGTTTGTCATGAAACATTATATGCTATGTATGAATATGCATATGATGTATGACTTATGCAATTTAGAGCGTATCAAACTTCTGGTTGGGAAAATAAATCCCTGCTTTCTATTTTGGAAACGAAGGCATTGTGATTGTTGATGATATTTGCTATCTTGTTCGAGTATACTCGGCTGGGGAACTTCCTTGTGGACCAGAGTACTCTGTTGAGGGATCTTTGACTACTGCTTGGGGATGAAGGGTAGTTTGAACATTCTGATTTTGATGCACTTTAAATAAAAAAGATATGTAATCCTCCGATGCACTATTTGACCAAGCCTCGATGTGGGGACCACACCTTCTGGGGATAGTGCTCTTGAAAAGCCTTGCTGGGGAATAAAGTTTCTCGAATCGCTTTGTTGGAGAGAAAAATCTCATTGAGGAATTTGCTGAGAAATACGTCTCTGTTGGGGAATTTTCTTCTGAAGCTTGTTTCGGGATGATGTCCAGATGATTGGGACACTACCTGAATGCTATTCCTGTTTTTCTTATAAACATCAGTCATATTCAAATGCATATGTTCATTCAAAATTATCATTGGGACGTTTATGTATTCAAAACAGAAAAAAATGAAAACATTGATTTTGAGCATGAACTGTATTGACTTTGAAAGAGAGCCATAATAGGCGGATTAGTACAAGGAGACAAAAATCCTAGTAGTAGGAAATTGTCATAAAACTTTGAAAAGTACTTATAAAGAGAAATAGCTATGTGAAAACAATCCAGTCAAGTTTCAACTCTGCTATTGCCAATCTGTCTTCGAACATCTCATCCCTCACTTGTTGGAAGAAAGTGATTGGACTGATTGGTGCCTTTAATGTGCTGAAACTTGAAGGTGAGTAGGTAGCCAAACGGGACATAGTCGTACGCTTTATTCCCTAACTTTTGCCTAGGCTGCTTTTTCAGGTTTTCAGCCTACCGGGATAATTATTTATTTTTTTAGTCTCTAACTTTTGCGTGGATCGCCCTTTCAGGTTTTCAATCCACTGAGACGCTCATTTTTGCCTAAGTCGCCCTTTCAGGTTTTCAACTTAGCGAGCTTTTCTTTAAGCGAAATACTTTTTGACTATGTCCGCATTTACAGGGTGTGGGAAATCCTCGCCATCCATAGTGGTAAGCAACATGGCTCCGCCGGAGAATACTTTCTTGATTACGAACGGTCCCTCATAAGTGGGAGTCCACTTGCCCCTGGGGTCACCTTGTGGTAGGATGATGCGTTTTACAACCAAATCACCGGTTTGATATGCCCGACTTTTGACTTTCTTGTTGAAGGCTTTGATCATACGCTTCTGGTACAACTGACCATGACAAATAGCTGCGAGCCTCTTCTCATCAATCAAGTTTATCTGGTCCAACCGAGTCTGAATCCAATCGTCTTCATCTAGATCGGCTTCTTTCATAATCCTTAGGGAAGGAATCTGAATTTCAATTAGAAGAACTGCCTCCATACCATAGACTAAGGAAAATGGAGTTGGCCCTGTTGAAGTACGTGCTGATGTGCGATAACCATGAAGAGCAAAAGGTAACATCTCATGCCAGTCTTTGTAGGTTACTGTCATCTTTTGTATGATCTTCTTAATGTTCTTGTTGGCAGCTTCCACCGCGCCATTCATCTTTGGTCGATATGGAGAGGAATTATGATGTTTGATCTTGAACTGTGTGCAGAGTTCAGTAATCATTCTGTTGTTTAAATTTGTGCCATTGTCTGGGATGATCCTTTCAGGGATGCCATACCGACAAATGAGATTGTGCTTGATAAACCGGACCACAACATTCTTGGTGACTGAAGCAAACGAGGCTGCTTCTATCCACTTTGTGAAGTAATCAATAGCGACCAGGATAAAGCGATGTCCGTTGGAGGCAGTAGGCTTGATTTCTCCAATCATATCAATACCCCACATTGCAAAAGGCCAAGGAGCCGTCAGGACGTTTAATGGGACTGGAGGTACATGTACCTTGTCGGCATATATCTGGCATTTGTGACAGGTTCTAGAGTGACGATGGCAGTCTGTCTCCATGGTAGACCAGTAATAACCTGCTCTTAAGATCTTTTTAGCCATTGTATGTCCACTTGAATGAGTACCAAAGGCACCATCATGTATGTCTTCCATAATCTGTTCCGCTTCCGTCTTGTTCACACAACGAAGCAAAGTCGAGTCATGGTTGCGTTTGTACAGGATTCCATTACTTAGAAAGAATTTGGCAGCAAATCTTCTTAGAAACTTTCTATCGTTAATGGATGCCCCTTCAGGGTATTCTTGGACTTCGAGATATCTTTTTACTTCATGGAACCATGACTTTTCTTCCACTCCTTCGGCATCCATCTCATTGCAATAGGCTAGTTCATCCTGTCTGTAAATGGTGATCATTGGAGCCTCATTGTCCCACCTGACTTTGAACATGGATGACATGGTAGCTAAGGCATCAGCCAATTGATTTTCTTCGCGCGGGATATGTTCAAAAGTGATTTCTTCAAAATAAAGAATCAAACTCAGTACATATTCTTTGTATAGAATTAGATTCGGGTGCTTAGTGTCCCATTCCTCTTTGACTTGATAAATTACAAGCTCCGAGTCTCCGTAGACCTCCAGGAACTTGATTCTTAGATCAATTGCAGCTTTGAGACCCAGAATGCATGCTTCATACTCGACTATATTGTTAGTGCAGTTAAAGCATAATCTGGCAATGAATGGTGTATAACCTCCTGTAGGAGAAATGATCACAGCTCCGATGCCATTGCCAAGTGCATTAGAAGCTCCATCAAAAACCATAGTCCATCGGGATCCTGGCTCAGGTCCTTCCTCCGGTCCTGGTTGTTCGTAGTCAGTAACTAGCATAATGTCTTCATCTGGGAAGTAAAAATTCAACGCTTGATAATCATCCACTGCTTGATGAGCCAGATGATCAGCTACCACACTTCCTTTGATCGCCTTTTGTGAAGTGTACTGGATGTCATACTCTGTTAAGATCATTTGCTATCTTGCTATTCTTCTAGAGAGAGCAGGTTTTTCGAACACATATTTGATAGGATCCATTTTGGAGATCAGGAAAGTGGTATGGTTTAGCATATACTGCCTTAGTCGGCGAGCCGCCCATGCTAAGGCACAACAAGTTTTCTCGAGTAGTGAGTATCTTGTCTCACAATCGGTAAACTTTTTGCTAAGATAGTAGATCGCATGCTCTTTTCGGCCAGACTCGTCATGTTGCCCCAGTACACACCCCATTGAATCTTCTAACACTGTTAGGTACATTATCAGAGGTCTCCCTTCCACTGGTGGTAACAAGATTGGCGGTTTTTGGAGATATTCTTTGATCTTATCAAAAGCTAATTGGCATTTTTCATTCCATCTTTCCACTTGATCTTTCTTCAACAGTTTGAAGATCGGCACACAAGTAGTAGTCATATGAGCAATAAATCTGGCTATGTAGTTCAGACGTCCCAGGAATCCTCTGACTTGTTTCTCGGTACGGGGTATGGGCATTTCTTGAATGGCTTTGACCTTAGCAGGATCAACTTCAATACCTTTGCTGCTGACGATGAAACCTAAGAGTTTACCGGATCTTACTCAAAAGGTACACTTGTTCGGATTCAGTCGCAACCTGTACTTCTTGAGTCTGTCAAACAGCTTGTGCAGATGACCCAGATGTTTTTCTTCAGTGTTGGACTTTGCAATCATATCATCGACATAAACCTCTATTTCTTGATGAATCATATCATGGAACAGAGCTACCATTGCACGCTGATATGTTGCTCCTGCATTCTTTAAACCAAAGGGCATCACTTTGTAACAAAAGGTTCCCCAGGGTGTTGTGAAGGTTGTTTTTTCCATGTCTTCGGGCGCCATCTTGATTTGATTGTACCCTGAGAATCCATCCATAAAGGAGACTACCTTGCATTGTGCAGTATTATCAACCAGTACATCGATGTGAGGTAAAGGGAAATCATCTTTGGGGCTTGCCCGATTCAGATCTCTGTAGTCTACACACATTCTGACTTTCCCGTGTTTTTTAGGCACAGGCACGATGTTAGCTATCCATGGAGGATAACTCACAACTTTCAGAAAGCCAGCATTGAATTTCTTTTCAACCTCGTCTTTGATCTTCTTGGACATATCGGGCCTACTTCTTCGCAGCTTCTGCTTAACTGGAGTGCTACCTTCTTTGATTGGCAGGCGATGAACCACAATATCCGTGTCAAGGCCAGGCATATCTTCATAGGACCAGGCGAATATCTCAACATAGTCTTGTAACATTTGAATCAGTATTTGCTTGACACTGTCTTCTAGATCAGCCCCTATCTTGACTTCTTTCTTTTCTTCGTCACTGCCCAAGTTGATAACTTCAATTGGTTCTTCATGCGGCTGTATAGTCTTTTCCTCTTGTTCTAATAGCCTTGCAAGTTCCCTTGGTACTTCACAATCTTCCTCACTTTCGTCCTCAGTTTGGTATATCGGATTTTCAAAGTCATGACTGGTAATAGCAGAATTGTTATCAACAGGATCCAGAGTGAATGTGAATCTGCATTTATTATGTGGGTGTGTGTAAGAACACATAGCTATTTGAAAATGAATAAAGCAAAGAAAGAAAAAGGATCACAAAATTTGAATATGCAAACGTCCCATGATTTTATTGAATGAACATGATCATGATATGACAAACCCTTATAAAAAGGACCAGTGTGCTTCGGGAAAGGCACCTGGCTTTTAAGTTCATGGTTCGATAGTACAGGAACCATTTTTATCTTTGAACATATAAACAACGAAAACAGGAAATTGCATTTACTCCTGATCGAAGGAGATAACATCTTCAGCTTCCCAGTTGTTCAATCCTTTGGTATGAGTAGGGAATACCCAGCTGCTCCAGTTGTAGTTGTCTTCTTCATCTTCCACAGCATTGATTCCTTTGGTGGTGAAATGAGCTGTTGATCCTTCAGGGTGAGCAAGATACTCTGCTGGATACGAGAGCCCAGGCTGAGATACTTCTGTAGGCTGAGAGAGATATCCGATAAGATCGTCCCATCCAGTTGGGATGATTTCTTTGAGGGAGACTTGTGCATTCTGGGGAGCAGCGTACTGCATCAGAAAATCATTCTCATTATTTGGTGTTTCCCAGACTTCTTTTGGACTAGGTGGGCTTTGGTATTGCTCAGTAATGGAACTTGTGAAACTTTTGCAATCTTCAAACTGATCACCCCATCCAGTTGGGACGATGTCTTCAATGGCAATAAAAGAACTCTGAGGTGCAGTGTACTTTACTAGAAAATCATACCCGCCGCTTGGTTCTCCCAAAGTATCCCAAACTTCCATGGAAACAGGTGGAACTTCATTTGGATATTGCTGAATAATATGGTTCAAAATCACTCAATCGTCTTCAATAGCATTCACTCCTTGGCTGATGAAATGTGACATTAATCCTCCAGAAAGAGGACTTTGATCGTTCTTTTGAGTTTCATCAGCATAGCCCAGACCTAGCTTATCGAACTTGTAAGGCACATCAAGGAGTTGCCCCCACACTGTGCAACCACCTTCTTCGATCACAGCTTTGGCATCTTTGAGAGAAGCCATAGTTGGAGTTACTTTTGTAGCAGGAGTAGCAGAAATATGTTTGGCAGTAGAGACATCTGAAGGGACCACCTCAAAAGATTGGCAGGGAGTTTCGATGAATTCTCCATCCATCTTAACATACTTGGAGTTGCTCAGGTGGCTAACCACATATTCTTCTTCGCCATAAACTATGACGACCTTACCTTTTACCAGATACTTTAACTTCTGATGCAGGGTAGAAGTTACAGCATTTTCCCCATGTATCCAAGGGCGTCCTAGTAAACAGGAATATGCTGGGTGAATTTCCATTACATAAAAGGTAGAGTCAAATATCTGAGAGCCCACTCTGATTGGGAGCTTCACTTTTCCGTACACTGTTCTTGTTGACCCGTCGAAGGCTCTTACCACAACATCGCTTGGTTGTAACACAACTCCTTCGAAGTCAATTTTTTCCAGTACTGCTTTTGGTAACACGTTCAAAGAGGAACCGTTGTCTACCAGCACATGAGACAGAGTAGTGTCGTTACATTCAATAGAGATGTGCAGGGCTTTATTGTGATTTTTCCCAGCAGGGGTTAAATCAGCATCAGAGAAACCGAGACCGTTATTCACTGTTAGACTGGCAACACAATTTTCGAATTGATCGACTGAAATCTCCTGTGGTACATGTGCAGCTTTCAGGAACTTCATCAGGGCCTTGGCATGAGCCTCTGAATACTTTAGCAGAGACAGCATTGAGATTTTTGAAGCAGTGTGCCCCAGTTGTTCGACAATATTGTAATCACTTTTGCAGATGATTTTCAATATTTCCTCCATTTCTTGCCTCGACGGATCTTCAACAGTGACTTCCACCGGTACGTGAACTGGTTCAACTAGTGGCTCCTTGCCTCGAGCATTGATATCTTGATTATGAACTGGGATTTGGACTGGATTAGTAGCACCATTTGGAGAAATTTCTGGTGAAAAGATCCTTCCACTTCTCGTAATTTTACTAGTACCCACAATATTATCAACAGTTGGAGTAGTAAAATTCACGGCCTCTTCAGTCAAGGTGTCTTGTTTAACTCCATGGACATAAACATTAGTGTCATAACTCCACAGGACAGCTTTGTCTGAGGAGTATGGAAATGGAGTCGGACTGGTGATGATTACCGATGCCACTTTGGGTGCAGCAGAAATTTTGAAAGGAGTTTTGGTAGGGATTTTCAATGGTATGTTAGAAACCACTGAGACGTCCTCTATCCTCATCCCATTTGCAAAAACTTCGCATAAATTGTCCATAGAAGGGAGCCTCTCAAACATAATGATACGACGATCCATCCACTTTTGAATTCCTATTTTCAGATTCTCACAACCATTGGGTAGGTGTGCACAATAAAAGCAATCAGGGTCACAACCTGGAAAGAAACCAGCTCGGATTAGCTTTCTTTTGACTTCAAGGAGCGGAGTTGACAATTCTCTCACATCATAGATGTAAACAGTGTCTATGATAGCATTAACGGTCTTGTCGTGCTTTGGCATAGGTGCAGTGATGACATTTGGAGTCTCTGGAGGATCGAATTCAATTTCCCCAGCATCTATAATGTCTTGTATTTTATTTTTCAGGGCCCAACAGTGATCTGCGTCATGTCCTGGACAGTTAGAATGGTATGCACATGTTGCATCGGGGCGATAACTCGGAGAGGAAGTGTTGACATTCTTTGGAGGGTCTTTCAATGTGATCAGATTTGCTTTTAACAAGTGCTGCAATGCTTGAGAGATTGGCATATTGATTCTGGTGAAATTTCTTCTTGGTGCATCTGGTCGACGCGTATACTTCGGCGGTTGATCTTTTTGAGGTGCGGATGCAAAGATCAGAACAGCCCCTACAGATTGGTGATGCTCACTTTTGCGACTTTTCTGACTGTGCATTGTATTGACTTCATTTCTCCCACTGATGGGCCTCTTTGTAGTACCAGAGGAGGAGCCTATTTGAATTTTTCCACTTTGAATACCGCTTTCAACGCGCTCTCCAGTTAATATCAGGTCAGTGAAACCTGACGACGAGCTTCCCAGCAAATGACTGTAGAAAGGGCCAGTTAAAGTGCCCATGAACATGTCAACCAGCTCGCGATCAGATAAGGGTGGTTGAACCCTTCCAGCCAAATCTCTCAACTTTTGTGCATACCCTTTGAAACTTTCTTTTGGTGCCATAGACATGCCCCGTAGTTGAGTACGGGTTGGTGCAAGGTCAGCGTTGTATTGATACTGTTTGTAGAAAGCAGCAGCCAAATCTTCCCAGGTGTGAACTTTTGCACTTTCTAGTTGGTAGTACCACTCGAGTTATGTACCCGACAGACTTTCCTGGAAGAAATGAATCCATAATTTGTTATCTGCTGTATGAGGTAGTATCTTCCTCACATAGGACCTCAGATGTAGTTTTGGGCAAGAAACTCCATCATACTTTGCAAAGACATGAACTTTGAACATTGGAGGAATAACAATATCTGAGACGAGTCCAAGATCATTGAAGTCTAAACCATGTATTTTTTGTATCTCCATAGCTTTCATGCGTTCTTCCAACTGCTGGTATTTGTCATCACCCTGTTCGTCTTCGGAATGATAATCTTCTTCGTTAGAAGAAAGAGAGGGTTTGGCAGAACCCTGGTTGCTGTGATTGTCTTCTCGATCACCTTCACCGACTATTTCAGGGATCAGTGTCTTTTTGGACCTCTTGACTGGGATTTTGACCTTCCTTGCAAGGTGACTTAAGCCTACAGATCCTTTGGGCTTCTTTTTCTTCTTGATTATCAGGGCTTTCAGTTCTTGTAGCCCCTTTGCTAGCTCCAGAATTGCTACCTGAACTTGGGCGTTCTGTGCTTCGAGATTCTTGACGCTTGTTTCGGAATCCATCTCTTCTGACTGAAATAAACAGCAAGGAGATGAGAAACCCGTCATGTGAACCTGTTATGCAATGTTTATGAATGAAATGCATATGCAATGTTTTCAAGGATCTTGGAATTTAGATTTGTTTAAACAAAAGAGAAACAAACACTTATCAGTCAAACAATTATTTCTTTTTCTCTTTTTTTTTTATTTGCCTCTTTCGGGCTTACAAGATAAAATAAAGAAAATGAAGGATTCCTCAAGCCTCCCATGGACGCTTTCTCTTTGCACCCAGGAATGTGTTGATCTGCTGTTCTTCTTGGAGTTGTCTGGTGAGCTCCAACACTTTCCTCTCATAGTCTTGACAGTGTGCTTTGAAGGTGTCTCTTTCTTCTCTTAGTTGAACCCAAGATTTCTGCAGCTCTTCCAGGTCAGTCGGCATGTCCGGATGTAGAATAACTCGAGGTTCGTCCCCTTCGATTTCTGGCTAAATAGTCACAGGTAGAATAGCGGGATATGGCATGATGAGCTTCTGAGCACGAGCCCGCACCCATTTGAGGTAAGGCTCCATGGGAATAGAGTTCCATTGTCCTAAAGTTTTGCTTTCTACTTTGTAGACACTGCCCCACGCATGTATAAACCTTCGTCGATGTCTTTGGGAATCATCTTCGTAGTCGAACACAATGCCACGGATAATCATGCCATGAGGGCCGTTTCTTCGTGCATATCCGAATTGACGCAAAGCTAAAGAGGGGTTGTAAGTGATGCCTCCCCTGATGCCAAGGAGTGGCACATTAGGGTACTCTCCACAATGGTCAATGATAGTGATGTCTCTTTGAAAGAAGTTGTTCCACCGGATATCTAAATGAGACAAAGACATAATCCTGCGAGACCATTGCATCCTTTGTTCGTTTCTCAACACTGATCGGGGAAGGTGTAATGTGAAGCATCTAGCCAGCAGTGGTACACAGCACATAAGAGTTCCTCGTTTCTTCATGGTACGAGCGTGTAGGGAATGTAGAATGTCTCCCAGCAAGGTAGGTACCGGGTTGCGGGTTAAGAAAATGTTGATAATGTGTACACTTATGAACTGGTCGGGATTAGGGAATAAAACCAACCCATAAATCAAAAGAGCCACAACTTCTTCAAAATCTAGGTAACTTCTGTTTTTTAGTAGTAATCGAGCCTTTTCCATTAAGAACTTAGGAAGCAAACCCTTGACTCCACTCTTTGTTTCCCAATTGGACTCGATTTCTGACTTTCGCAAATGTAAGGCAGCAGCAATGATTTCAGGTTTTGGAATCTTTTCTAAACTAGTGAAAGGTAATTGATCTCGAACAGGTAATCCAATTAATTCAGAAAACTCTTCCAAAGTGGGTACTAACTGGTAATCAGGGAATGTAGAACAATGATGTTCGGGATCAAAGAACTAGAACAGGACCCGTATCATGTCTTCTTCAAATTTTGAGGTAACCAAATGGAGTAGGTGACCGTGCTTTTTAGTGAATTGAGCATTTCTGGGAAATTCTGATATTAAGTCCTTAAATTCAGATGATACTGTTGAAATGTTGATCCGGACATAATCTCTGGTAGCGGGAGCCATTACCTGTAACAACAAAACAAAGGTAAACTCTTCGATCCTTGAATTGATTAGTGAGAAAATGATATGTTTATGATGCTTATGATGTCATGATGTCAAACATGTGGCACACACAAACAAATCAAACAATAGCCTTAGGTTTAAAGGCTTGCATGAGGTTGATAGGTGATACCCTCCCCACTGAAGTTGAGTTGGTTAAAACCTGTCTTAAAATAGTATTCGGGTTCTATGATCCTTGGAGACAACATCTCAATACGGCGCTCGGACGGCCGATCAAAACATTCCTCGAGGATAACTAACTTCGATCAATTTCAAAGCTTGTCACTTAATAGGCCACAAGTCAAGTTCAACTAAAGGTTCTAAGACAAATTAGTGTTTAATGACATTCCGGAAGCCTAACATACTCCTTGATCGTTTTCAAGGGATATCAGTATAAACCAAAGTGTCGCACTAACGGTGACCACCAGATTAACCGTATCGGTACATGCCGTACAGTTTCCTTGGTCTATTGTCACATACTTAAGGTATCTCGAGATTCAGGTTAGAATCTTTCACACAAGCAAATACCCAAACAAACCTTTGAAAAATAGAACAATCAAGACAAGCAATTGAAAACATCAAAGTGATCTAGACTCTAAGGTAACCCCTTTTGAAAACATTTTGATTTTTGAATGTCCCCAGCAGAGTCGCCAGTTCTGTCACCCTCGGTTTTTTATATATCTCGCGTGAGAGATACGAACTGACTCTTCTTTTGTTTTTGAGTTTTGAAAATCAGAGAGTCGCCACCGACTTTTATTTTATCCAATTAAGGAAAGGTTTATAAAAGAAACAGAAAAAGACCTTTAAGAGATTTTGGGTTCGAGGGTAGGTTATACAAAGGGAAGGTATTAGCACCCCTTTGTATCCATGGTTATCCATGGGCTCTTAATTGCTTAGCTCACTTGTTTTGAATCATTTGTCTTGCCTTGAAATGCTTGTATGTGGTTTTAAAATTCATTTTGTAAATTGACTTTGTAATGATCCTTGTGCGGATGTATACAAAGTGTTTTATCTTTCGAAAGATGTTTTAAAAAAAAAGATTTAACTTCGTAATGATCCTTGTTTGGATATATACCAAGTGTTGTCTTTTTTGAAAGTTTTATTTAGAAAAACAATGACATATGAGACATTTTTTTGTTTTGATTTGAGCAAGCAATTAGGAGATCTACCCTAAGTTTATAAAGTCCTTTCCTATTTATTTTAGAAAATTCTCCTTTGACCGGATGTAAACAAAAGTTTAGATTTGCATTTGAAACAATAGAATTTGATTTTTGAAAAGAGTAACAGAGGGATTACCCTAAGAGGTGCAAGTGTGATTGTGTTATGATTCAGATATTTTTGTCTTTGAAGTTAGTGATCTAACGCTTCGGTTTTTATCTTTGACATACACGCAGTTTTATATGTACAGAATTTAAAGTGCGGGAATGTAAAATGCGGAAAGTAAATCTACGCTATTACATCGATTGTGCGGGAATGTAAAATGCGGAAAGTAAATCTACGCTATTTACATGAATTTGACAACCTATACACTTATCTATGAATTTAAATTGCAATAAGATAAAGGGAGAATATTTTTTGATTTTTTTAGATGGTTGATTTTAATTAGAATTAGTGCATGATTAATTTAATTAAATGAGAAAAATGAGAAATAAAATTTAAACCTAAAAATTAAGTCTAAAATATGTTCAAAATGTTTGTTAATTAATTTTAAAACAAAACTAATTTTTTGGATTTTTTGAAGTTGTTTTGGAAATTTATTAAGCTAATTAACATATAATTATATAAACAAGTATACAAATAATTAAAACTTAAAGAGAAAAATATTCTAAATATGTACAAAATTAGTCTATAATACATAAACTAAATTTAGTAAAAAGAACAAATTTTTTCTGATTTTTTTGATAGGTTGAAATAATTAAAAAGCAAATATATAAATATATACTAATTAATTAAACAAAATATTTTAATTATTAAGAAAAATAAAATATTTTTGTGTCAAAAATTAATAGATTATTTTATAAACCTAAAAATATTTTTATTATATTTTTTTGATTTTTAAAACTATTTTAAATTAATTTTGCAAGTTATATTAAATAAAATGGAAAATAAATAATTAATGATCAAGTGTGGTTGGCTGGAGATTCCATGGTAAGGACTAGCATGTCATAAGCGTTAGATGAGCTGGCAAGTTAATCTGAGGGTGATTAGAGTGGAGGCACGTGGTAACAATATAACCTGCAAAACACTGGATCACAAATTAATTTAAAAAAAACACGCGCGCGCTCTGGCCAATAGGGAGAGGCCACGTCTTCATCTTCAACCTCTCGCCACCACTTTTAACAGCGCTTTTGTAAAAACAATGCTGTAATAAGTGAGTCTCAAACCTGCAAAATAGCGAATAGGGGCAAACTCATGCAAAAAAATTTCGCGACCTATGAAATCAACTAGCCTTGATCCACTGAGTTCAAATATGCCATTAGTTTTGTCTAATTTTGCCTCTAGCGAAAAATACCATTTCAAGCTCATGAAACCCTAAAATGGTATATTCTACAAACGGCCATTAAAACTCAATTAGAGCTCCAGAAACAACCAGAGCACCAAACTAAACACAAATATATGTCTACATCTTATTAAACATGCATGAATGATCAGATACGAGGTGATTTATGTTTGAACAAACCGTGGCTTGTGTGGCTCGATTTGTGAGGCTTTGATGCTTAAAATTTATTTGGATAGGTTCAATGAAGTTCAGAGATGATGTTTGAATACTTAGTTTGGATTAAAACTAGCTTGAACTTAAAATTCGAAATTTGAATTTCTTTGAAATTTTCAAGTTGCTACAAGTATGATACAAGCATGGATTTGGTTCTGAAATTGTGTGTCTCCTCCTACTGAAGTGTTCTACTTCATTTATAAGCAATGAAGTGCTTAAAATTGAAGCTATCAAGCATTGATTGCTTTTTGAACTTTGAATTTTTTAATATAAAAAATCTTGAATTCTTTGGCCATGGCTTTGAATTTTCTTCAATCTCTTGCTCTAGGCCTGCTATGTGCTTCTCTTGCTGCAGAGTTGAATCATTCTTGGTGGCTTTAGTTTAAGAATCAAGCATTGTATCATTATCCTTCACCATTTCTTTTTCAATTTAATTTTAAATGTAATAAAATTAAACCAAAAAAGAAATAAAAATTCTATGGGCCTTAGGTTGGTCGTGGGAGGCCCTTAACATTGTTAGAATCATGTTTGGATCATGGAAACTTGGCCCCTTTAGGAAAAAAAACATTTTTGATCAATGTTGGTTTCATGCATTTTCCCAAAATATAGCCAACTTCAACAAGGCATAAATCCCTCAATTTTTATCATATGAAGGAGTTCTTGTAATTTTTAGAAACCTCAAGATGTCCTCTACAATCTACTTTGGAAACTTTTTTTCATTTGGAGAAGTTATCTTGATGTTATGGCCTTTGACAAAAAACCACTTTTTGTTGACTTTGAAAATGACCTGTAATGTCTGAGCTCGTATTTTTCAAATGGTGAATCCAATGACCATGGGATCAATTGCATTTGAAATATAATTGAATTTCCTTCAAAACAAGCTTTGGTTGGAATTTTTTGAATGAACAAGGAGAGAGTTATGACCGGTCAAAGTTATGTTGACTTTTTAGGAGAAAACCCTAATTTTGAAACTTAGGGTTTTGTTGATTTTTGATCTTTCCTTGATGAATTATGATAAACCAATGATCAAATGATGAATCTTTTGAAAAAATATGGATTTTGACAAAAAATTTCATTTTTGACTGTCTGTTGACTTTTCGGTCAAACTGGTCGTCTGTTGACTGTTTGAGCTGCTGACTATGCGTCTGAGTGAATTGAAGTTTGAAAATTTGTATGGTGGTGCTTTGAGATATATGGAGGTCCATGAAATCCATTTGAGGTCTCAAAAAACTTGTTCTCCTGAAAAAAACAAAAACACTAGTTAGGGACTGTTTGTGTAGGAGACAGTTATGCGTACCTGATTTTTGTGCAGTGTTGAGTCTCTGTTGATCATGTGATTATCAGAAGACTTATAGAACAAAAATCTTGGAATTTTGAAATGCAAAAGATTGATTTGATTGATGGTACAAAACACGGAGAATTGCACTGTCAGCGGGTTTGACTGTCAACTGGCTGTTTGGGCATTAACATAACAGTTAAAGTGAAAATTCAACAGTTAAAGTTAATTTTTTTCTTTTTGTTTTTTGTTATGTTAATGGTGAAGATTTATTTACATGAGTTGTTAGAAAAACACAAACATAATAAATAAATAAAATATACTGTACGCAAACGAAATTACCGATAATAACCTTGAAAAATATTTAATGCCGAGAAAAATAAATATTTACCTAGCAGAAAACACACATAATATTATCTGGATAATTAAACTACAGTACGATAGATAGTACGACATTTAATACTGACAGTACAAATATTACATAATATAATGAACAGTATGACAAATAAACGGTACATTATTTGAAAACAAAAGATACGACAAAATTTAAAAATGACGATTAAAAACCCATGCTATAAATAACAACATATAGATGATCGAGAGTGTAAACAACCCAGGTCCGCATTTTTCAGGACTATGCAGACAGAAAAAGGACATGATCACCACCAAGACGGTGATGACCATAAGAAAACACGTATCCATCCACTTCGCCATTTTTGCCAGGGAAGAAGAGAAAATAAATATGAGGTAGAAATTTGAGAGATGAGTTGAAATTTGATGTGAGAATTTATGAAAAAAATGAGAGGTATTTATAGAGTGAAAAGAAGGATAGAGACGTTGGGGAATGAAGTGATTCCGTACAAAAAAGGAAAATTTGAGTGGTAGTAGGATTTGAAAGAAAGTGTATGGTAGGGTTTGAAAAGAGAAATGTATAAAATAAAGTTAGGATTTGATTTTGAAAGAAAGAGATTTGAAAAGAAAGGAAAAGATTTTGAAAATAATAGAATATAGTACAAAAATTAGTGGGAAACAAAAAACTAATAATAATTTACTCGTTACCAGTACAGTCTGAATCCCCGGACTTTGCGCCTGCAAAAAATTTAATTCTGTACCAATTGCGTCAGCACTATTTATCTGCAAATAAATCTCAAATAAACAGTGTGTGTGAAGTGATAAACAGTAATTGGCGTTTGTGTAAGAATAAATTCAACAGCGAACCAAAATACCGTATAAGAAAAATTCTAAAAAACGAGTATTCATAAAATCAGGATATTTATGGAATAAAATCCAAGATTATATGAAACTCCCAATTTTTAGACAGAAGTCTGTTGCCTTCTTTCTGAAAAAGATGCGGGCAAATTTTGGGGTATAACAGTTGGGGTCGAAAATTGTTTCTATGAAGAAGGTCTCCGAATTCGCAATTTGCCTGAAGTTTTACAGTGAAAAAATGTGTTGAACCACTGTCTTCTAGACGATAAAAAATTCATAACTCCTGCACCGTTTATCCGATCTGGTTGAAATTTTAATAGAAATTTCGTCTCGACGTCCCTGACATTTCAAATGTTGAAACCTAAGGCTAGTTCTGTACCAGAAATTCCAGAATATTGCAAAAGCATCATGATTTATCTGTCCAAATGCGTTTTCGGGCAATGCGCGACATGATTCAAAATTGCATAACTGCCTCAATTTTTATCGTATCAAGCCCATTCTGGCGGTATTATTTCACAAATTTTTTCGATTTCGATTTCCCTTCAGATTTCGGGTTCAGATTTTGATTGGAAGATCGAGTTTTAGCGCGTTCTTTGTGCGGTACACATTAAAATTCTGCACGGTTAAGTTTTCCGCCTCAGATGACTAGATGAATTTATCGCTATTCAAACACGCATAACTTCTTCACCGTTTATTGGATTGAGTCCGTTCCGGCAGCAACGGTTCACAAATTTCGTCATCTTCGATTTGTCATTGATCCCGATTCTGACTTTTGCACCGAACCGTGTTTCCTCGAAGAGGGAGCTCAAAAATGCGTTTAGGAGGGAAATTTGAAAACCAAAATTGGGAGCAATATAAATAGTTTTGTCTCCCTTTTTTCTCATTTAGTCACAATTTTCTACAAAATTCACAAACACTTTCTCCCTTCTCTCTCTTCATTCTCTCAAATCAAATAAACATTTTCTCTTCAAACTCATACCAACTTCAAGAAGTTCATTAAGAACAACAACACAAAATAATCAAAACTCCACAAATCTTTCCTCTCTTCCTCGATCCACCACCACCAATTTCACTTTCGCCGATTTCCGATCCAGCCGCACGCTGGACCGCCCTCCTTCGCATCTCCAACCACCGCGCGACAACCTCCAACCTCCGCAAGGTCCTTACTCACGGCCTCCTTCTGTCGCTGATTTTCTGGCGGTTCTCTTCCTCCGATCAGCGTCGCTTCTGAATGTGGAGCTCTGGCGTACTCCTCCCCTCCGATTTCGATTCCAATCATGGTCTCTCTCTCTCTCTCCAATTTCCTTTTCGATTCAGTAATTTTTCTTGCTATTGGATTTCGATTGTAGAAGTTGTTATTTATAGTGTGATGATAATTGTTGTTGTTAGGTAACTGTTGATAACACTTGATATTGAATGTTGATTGTTGTGAATTAAATTGTTATTGATAATAATGGATGTTGTTGATTGAATGAGTTATTGTTAGTGGATTTGTTGTGTGTTGTTGTTTGTTGTGTTCATGAGCAATGGTTGATAGTTGTTGATTCTTGAAATTCAATTGATGATGATAATGTAGTTGCTTGTGTCAATTTGTTGATTGATGTAAAAATTGCTTGAGTTGTTATTGATTATTTGAATAGGCTTCATGAAGATATTTGGAAAATAATCGGATTAAAGAGTTGTTGTTGATACTTGGATTATGCTTAAATTGTTGACTCTTGAATCCATGAATTGTGAATTGATTTTGTGATAGTTGATTGGCTCATGAACTTGAAATCGTGTTGAGAAATTAATGTATCGCGCTTACTTGATATCATGCCTTTTCATACTAATTTCAAACTTACACTGTGTGTGAATTTTGTGATAATCTTCCATGAGTCAATACTTGACCTTTGTGCACCAATTTGTGGATTTTAATGTCGATTTCGGTTGATTTTCATGAATGTTGTCATTGCTGCTCAAAATTGTTCTTATACCATGTTTCACTTTTCCAAATTGACGAATACTCACTTGCACTTGATAATACATTTAATTGTGAATTGTGTGTTTAAATTTCAGTTTCGATGCATGTTTACTTGAGTTTTTGTGAGTTGGTAAAATGCTGCCCCAAGTTGTTTATAACAGGAAATTCGTGTTCCAAGATTCATATAATGCATGTATGTTCATATGTGCTCATTCTTGGATGTTTGCTATCGCGTCATTGCATTTTTCGATGCGCTTTTCATGTGTTTCATCACCTTGTGCCAATGTTGTCCCGTTCTTTAAATATGTGCTTAATTGCGATTTCCTTATGTGGCATGCTTGCATTATCGTTGTTTTACCGGTTGTATGACTCATGTGCGCTTGGTGGTCGTTTTCACAACACTTTCTTTGCTTATGTCATTGCTGCCCCATGTATTATCTTGCACTTCCGACGCGCATTTTTCACTTCTTTCTTTGCCATTCGCTCTTCTTTAGCTTCATAATGCGATTGTGCAACCTCGGTTGCGATTTCTTGTTATTTCTAATAAGTTCCATTCTTTTCAATGATTCATAAATCATTTTTCTACCCAAGGGTTTAGTCCGAGGTCGGCCAAATTAACCTCTGATTTCACATAATCAGTGAAAATTATTTCATCTTTTAACAGCTATTTTACCACATTGTGTCTTAATCGAACAAGTCAATTATTTCCATTGAACGTCTTGTTTTTAGCAATTGCAATTGCGGACTGGTTATCAGAATTTATTGACATTAATGAAGTGGGTTTTATTCCTAATGAAATGTCTGCTAAAAAGTTTATCAACCACTCAACTTCACTACCAGTCATCTACAGAGCTACAAACTCTGATTCTATCATGGATCTTGTAATAATAGCTTACTTGGCTGATTTCCATATAATTGCACCACCACCAAGCTGTCATACCCCAAAATTTATCCGACATAATTTGCATCTGTCAATTTATTAAGAGCTTTAAAAATTAGGAGCCATAGGGTTTAATAAACCTATTATTAAACTCGGTCTCTTATAAAGTTCCGGTATAAATTGGTTTTAAATGAAATGAGGTGTGGGTAGCAAGTATTTGGGATCCAATTTATTTTGGGCCCATTTGTCTCTTTTCATTTAATCATTTTTATTATTTTTCTTACTAACTTTTAGATTATTAGTATGTTATTATTGATTTAATTAAGTTAATTGCTATTAGTGTTTAAGATAATATTAGTATTATTTTAGATATTATTATCAGTTAATAGTATTAAGCTTAATAACACAAGTGATTAAGAGGTTAATTAAACAAGTAAATAGATTAATTAAGTTTGTTGATTAATTAACTAATTAATTGAATTATTTGAAATTACTGGTTTTTTTGTTTGTTCCTTTTTTGTTTGCTGTGTGGAAAAAGAGAGAGGAAACGAAGTGATTGGAGCATTGGGCCATGGACCGGTTTGGGTCACGCATATGCCAGGCTGGATTGGGTTTGGACCGGGTCAGAATCGACCCGAATCCTGTTCACCTTCTCCCACGCGCGAAACCCTAGTTTCTGCGCAGCCTCACCAACAGAACCTCTGCGCAGCCACCCAAACCCTAATCTCAATCTCAATGCCCAGGCCCAGAGATCGGTGAATCAAAATGCAAAATCTTCAATCAATTAACAAAATCTAATCTTAACAAAGGAATCAAACCAAATCTGAATATATTAAATCAAATACGTTAATTGACAAATGAATTTACAAGGAATCAAATTAATTCTAACAATCTAATCTAATCTTTCTAAGATTGAATCTAACCTAAAACTTAATGCTATAAAACCGAAAAGAAAATGAGATAAAAGAGGCCGGGATTTTCGGGGGAGATTTTCTGGGATAGGGACTCTTGCGCCGCCGCGAACAAACCATAGGACCTTCAAGCATTCATCGGACCTGTAAACAGAAGAAACGAGAAGTGATTAGATCGAGGGAGAAAGTGAATTATCAGAGGATTTCACGGCAAAAGAAGGTTGGTATCACGTTAAACTCTTAAAATTATGTGGTGATTTGTGTTTGCATGTTTGTGTTTGGGTCGATCTGGGTAAGTTTAGGGTAGGGTTTGAAGGTTAGGGATGAAGATTCATCTTCATCCAAGTTCAGAAGGGTTCTGGGTTAGTGAAGAAGATGAAGTTATGAAGGTTCCGGTTGAAACTCAACCGGAAACCTGGGTTATGCAGTGGCTCTAGTGGCAGATGAGGGAGGCATTCCTGGTGTGTGCGGCGGGGATGCTTATCATTCTTAGGCTCTAAGAGAAAGAACGAGAGAGAGCTAAGAGAGAGAAGAGGGTTAGAGAGAGAAAGTCATATGGGAAATGAGGGTAAACCACAAAACAAAATGGGGTTAATTCCCCTGGGACCGTCAGATGGGTGACACGTGGCCTCTCAATGGCCACATGTTAGCGTGAGAAAACATGATTCTCTCCGCCTCCCTCACCATACACCCTCAAAACCAAATACATGCAATCCGTTGATGGTGATTTGAATGGGAGGAACGATCAAGATCACTGAACATGCACCATAAACCATGCACCCGCGCCTATAGGATCTGACGGACTCAAAGCCTTAATGGGCTTGCCCCTTTGCTATTCAAACCCCCCTTTAATCACTAAACTTCATAAAATACACCCCCCATGCAAAGATTAAAAGTAACCTTTAATTATTTAATTTTGTGAAATCGTAATTGTTTAATTGTTGTTTCCTTTTGATAATCTGATTTAATTTTCTCCCCGAACCGACTAAATCTATTAGTCGCATTAGGCGAGAAATAATTTTTGATCATTTAATTTATTTATTAATAACATAATTGATTTAATTTATTTTTTAATAATATAATTAATTCTAAATCAATTCTCTCCTCAACCCGACTAAACCTATTAGTCGCATTAGACGAGAGATAAAAAATACATAAAATTTAAAAACATGTTTAATTTGCTGCCCGCGACGATCATCCTATCGATCTGAGTAACCAGCAATGCCCCATTAATCCGTTAGCTATACTGACCAAATCTATTGGTCATCGCATCTAACGGTGCCATATCAAATCAGGGTTGTACGCCCAAATCTAAAACAATTTCATCACTTCACACTAAACCACGACACTACGAATTTTTATCCTAGGCAACTCAAAATGCCTTTCAGATCAAATTCATACTACGATAGGCCATTCAAAAGCCTCAAAACAACTTCAAATTCTAAGGCGTACAACCTTGTGCCCGAACTACGTAGACTCTGATCCTCCATAAGGAGGTACGTAGGCACTTGGATAACCAAGGCGAGTCCCCCTCCCTAAAATCTCAATTTTCCCCTATTCACTTTCTTAGCTATTAAACCTCAATATTTTAGCCATAAAACTGTTACCCTGGATTCAAAGCCAATAGGAAAGGGTTAAGGGTGCCTAACACCTTCCCTCAACCTGATTATAATAACTTACCCCGATCTCTAAACTGCGTAGGGTTTCCTATTCGCCCTTCAGAATAGGTGGCGACTCTAAACCTTCATTTTTAGGGCAGGTTGCTACAGCTGGCGACTCTGCTGGGGATTAATAATCAATGGTGAATTATTATGCTCCTAAGGCTTGGCAGGGTTTAGGTTTGGCAAATTATTTAGGTTTGTGGATAGCTATTAGGGTTTGGCTAGTTTGCCTAAATTAGGGTTTGGTTTAGGATTTAGGTTTTCCTTTTTTATTAAATATTTAAATTTTTATTTATTTATTTATTCACCTGCAATTTATTCATTTACGTTCAATTTAATTAAATATTTTTATATTTGTTATTTTATTGTATTCTGTTGGGGTATTATAAATTGCTGTTAAGCCTAAGCGTGGGAATTATAATAATGACCAGAGGGGAATTACATCGCCTACGAGTCTTATTATAATTCCACTCAGAGTGGGTTAAATATTCGGAAAGGTCTGATACGAGGCTCGACCTTGTTGAGGGCTGGACTGGGTATTTAGCTGATCTCTCTGGGAACCAACCCCTAAAATTTGAACCTCATGGACCAATGAGTTGTTCCAAAATCCAAAGAGACAAAAAGTCTCGGCGGCTACGAACGATCCCATGAGACCTTCTAGAACATTCCCATGGGAAGGGTAGGCTTCTGAGCCGTTACGTCGAACCTATGAACCTAGGGCTTATGTGCTTATGTGTTTAACTGTACGCTTTCATTATTTCTTATATATATATCTCATATAATTGTGGCATTCATCATGCATCATGTGCATTCTTGCATCGGGTCTTATCCAAAAAAAAAGTGATAAAAAAAAGAAGGAGTTATTATATTTAATCAATGGATGTGGATAAGGTATAAATTCGAATAAAGCATATCATTCATGGCATGCATATCATTTTCATGGCATTGAAAGAAGATTTCTCTTTTACCTTCAGAGAGCAAGAGACCATTGGGGAGGATAATCTAACATCCCGACCGTCTTATCAGACAAGATTTCAGCAAAAGAAAGCGATGGAACAACTAGAGCAAAACCAAGCCGCCCTTCGTGAGGAAGTGACCCAATTGAAAGGCACTGTTGAGGATCTCAATGGAGGAATGACCCAAACGCTGAGCTTCATGAAAGATCTCAAGGATAAGCAAGACAAGGCTAAGGAGGTTCAAGACCAGTATGAGGAGATACCGAACGATGGCAACCCGTTGTTAGGATATGTTCGAGGCTATGACCCTCACAAGACAAAGGCTCGCTCTTTTAAGAAGGTCGCTACGACCCATGAGGAGGGAGAGGCCTCTCAAGAAGGATTTGTTCCCACTCCACAGACTAAAGGGACAACCCGCACAGTTTGCATTCCTGCTAACAATGTCCTTAAGGATGATGATTACCTGGATCTACAATACGGGGTACAAGTGGTGGACAACACAGACCAAGCACCTCAGACGCAGCAGTCTAATCCCAACTCTAGGGAAGACTTCAAGGACAGTGAACAAATCAAGGCGCTAGAGGAGAGACTAAAAGTAGTAGAAGGGTACGATGCTTTTGATGTGGATGCTTTCGAAATGAGTTTGGTCTCAGACTTGACTATCCCACACAAATTCAAGATTCCTGACTTCGAGAAATACAAAGGACTCACATGTCCAAGGAACCACTTGCGCATGTATGTGCGAAAAATGGCTGCCTATGCCCACGATCAAAAGCTGATGATACATTTCTTCCAAGATAGCTTAAGTGGGGCATCTGTTGACTGGTACATGCAATTGGAGAAATCCTATATCCGAAGCTGGAATGATCTTGCCAACATATTCTTGAAGCAATACAAGTACAACCTGGACATGGCACCCAACCGGATGCAATTACAAAATATGTCGCAGAAGAAGGATGAATCATTCAAGGAGTATGCCCAAAGGTGGAGGGAAATGGCTTCTCGAGTCCAACCTCCCTTAATGGAAAAAGAACTGGTGGACATATTTATGGGCACTTTGCAAGGACCATACTATGATAAGATGGTCGGAATCATATCTTCAGGGTTCTCGGACTTGGTAGTCATTGGGGAAAGGATTGAAAATGGGATAAAAAACGGGAAGATACAAGGGGCACCCTCAGGTTCCTATCACACAAAGAAGTCATATGATGGGAAAAAGGAACCCAACACTGTGGGGGCAATCCTGGTTAATCAGACATCAACGCTACAACAGAAGGATCAGCAAAAGAAACAGGGTGGCCAACGCCCCTGGAGGTCCAAGCCAAAACGATCATTCACCCGGTTGCACATGCCACTATCTCAAGCTTTGCAACATCTGCTCAGTCAGAACTTGATAACTCTGCTGCCTCCATACTCAGCTCCAGCTAACCCTACTCTTGGGTACAAGCATCATGCTAGATGCGCTTATCATTCAGATAGTCCTGGTCATGATATAGAGGATTGTGGGCCGTTGAAGCCCAAGATCCAAGATTTAATTGAAGAAGGGCTCATTGAGTTCAAACAGCCTCGCAAGTCTAATGCTATAAGTGGCTAGAAGGAGGGTTTCTTAGATCATTAGTTTTGTTTTCATTCGCAATTTCTTTTCTGTTTGTTTAAACATTGGTTTTGCGGTATACGCTATGTACTTTACAATAATCATTAATGCATTGCTTACGTTTGTCTTGGTTTATCCCTAGTGTTTTCACTATATTCAAAACTGTGCTTTTTACTTGGTTTTATTATTTGTGATATTCAACTTTTGTACAAAGATGTGTACCTTTAGAGGGAGAATGACGAAAATGATACCACAATCTCATACAGTACGCTTTCGAACAGACTGTGTTGACGATGTACAGGCATTGTTTCAATCCCAATACAGTGGAGATATAAGGATGTTAATCCCTTGTCAACCCCTTTGAGCCTAAGAAGTAGGAGTTTTCCTTCACGCGCAAAACAAAAACCCTCAAAATATAACCTGGGGTAGGGTAGTTGTTCAGTTAACCTGATTATCCCAAATTGTTCCTTTGAACATAATCACTGATGGTTCTCCGTCATAATTAAGCCTGGTAGTCAATGTCCGCAAAGAAAAAGAAAAAACAACGCAAGGCCCGCCAAGTCAAAACCTATTAAGGAGACTCAGGCAAAATTGGGGCATCCCGCTGACTGTAATTTTAAATAAACAGTTCAGGCAAAAATTAGGGATAACAAAAAAAAAGAGGTCACTATATACTCTTGACAAAAGGAAAATATTACAAAAGGAGGATGACTGCCTTTGCAGATAAACCTTTGGTTTTTGAACCATCATAAATGTCAACATTATAACACCCAAAGTCTTTTGGAGCTTAAATGCATAGTTAACTGAGCATAGGACTGGAGAACGTCACGAAGATTGGGATGGGTACAAATAAACTTTGAGCCATTATCCTTTGTTTCTTAAAACCGTGAACCAGGCCACGTTACAACCCTTAAAAGTCCTAACTGAAGCATGGTTAGTTCGAAAGCATGCCGTTACAAAAAGGTATCCCGACTCCTTAAGGTCTACTATAACTCTTGAGTTGATATCACTTTCTTACAAAAAAAATGAACTTTGTTTTACTCAAAAATGTTTTTAAACTTTCAAGACAGACGTATGCATTCACATCTTATGAATTTCATTATAAAGCGCACTTGTCTATATAGATTCAAATGTTTTAACATCAGGGATAAGTTGCATGGGGCATGGCTAATGGCTAAAAATCCCACCGACTGGCGAAGTAGCTTTAGAAGCACGTCAAAAAGAAGAAACATCTCTTACACCTGACTTGGCTGGCTAAAAGCTAATGGGTACAAGAGGCATAACCCACTTATCTGGGGCAATCTAATCAAGATCTATGGAATCTCTCAAGGACTCTAAATAGCCCATGGGGCAAGTCCATTACTAGGGGGGGCACGTTGCAAAAGGTCACTCAGTATCAAATGTTGTCAATACCACTCTCACGTCCTTTCTAGGAACTTTTATAGAACATCTCTCAATCTGTCCATGCAGTCTTCTTTAAGACATGCTCAAATATCTATTATCCTTTCTAGGAGCCCTTTTAAGATAGTCTTCTTTAAGACACATCCCCTCGTTCTTTCTACCGGCCTTTCCAGGCGTCTCTCGTCATTTTCGGAAATCTTTTCAGATAGTCTTCTCTAAGGCATATTCCTTTCTAAGAACCTTTTCTAGGTAGTCTTCTGTAAGACATCTCTTAACTTTTTCAGGCAGTCTTCTTTAAGATATTCCTTACCCTTTTCAGGTAATATTCTCTAAAATATCCCTTGTCCTTTCCAGGAACCTTTCTAGGTAATCTTCTTTAAAGACACCCGTCAATCGTTTCAGACATGTTCAAACTTCTCTTATACCTCCAAGAACCTTGTCAAACTTTATTTAAGGTACAATCTTCTTTGGGACGGTCTCCTATCCTTTCTAGGGTAATCTTCTTCAAAATGTCTTCTCTCAAGTTTTGGCTGAAACACTACATTCCTTAAAATAGTCCCCTATGGGAACCTTTTGGCCTTCTTTGCAAACGTGCCTCCCCGAGCCTTGTTTAAAGCATAGTCTTGTTCAAGACGATCTCATATCCTTTCCCGGAACCTCTTCAGGTAATCTCCTAGAAGACATCATCTCATTTTGAGTATTCAGCGAATTTCTGTCCATCGGACACGGCCAAGACGCATGACTAATTCTGAAGAGCATCTGCTTCACATTCGAATCAATACTTAGCATCATGGAGAGTGGGTTAATCAAAGGCGATCATTGCTAATAAAGATCCCTGAACCGGGGGAACCACATCTAGGGGGTTCTCCTAAACAGGGGCATACAATCAATGATCCTATTGACTAGGCATATCTTTCAAGAATTCAAATACTGGGGCAGTGCATATCAGGTTCGTGGCATGACGTGGTAATATTCGAGTTCCCTCTAAGGATATTTCCTTCAGGATAAACGGTGCGTCTCTCAAAATTTCTGATATTGAGGAAATCACGCTAGTATCGCACAAGGGGCATTGTTGCGTAATCGGCCTTCCTACGCCTATATTATTTACAACCTACAGTGGGGGTCGTCGTACATACATAATTCTCATTTATTTTGAGAATCTCATTACATGACACATGCATCATAACATTGCATAAATTCAACATTCGCCTTTTCAGTTCATTCTGGAGTCAAAAGGATATCATCATCCAGATACGGTGCAAATACGATCGTTTCAACGATTTAATCTTAACAATTTCGATGCCTCATTCCGAGTCTTTCTTCAAAGGCGATTCAGGAACAATCAAAGAATTTATTACCTTTCAAGGTAGTCTTCTCCAAGACGCTTATCAACCTTTCTAGATAGCCTTCGCTGAGATCTTTTTTATCCTCTCTAGGAGTCTTTCTATGTCAATCTTGTTTAAGACATATCTTAACCTCTCTAGGTAATCTTGTTTAAGACGTTTCATACCCTTTATAGGAACCTGTCAAGGTTGTCTTGTTTAAGACGTTTCACACCCTTTTTAGGAGTCCTTCTAGGTAATCTTGTTTAAGAAGTTTCATATCTTTTTAGGAGCCTTTCTAGGTAATCTTGTTTAAGAAGTGTCATATCTTTTTAGAAGCTTCTCTAAGTAATCTTGTTTAAGGTGTATCATATCTTTTTAGAAGCCTTTCTAGGTAATCTCGTTTAAGACGTATCATATCCTTTCCAGGAATATCTTTAGGCCAATCTTGTTTAAGACGTTTCATATCTTTTTAGGAGCCCCTATAGGTAATCTCGTTTAAGACGTATCATATCCTTTCCAGGAATCTCTTAAGGCCAATCTTGTTTAAGACGTTTCATATCTTTTTAGGAGCCTCTATAGGTAATCTTGTTTAAGACATTTCATATCTTTTTTTAGGAGCCTCTACAGGTAATCTTGTTTAAGACGTTTCACGTCCTTTTAGGAGCCTTCTAGGTAATCTTGTTTAAAACATATCTCGACCTCTTTAGGTAATATTCTTCAAAAAAAAAATTTTTTCCAATCTTTTCTAAGAAAAGACATATCTTGCTCTTCCAAAAAGTTTCCTCAGTCAGTCTTCTCTAAGACAATTCTTCTCGAGCTTTGTTTGAAGCCTAACCTCCTTCATATCTGCCAATGATCCACCCTGTTCAGGAAACCTCTTCAGGTAGTCTTATGTGAGACATTACTTCGTCTCTCCTCAAATACAATCCGAACAAGGATTCGCACACATCTCAAAAGGGTTAAACAAATCCAATGGGTGATAAGGAGATAAGACGTTGGAGTTATCATACATACATACTCATTTACACAACATTTACATGTGCAAACATTTATACATATAACAGGGGCATATGCATGCGCATAATGCATAAGCATGATGCATACACATTTACAAAACAAACTTCTACGCAAGCGAACTTGCCCGAACCAGGGTAAGCAATCTAACGGTGCAGGTGGAATTTGTCCGATCTAGGACAAATGATTCTAATGGTGCAAGTGAGCTTGTCAGCAATATAGCAAGCGGATCACGATTAACGGTGAGTCCTCGCTATGTAAGACTCAGGCTTTAGCAGGACATTTCTTTTTTCGCACACTAACTGCAAGGTAAATTTAGGGGTCTTCCATTATTTAATAACCCTTCGATCCGAAAAAGCGTGAGACTTGCGTATTCTCACGCCATTCAATCCAAGGTAATTAAATAGGGGCAGCTGTCATACCCCAAAATTTACCCGACATAATTTGCATCTGTCAATTTATTAAGAGCTTTAAAAATTAGGAGCCATAGGGTTTAATAAACCTATTATTAAACTCGCTCTCTTATAAAGTTCCGGTATAAATTGGTTTTAAATGAAATGAGGTGTCGGTAGCAAGTATTTGGGATCCAATTTATTTTGGGCCCATTTGTCTCTTTTCATTTAATCATTTTTATTATTTTTCTTACTAACTTTTAGATTATTAGTATGTTATTATTGATTTAATTAAGTTAATTGTTATTAGTGTTTAAGATAATATTAGTATTATTTTAGATATTATTATCAGTTAATAGTATTAAACTTAATAACACAAGTGATTAAGAGGTTAATTAAACAAGTAAATAGATTAATTAAGTTTGTTGATTAATTAACTAATTAATTGAATTATTTGAAATTATTGATTTTTTTGTTTGTTCCTTTTTTGTTTGCTGTGTGGAAAAAGAAAGAGGAAACGAAGTGATTGGAGCATTGGGCCATGGACCGGTTTGGGTCACGCATATGCCAGGCTGGATTGGGTTTGGACCGGGTCAGAACCGACCCGGATCCTATTCACCTTCTCCCACGCGCGAAACCCTAGTTTCTGCGCAGCCTCACCAACAGAACCTCTGCGCAGCCACCCAAACCCTAATCTCAATCTCAATGCCCAGGCCCAGAGATCGGTGAATCAAAACGCAAAATCTTCAATCAATTAACAAAATCTAATCTTAACAAAGGAATCAAACCAAATCTGAATATATTAAATCAAATACGTTAATTGACAAATGAATTTACAAGGAATCAAACTAATTCTAACAATCTAATCTTTCTAAGATTGAATCTAACCTAAAACTTAATGCTATAAAACCGAAAAGAAAATTAGATGAAAGGGGGATTTTCGGGGGAGATTTTCTGGGAAAGGGACTCTTGCGCCGCCGCGAACAAACCATAGGACTTTCAAGCATTCATCGGACCTGCAAACAGAAGAAACGAGAAGTGATTAGATCAATGGAGAAAGTGAATTATCAAAGGATTTCACGGCAAAAGAAGGTTGGTATCACGTTAAACTCTTAAAATTATGTGGTGATTTGTGTTTGCATGTTTGTGTTTGGGTCGATCTGGATAAGTTTAGGGTAGGGTTTGAAAGTTAGGGATGAAGATTCATCTTCATCCAAGTTCAGAAGGGTTCTGGGTTAGTGAAGAAGATGAAGTTATGAAGGTTCCGGTTGAAACTCAACCGGAAACCTGGGTTATGCGGTGGCTCTAGTGGCGGATGAGGGAGGCATTCTAGGTGTGTGCAACGGGGATGCTTATCATTCTTAGGCTCTAAGAGAAAGAACGAGAGAGAGCTAAGAGAGAAGAAGGTTAGAGAGAGAAAGTGATATGGGAAATGAGTGTAAACCACAAAACAAAATGGGGTTAATTCCCCTGGGACCGTCAGATGGGAGACACGTGGCCTCTCAATGGCCACATGTTAGCGTGAGAAAACATGATTCTCTCCGCCTCCCTCACCATACACCCTCAAAACCAAATACATGCAATCCGTTGATGGTGATCTGAATGGGAGGAACGATCAAGATCACTGAACATGCACCATAAACCATGCACCCGCGCCTATGGGATCTGACGGACTCAAAGCCTTAATGGGCTTTCCCCTTTGCTATTCAAACCCCCCTTTAATCACTAACCTTCATAAAGTACACCCCCCATGCAAAGATTAAAAGTAACCTTTAATTATTTAATTTTGTGAAATCGTAATTGTTTAATTGTTGTTTCCTTTTGATAATCTGATTTAATTTTCTCCCCGAACCGACTAAATCTATTAGTCGCATTAGGCGAGAAATAATTTTTGATCATTTAATTTATTTATTAATAACATAATTGATTTAATTTATTTTTTAATAATATAATTAATTCTAAATCAATTCTCTCCTCAACCCGACTAAACCTATTAGTCGCATTAGACGAGAGATAAAAAATACATAAAATTTAAAAACATGTTTAATTTGCTGCCCGCGACGATCATCCTATTGATCTGAGTAACCAGCAATGCCCCATTAATCCGTTAGCTATACTGACCAAATCTATTGGTCATCGCATCTAACGGTGCCATATCAAATCAGGGTTGTACGCCCAAATCTAAAACAATTTTATCACTTCACACTAAACCACGACACTACGGCTTTTTATCCTAGGCAACTCAAAATGCCTTTCAGATCAAATTCATACTACGATAGGCCATTCAAAAGCCTCAAAACAACTTCAAATTCTAAGGCGTACAACCTTGTGCCCGAACTACGTAGACTCTGATCCTCCATAAGAAGGTACGTAGGCACTTGGATAACCAAGGCGAGTCCCCCTCCCTAAAATCTCAGTTTTTCCCCTATTCACTTTCTTAGCTATTAAACCTCAATATTTTAGCCATAAAACTGTTACCCTGGAATCAAAGCCAATAGGAAAGGGTTAAGGGTGCCTAACACCTTCCCTCAACCTGATTATAATAACTTACCCCGATCTCTAAACTGCGTAGGGTTTCCTATTCGCCCTTCAGAATAGGTGGCGACTCTAAACCTTCATTTTTAGGGCAGGTTGCTACACAAGCATGGATATATAACCACTAGTGGATTTTGTCTTGTCTAAATCCGAGATCCCATTAGCATCGGTGTAAGCTTCCAGGACAGCGGGAAATCCATTATACTTGATACCATAATTCATGGTACCTCTCAAATATTTCATAATTCTTTCAAGCGCTTCCCAATAATGCTCATTGGTGATATGAGTATACCTACTCAATCTACTCAAAACATAAGCTATACCTGGTCTAGAAAAGTTCATCAAATGTAGCAAACTTCCACTAATTTGAGCATACTTAAATTGAGAAACAAGATCTCCTTCATTCTTCTTTAATTGAGAGTTAGAATCATAAGGGGTACTTGTTAGAACAAGATTTGTTTTGATCAATATTCTTGTTTTGATGATAACAATGTATATGAATTTTGTATAAGACAATGTGGTACTCTAATCGTTTGTATTTTCCATTTCAGGAAATATATAAAGAGTATGCACAATTCAGCGCTCCAAAGCACTGACTCAGAAGGTTCAAGATTGCAACATCAGAACATGCTCTCGCAAGACATCAGAAGATGGTCAAGCAGAATCAGAACATGGTCTATGAAGCATCAGAAGAACATGAGATCAGAAGCAGAAGCACTGAAGTTCTTATGGTATCACGCTCAAGCACTTCAAGGTCTGATGTAAAGAAGATGCTCTGCACCAAGCTGAATGACTCTGATTATTCAAACGTTGTATTCAAAAATCTGAGATCAGAAGCTAGTACAAGATGACAGGCTACTCTGACTGACAAAAGGAACGTTAGAAGCTACAAAAGGCAAAGTCAGCAAAAGCATGGCTCAAGGTAGTTGACAAAAGTGTGAAACATTAAATGCAGAGTTGTACTATACACGCAACACATTAAATTCTCCCAACGGTCATCTTCTTAAAAGCCTATATATAGAAGTTCTAATGTGAAGCTCAACACACAGCACTTGCGCATTATACAGAAACGCTGTCAAACTCAAAGCTCACGAACTTCATCTTCAACCTCACAACTATTGTAATATTTAGTGAGAGTTAAGCTTAGAACTTAAGAGAAATATCACGATTGTGATTATAGCTTTTTAAGAAGCAAATTCATACTCTTGTAACATTTATTTTACATTGATTGTAAAAGGTTCCTAGAGTGATCAGTGAGATCAGTAGACTCTAGAAGACTTAGAAGTTGTTTAAGTGGTGTATTCCTAGAGTGATCAAGTTGTGATCAGTATACTCTAGAAGACTTAGAATGTATCTAAGTGGTAAACCATTGTAATCAAGATTGATTAGTGGATTAAATCCTCAGTTGAGGTATATCACTCTAAGGGGGTGGACTGGAGTAGTTTCGTTAACAACGAACCAGGATAAAAATAATTGTGTTAATTGTTTTTTATCTTAAGAGTTTTTAAAGTCACACTTATTCAAACCCCCCCCCCCCCTTTCTAAGTGTTTTTCTATCCTTCAATTGGCATCAGAGCGTCGGTTCTAGGTGCAAGCACTTAACCGTGTTAGAAAAAGATTCAAGAAGAGAAAAACACTAAGTCAATATGGTTGATCCATCAACAACTGCGTAGACTGCTGCACTTGTTTCTAATGATCAAAACAACAATGGAAATGGATATTCTAGACCACCAGTATTTGGTGGTGAAAACTTTGAATACTGGAAAGATAGATTGGAAAGCTACTTTCTTGGTCTAGATGGTGACTTATGGGATTTACTTGTGGATGGTTACAGACATCCTGTAAATGCTAGAGGAGTAAAGATGTCAAGGCAAGAAATGAGTGATGATCAAAAGAAACAATTCAAAAATCATCACAAGCCAAGGACTATTCTGCTGAATGCTATTTCTCATGCTGAATATGAGAAGATATCAAACAGAGAAACTGCCCATGACATCTTTGAATCCTTGAAGATGACTCATGAAGGGAATGCCCAAGTAAAGGAGACTAAAGCTCTTGCTTTAATCCAGAAGTATGAAGCCTTCAAGATGGAGGATGATGAAAACATTGAAGCAATGTTCTCAAGATTTCAAACTCTAACTGCTGGATTAAGAGTGCTTGACAAGGGATATACAAAGGCTTATCACGTCATGAAGATCATCAGAAGCTTTCCCAGAAGATGGGACCCAATGGTGACTGATCAGCGCCATGAGAAGTCATGAAATAGAGCTGGATGCTAATGAACCTCAGAAGAAAGGTAAGTTCATTGCATTAAAGTCTAATAATAAAAAATGCACTAACGCTTTTCAGGTTGAAGAACAAGATTCTGTAGAGTCAGAATCAGAAGAAGAAGAAGAAGAAGATGAACTGTCCATGATCTCCAGAAGGGTAAACCAACTCTGGAAGAGCACACAAAGGAAGTTCAAGAACTTCAGAAGTTCCAAAAAGTCTGAAAGAGGAGAATTTTCTGGAATCAGAAGATCTGACAAAAAGAAGGTCACATGCTTTGAATGCAAGGAGCCAGGTCATTACAAGAGTGAGTGTCCAAAGCTTCAGAGGGAGAAGCCCAAGAAGAAGTTTCAAAAGAAGAAAGGCCTTATGGCTACCTGGGACGATTCAAATTCATCAAAATCAGAATCATACTCTGAAGATGAGCAGGCAAACATTGCGCTCATGGCCACTGTTGATGATGGATCAAAATCTACATCAGAATCAAACTCAGACTCTGAAGAGGTATTTTCTGAACTATCTAGAGAAGAGTTAGTTTCCAGTCTAACTGAAATTCTGGAACTCAAGGCTCAACTTAGTATCAAATACAAAAAGCTGAAGAAGCTATTTGAATCTGAAACTAAGAAGCTTGAAGTAGAAAATTATGAACTTAAGGAAAAAGTTTTAAAATTATCCAAAGATGTTGAATCATCTTATGGTTCAGAAAATTCTATTCCAAGTATGAACAATATTCTTAAGGAATATGACTTGAGTTTTAGAAAGTTTTTATCTAGAGGTATTGAAAGAAGTCAACTTGCCTCTATGATATATGCAGTTAGTGGAAACAAGAGAGTTGGCATAGGCTATGAGGGTGAAACCCCATACAAACTTGAATATGTGGATGATATGAAAATCAAATACAAACCCTTGTATGATCAATTCAAGTATGGTCCCTCCCATGATATTAGGCTCATATCACATGCTAAAAGTTTTCACATTACACACACTAAGAAGCATGTGACACAAAATAGAAAATATCATGTTACTCAAACTAAGGAATATCATGTTGTACCTCCTATTATTTATCATGCTAAACCCAAGTTCAATCAGAACTTGAGGAGAACTAACAAGAAAGGACCCAAGAAATTGTGGGTACCTAAGGAAAAGATTATCCCTGTTGCAGATATCCTTGGCTTCAAAGAAGACAAAGGAAAACATGTCATGGTACCTGGACTCTGGGTGCTCGCGGCACATGACGGGAAAAAGGTCTATGTTCCAAGACCTGGTGCTTAAATCTGCTGGAGAAGTTAAGTTTGGAGGGAACCAGAAGAGAAAGATCATTGGCTCATGAACCATAAGTATTGGTAACTCTCCTTCCATAACTAATGTTCTGCTAGTAGATGGATTAGCTCATAACTTATTGTCCATAAGTCAATTAAGTGACAATGGTTATGACATAATCTTTAATCAAAAGTCTTGTAAAGCTATTAGTCAGAAGGATGGCTTAATCCTATTTACAGGCAAGAGAAAGAACAACATTTACAAGATTGATCTTCAAGATCTTAAGAATCAGAAGGTAACTTGTCTTATGTCTGTTAGTGAAGAGAAATGGGTCTAGCACAGAAGATTAGGCCATGCTAGTTTGAGAAAGATTTCTTAGATTAAAAAACTTAATCTGGTCAGAGGTCTCCCTAATCTGAAATATAAAGCAGATGCTCTTTGCGAAGCATGTCATAAAGGTAAGTTTTCCAAACCTGCATTCAAGTCTAAGAATGTTGTCTCTTCCTCTAGGCCGCTAGAACTTCTGCACATTGATCTGTTTGGACCAGTCAAAACAGCATCTGTCAGAGGGAAGAAATATGGATTAGTCATCTTAGATGATTATAGCAAATGGACGTGGGTAAAGTTCTTGAAACACAAGGATGAGTCTCATACAGTGTTCTTTGACTTCTGCACTCAGATTCAATCTGAGAAAGAGTGTAAAATCATAAAGGTCAGAAGTGATCATGGTGGCGAATTTGAGAACAGATTCTTTGAGATTTATTTCAAAGAAAATGGTATTGCCCATGATTTCTCTTGCCCTAGAACTCCACAGCAAAATGGAGTTGTAGAGCGAAAGATTAGGACTCTACAAGAAATGGCCAGAACCATGATCAATGAAACCAATATGGCTAAGCATTTCTGGGCAGAAGCAATTAACACTGCATGTTATATTCAGACTAGAATCTCCATAAGACCTATTCTTAATAAGACTCCTTATGAATTATGGAAGAATAGAAAGCCCAACATTTCTTATTTCCATCCATTTGGATGTGTATGTTTTATTCTGAACACTAAAGATCATCTGCATAAGTTTGATTCTAAGGCACATAAGTGTTTCCTTCTTGGATATTCTGAACGCTCAAAAGGCTACAGAGTATACAATACTGAAACATTGGTTGTTGAAGAATCAATCAATATCAGATTTGATGATAAGCTTGGTCTTGAAAAGCCAAAGCAGTTTGAGAATTTTGCAGATATAGAAATCTCTAATTCAGACGCTGAAGAAACCAGAAGCAAAGTATTAGAAAATCAAGTTGCTGCTTCACTAGAGAATCTCCGAATTTCTGAAGAGCCAACTATCAGAAGATCTTCTAGACTCAACTCTGCTCACTCAGAAGATGTTATCATTGGGAAGAAAGAAGATCCTATCAGAACAAGAGTATTCCTTAAGAACAATGCAGAATGTCAATTTGGTCTAGTATCTCTTATTGAGCCAACTTCTGTTGATTAAGCTCTAGAGGATGCTGACTGGATAATTTCCGTGCAAGAAGAACTAAATCAGTTTACAAGGAATGATGTTTGGGATCTTGTTCCAAGACCAAAAGGATTTAACATCATTGGAACTAAGTGGGTCTTCAAAAACAAGCTAAGCGAAAAAGGAGAAGTTGTAAGAAACAAAGCCAGACTGGTTGCTAAGGGCTATAGTCAGCAAGAAGGTATTGACTATACTGAAATCTTTGCACCAGTGGCCAGGTTAGAATCTATTCGCTTATTAATTTCTTTTGCCACTCAACATAACATCACTCTATATCAGATGGATGTTAAGAGTTCCTTCTTAAATGGTTATATAGATGAGGAAGTTTATGTCCACCAACCTCTTGGTTTTGAAGACTCTAAGTCTCCAGAACATGTTTTTAAACTAAAGAAGTCATTATACGGATTGAAGCAAGCTCCTAGAGCTTGGTATGAAAGATTAAGTTCTTTCCTTCTGGATAATGGTTTCACTAGAGAAAAAGAGGATACTACTCTCTTTTGTAAAACCTTTAAAAAGGATATTTTAATTTGCCAAATATATGTTGATGATATTATCTTTGGAACCTCTAATGCTACACTTAGAAAGGAGTTTGCTAAGTCTATGCAGGCTGAGTTTGAAATGAGCATGATGGGAGAACTCAAGTATTTCCTTGGGATCCAGATCAATCAAACTTCTGAAGGAACTTATGTTCATCAGACCAAGTATGTTAAAGAACTTCTGAAGAAGTTTAATCTTTCAGAAAGCAAAGAAGCAAGAACTCCTATGCATCCAACGTGTGTTCTAGGTAAGGATGAGGTGAGTAAGAAGGTATATCAGAAGCTCTACAGAGGTATGTTTGGATCTCTTCTATATCTTACTGCTTCTAGACCTGATATTTTATTCAGTGTTTGTATGTGTGCAAGATTCCAATCAGATCCTAGAGAATCTCACTTAACAGCTGTTAAGAGAATTCTGAGGTATCTGAAAGGTACTACTAATGTTGGTTTAGTCTACAAAAGATCTAAAGAATACAACTTAGTAGGATTTTGTGATGCTGATTACGCTGGAGATAGAGTTGAAAGGAAAAGTACTTCTGGAAGTTGTCAATTTCTTGGAAGTCACCTGATCTCCTGGTACAGCAAGAAGCAAGCTACAATTGCCCTCTCTACAACATAAGCAGAATATGTTGCTGTTGCTGGATGTAGTACACAGATGCTCTGGATGAAGAGTCAGCTAGAAGATTATCAGATATATGAGAGTAACATTCCTATCTTCTGTGATAATACTTCTGTTATCTGTTTATCTAAGAATCCAATCTTACATTCCAAAGCTAAACATATTGAGATCAAACATCATTTCATTAGGGACTATGTTCAGAAGGGTGTTCTATCTTTAAACTTTGTTGATACAGACCATCAATGGGCTGATATCTTTACAAAACCCCTTGCTGAAGATAGGTTTAAGTTCATTCTGAAGAATATCAATATGGATTTATGCCTAGAATGAAAGGATGAGAAGTTCTGATATATGGATTAGATTTGAAATGATCAGTTTTATTTTCTTATAAGAAGTTCTGATTGTTGATCAGTTAGATATTCTGATACTGTTATTGCTAACGTTTCATATGTCTAAGTTGATTCAGAATCTCTTTTAAAGCAAAACAGCTGTCACCAGCTATTCCAGAAGATGAACACGTGTTCACTCTAATTGGACAAGCATGCGTGCAGTTGATGAGATGCCGCCCTAGGTAACTACGCAAATCATTTCAAATATCACGTTTTACCCTAACGTCACTCAACATTAAATGCATTTGATTTTCTGCATTTCGTAACTGTTCATTCTCAGAATTTAATTGCATTTAGTTTTCAAATCCGTGTCTATTTAAACCGCCCTCATCACATTATTTTCTCTTTTCACGCATTCATTCTCTCTCTTGTGTATGCATTTCTGCAACCTCTCTGCCCTTTTCTCTTACCCTAAAAAGAAACCCAGAAATCTCAGTAAAGTGTCAATGGCTGCTTTTTCATCTCAAAACGTTGGTTCTTTGTCTCAACAACAACAATAACTCATTCCTAAGACCACTTGCTCGATTCCTAGGGATCAGTTAGAAGTTATTTGTGAACTGATGGTGGATGTTGAAAATCTGGAACAACATCAAATTCATATCAAAGACAACTTGGTGTTTCAAGGATGGTCGTCTCTGTTTCTTGAGTTCTGTGGACCAGTCTATCCAGACTTGGTGAAGGAATTCTGGATTCATGCAACTGTTATACCTAAAGCCATTATCTCTTTTGTTCATGGTAGATTCTTCCCCATCACTGAGAACACATTGAGAATGTTGTTTGATTTGATGAATGCTGAAGGTGAGACTGAAGCAACTCCAAGAACAAATTGGGAGGCAGTCTACGCTGAAATCTTTACTGATGGAAAGAAATCAACAGATGTAAAGAATCTGAAGGACATTTACAAGATATGGACCAAGATCCTTCTGGGCGGTTTCTATCACCGGAAGTCTACAAGTTCTTCTAATTTCGTCAACAACAACCAACAATACATCATGTATTGCCTTGGTACTCAGAAGAAGGTGAATGTCCCTTACATAATTTTCAATCACATGTGGCATGCTGTAAAGGATTCAAGAGATGAGAACAGAATGAAGAAGAAAGGAAATGTTATTCCTTTTGGGAGGATTATTACCAATCTTCTGGTTCAAACCAAGATGGTTGAACAGTTGGAGATCGATGGGATAATCAAGGATCTTCACACAATCTTTGGGAGTACTCTGAATGCTCTCACTTTGAGAAAAATGAACCTTATTCAAGCTATTGGTAATGCTCCTCAGGCTATACCAGGAGTTAGAAACAGAAGAGGTTCAATTCTTGTTGAGTTTGAGATGTTCTTTCTCAATGAAAAGCCAGATATTAAGGTTCATTACCTTAATATTCTCAAACAAGATGGTTCTGTTGATGCTCCTGTTGGGACAAGCAAGCAGCAACTTCCAACTTCCAAGGACGGAGCAGTAGAAGTTCTTTCAGAAGCTGCCTCTAAAAAAGAAAGAAGAACAAAGCGAAAGCAAGATCTTCCTTCTATCAGTGAGGAGAAGAGAACTGAAGAGAAAACTGCTGAAGAGAAGAGACAAGTTGAAGTTCAAAAGAAGAATAAGAAGAAAGAAGATGGTGTTGAAAATAAGAAGTCTGAGAAAGAAGAGAAGGTTGAAAAGAAAAGAAAGAAGAAGGATGATGAGAAGGAGAAAAAGAAAGAAGCTGAAAAGAAAGTTGTTGAGAAGGAGAAGAATGCAGAAGAAGAGGAGAAAACCGAGGAAGAAAGGCAGAAGGAAGATGACAAAGGAAAGAAGAAAATGGTGTATGAGAAGAAGAGGAAGTCTGTTGAAGCTGATTCTGAGAGGCCTCACAAGAAGAAATCTTCAGGTATTCACATCTCTGAACCTGATTCTGTATCTGTTTCAAATTTAAAATCTATACCAACAGAAGTTCCCCTCATCTCTCAACCAGAAAAAGCCAAATCACCTCCACCCACAAATGTTCTTACCCCTCCTTCTTCACCCAATACTCAAGGCATTTTTCCTGATCTTGCTTCTGACCATCCCGTTGCTGAACCTATCCTTGATGTCTTACCCCTTCAAATCCTCTTTCCCCCTCACTCAAATATCTCCACCTCTCAACCTCCTCCTCATGCAAATTACTCACCTATTGCCTCACCTGTTCCCATCAACCCCACTGCATCAGAGTCTCCATATTCTGATTCTTTAAATGAACTTTTTCGCGCCTACAACTATACACCCAAACCTCGTCCTGAACCTGCCTTTGTCAACCTGGAGTCTGAGGATGAAGCATAATCATTGCTTTCTCTTGATAGAGAACCTGAACCCTACTTCATTCTAAACCCAAATTCTTCTTCCACCCAATTCAAAACCCCTAAACCTGAACTATCTATTGGTATAAGTTTTGAATTTCTGAAGCAAAAGGTACAGACGGGACTAGAAGCCTTGAAGGTTGCACATAATGCCAGGACGGATTATATTGCTACCAGGAGTCTTTGGAGAGCTTTCTGAAGGGAGGTAAATTCTGACTTTCTAAAGCTTCAAAAAGCCTGTGAAGCTGAAGCTCCTGGTCCTTGTGGTTTCTTGAGGGTTTTTGAAGATAGCTATGTCTTTCCCATCAGGATCTGGAAATCTCTTGAAGAGAAAGAATTTGCTGATGAGCTTGAGGAAGTACATCCACTTGCTATGGTCGTATGGAAGCCTCACTATCATGTTCTGACTGGCGACTTTCAGTTCATATTCAACTGGCTTAGGGAGAATCCCTCTGATAAAGCACCAAATATGGTATATCCAGAAGTTGAATACCCATCAGAACCTGCTGCTCCTACACCTCCTCAGAATTTGGCTGCAATTCTTCTGGCTCTAGAAACTCCAGATGCTGATATCCCTTCTCCTGTGTTTGCTGAAGATGCTTCTGAATCAGAAGCTGATGCTGGGAACCAAGATTCTGAAACTCAAGATGCTGAGAATCATCCTGCTATGCAATCTCCTCTTAAGGAAAACCAAGCTGATGTTCTCATGGTTGATGTTGCGGCTGAGAATCCTCTTCTGGACAATAGCCTTGATGCTTCTTCTGCTGGACCCTCTGTGCTGGTAAACACCATGAAGGCTCTTCAACAGAATCAAGCTGATCTTGCTTATCGTCTGGACAAGCATGAGGATACTCACAATGAGTTCAGATCTTTTATGAAGACGCAGACAAAAAGCACTGATGAGATTAAAAACCTTCTGGCCAAGTTAGCTTCTAAGCTAGGCTAGTCGTAGTGTGTCTTGGTCTTAGATGTTTTCTTGTTTTATGCATCTGTTTTTTGCATCTGCTTCTATCCCTCTAGTACTTCTGATATATTTTTTTAATCTATGAAATATTATCTTATTCACTTTATGTGTCTTTTATCATCTGAATCTTTTAATTCTCTTTGATGTTATGACAAAAAGGGGGAGAAACATGATAATTGATTTGGTTTATTATATCAGTTGCTGGGATCAAGTCTCAACATTTCCTAACATTATTTGCAAGTTCTATGTCTTTGAGATTTTTGCAGGATTGAAGATATTCTGAAAAAGCTCAACATGAGAAGCAAATACATGAGGAAAAGCAATTCTATAAAGAAACGTGTTCTTGGAAATTGAAGCAAGCTTAGTATTGTGAAGCTTCAAGATCAGAAGCAAGAAGAATGTTCTGATATTCTCTTTGAAGAATATGCCCTGATACATTTTCTTCTCTTAATTGCTCTGATATATGTTCTTTCTTAAAAGAATGTTCTGATCCATTCATAATCTGATTATTTTCGTCTAGTATGCTCTGAAACATTTCAGGATGAAAAGATGCTCTGATGATGCTCTGATACATTCAAGAATGTTCTGATACAATCAAGCATGCTATGATTGAAGAAGAAATTCAAAGCTCGAGCTGTCTTATGGAAGCAAGAGGCAGAAGCTCTGAATGTTCTGAAGTTCTAGGCAAAGTGAACGTCTCTACCGAAATGGAAAATACTCAGGGAAGTCTTTTATTTAAAAATTCTTCTAGTATTTATTTCAGGGGGAGATCGTTAATCTCAGGGGGAGACATATTCACACACTCTGATTATATGCTTATGCTATATCAGTGTAATTGTCTTTTGGCATCTGATATTCTGATTGCAAATTCATATCAATTATATATGTTTTTGTCATCATCAAAAAGGGGGAGATTGTTAGAACAAGATTTCTTCTGATCAATATTCTTGTTTTGATGATAACAATGTATGTGAATTTTGTATAAGACAATGTGGTACTCTAATCCTTTGCATTTTCCATTTCAGGAAATATATAAAGAGTATGCACAATTCAGTGCTTCGAAGCACTGACTCAGAAGGTTCAAGATTGCAACATCAGAACATGCTCTCGCAAGACATCAGAAGATGGTCAAGCAGAATTAGAACATGGTCTATGAAGCATCAGAAGAACATGAGATCAGAAGCAGAAGCACTGAAGTTCTTATGGTATCACGCTCATGCACTTCAAGGTCTGATGACAAGAAGATGCTCTGCACCAAGCTGAATGACTCTGATTATTCAAACGTTGTATTCAAAAATCTGAGATCAGAAGCTAGTACAAGATGACAGGCTACTCTGACTGACAAAAGGATCGTTAGAAGCTACAAAAGGCAAAGTCAGTAAAAGTAGCAAAAGTATGGCTCGAGGTAGTTGACAAAAGTGTGAAACATTAAATGCAGAGCTGTACTATACACGCAACGCATTAAATGCTCCCAACGGTCATCTTCTCAAACGCCTATATATAGAAGTTCTGATGTGAAGCTCAACACACAACACTTGCGCATTATACAGAAATGCTGTCAAACTCAAAGCTCACGAACTTCATCTTCAATCTCACAACTATTGTAATATTTAGTGAGAGTTAAGCTTAGAACTTAAGAGAAATATCACAGTTGTGATTATAGCTTTCTAAGAAGAAAATTCATACTCTTGTAACATTTATTTTACATTGATTGTAAAAGGTTCCTAGAGTGATCAGTGAGATAAGTAGACTCTAGAAGACTTAAAAGTTGTCTAAGTGGTGTATTCCTAGAGTGATCAAGTTGTGATCAGTATACTCTAGAAGACTTAGAAGGTATCTAAGTGGAAAACCATTGTAATCAAGATTGATTAGTGGATTAAATCCTCAGTTGAGGTAAATCACTCTAAGGGGGTGGACTGGAGTAGTTTCGTTAACAACGAACCAGGATAAAAATAATTGTGTTAATTGTTTTTTATCTTAAGAGTTTTTAAATTCACACTTATTCAAACCCCCCCCCCCTTTCTAAGTGTTTTTCTATCCTTCAGTACTCACATATTTAACATCATAGTGACCAAACTTCTTAAGAAATTTATCAACATAATATTCTTGGGATAGTTTCATGCTATCTCCCTTCCTTATGATTTCAACACCCAATATAACGCTTTCTTCTCACATATCTTTCATTTCAAATTTTGATGAGAGAAAACTCTTAGTTTCAATAACTATATCAATGCATGTACCAAAAATAAGCATGTCATCCACATACAAGGATATAATAATACATTTTCCATTCAAAGTTTTTGCATACACACATTTATCAACATCAAAAGATGAAAATCCATCAGTAATTAAGGTGCTTATTTTAAACCATACAAGGATTTGAGAAGTTTACAAACTTTTTTTCTTGACCTTTAACCTCACAACCTTCAGGTTGAGTCATATAAATTTCTTCTTCTAAGTCACCATTAAAAAAGCAGTTTTGACATCCATATGATGAATCACTAATTTATGAATGGAAGCTAAAGCAATCAAAACGCGAATAGAAGAAATTCCAGCGACAAGATCAAAAGTATCAAAATAATCAATGTTTTCCTTTTGGGTAAAACCTTTTGCAATAAGTCTTGCTTTGTATTTATCAATAGAACCATTAGGGTGAAATTTTCTTTTGAAGATCCATTTACTTCCAATAGGTTTTGCTCCTGGTGGTAAATCAACTAGAGTCCAAGTATGATTTTTAGTAATTGAATCTATTTCACTTTTGATACCTTCCTTCCAAAAACGTGATTCAGAAGAAGAAATTCCTTTAGAAAGGCTTAAAGGATCATTATCGACTAAATAAGTGTAAAAATAATTTTCAAAGGATGTTGGTTTCCATTGACTCTTACTCCTTCTCAAATCCTCATATTCATTCTTATTAAGATTATCATTATGATTAATACTATGATTAGCAATTTCAAGACATAAATCATCCACAACGTCATGAGAAATATGATCAAACTTTAAAGGAAATACATGTTCAAAAATTTCAGCACTCTTAGTCTCTATAATAGTATTACGATCATGCACATCACTTTTCAAAACAAGAAATCTATAAGAAGCACTATGTTCAACATAACCAATAAATATGCAATCAGATGATTTGGATCCAATTTTCCTTTTTTTAGGATTTGGAAACATCACCTTAGCAAGACACTCCTCACACTTTTAGATATTTCAGATTTGGAGAATAACCTTTCCAAAGCTCATAAGGTGTCTTACCAATTTTCTTATGAGGAATTCTATTTTGTAAAAAAAAACATGTAGATAAAATAGGAGTATAGGAACAAACCAACATAGAGTTCGTCATATTTTTCAAAGTTCTATTTTTCCTTTCAGCAACTCCATTTGATTTAGGTGAGTAATGGGGGGGGGGGGGGGGGGTTGCCTTATGTATAATACCTTCTTTTTTTACAGAATTCATTAAATATATACTCACCTCCTCTATCAGATCTAACTCTCTTAATCTTTCTATTTAATTGATTTTCAATTTCAGCTTTATAAGAAAGAAACATGTTGAAGGCTTCATCTTTATTTCTAACAAGATAGACTTTAGTTTATCTAGAGAAATCATCAATAAAAGTTATGTAATACCTTTTTCCACCTCTTGTCATAGTATGTTTCAAGTCTCATAAATCTATATAAATTAATCCAAGTAGTTCAGTTTCACGTTCAACAACTGAAGGACATAAGTTCTTAACAAGTTTGGTTTCAACACAAATTTCACATTTGTCATTACATGATTTATTAGAACTACTAATTAAGCCTAGGTTTTTCATTTTCTGAATATAAGAGAAATTAACATGACCTAGTCTAGCATGCCACATATCAAAAGAGTCAATCATATAAGCAGAAGATGCATTCTCATTTATTATTTCATCAATATTGAGCACAAATAGACCTTGATCAGAATATCCCTTCCCCACAAACATGTTATCCTTTGTTATGATAATATTTCCAAATTCAAAGGGTACCTTCATCCCAGCTTTTCTTAAAAGACCAACGAAGATCAAGTTTGTCCTTATGGCCGGGACATGAAGAACATATCTTAAAGCTAGGGTCTTTCCGAATGTGAGTTTGAGAAGAACTATCCCTTTTCCATGGACTGGAGCAGTCAGAGATTCACCAAGGTAAATCTGTTCTTCTCCTTCCCCCACAGAAGAGTAGGAGGTAAACGCATCTCTATTTCCAGAGATATGCTTAGTAGCGCCTGAGTCTACTATCCAAATCCTCACACCAGAAACCATATTCTCCTGGGAAATTGCAGCAACAATAAAATCATTCCATTTCACCAAATTCACATTTGCTTTAGAAGGTTTTCTATTTCTTGGGCGATGTCGGCAATGTTTAGCAATATGTCCTATCTTTCCACAAACGAAGCACGTTCCTTTATTTTTGAAGGTAAGGGTGAATTTAGGGATATTTTGATCAGGTTTCTTATTTGCGAACCTTTTACTGTCATATTTTTGCTGAATCATATTAGCATGAGTGGCCACGCCTTTGCTCTTGCGCCAGCGATCTTTGCAAACTTGTAGGAACAGTACACATCAAAAAGCTCGTTAGATAAAGTGCTAAGAACAACATGATGACATACCTTGTTCGAGTATGTTGAATTCTCAATCTTTTTTGGATCAGCAGATGAATCTGGTCGCAGATCAGTGAGTACGGAAGTAATTATGTGCATGTCTAAAGTGGGGGAAATCCTTTCTTGCCATTTGCGAAAATGCTGGCCTTCAGAGAATTTGATTTTCGAGACGTCAAGAAAGGGCTTTGTGTAATAAGGGAACAGAGCAGCACCGAGGGCAGAGACAAGAATAGAACCAGCACCGCCAAATATGTTGTTAGATTTTTCAGCGTTGTTGCGGTTAGGGCTCTCTGTTGAAAGTATATTGGAGTACTTTTAATTTATCGTTTCCACATGGATTGGTGTGATATCACAACCATTCTATAGTTTATATTGTCTTGAGTTATATTTACTTTGGGCATGGTTTCAATTTTGTTAACAGAACTGTTCGATCTCATACAAGAGTTAATAAACGATTTTGCGGTTTTAAAAGATGGTAAAAGAATGTCAAGATTAGGGTTTAATAATTTACTTCATATGTATTTTATTGATAAAGCATGTGAACTCATAAATGACACATATAATCACATATCCTCTCAATATGTTTCATGTCTAAACCATATTGTGAGATTTGTCATTTTGATCCTTAAATGATCTCTCAACTTAACTATCAAAATGACAACATTCAAAGCTTAATATTGGTGAATATCAACTCACAAAGCTATTTCTAAACTTTATTTGTTGATAGATGAAAAACCTAGTTCAAGACTTGAAAACTATTTCTCAATAAGAAAACAAATCACATATAAATATAAACACAAGGTTTTTCACCATATATTAATCATCACTTGTTCACATACAAAGGATCAAAATAAATACATACTACAAGATAAATTATCTACCTCTAATCTTGACACCAAGAAGGATTTAGCCACCCATTTTCATGGTGACTTGAGCAACAAGTAAACAATCAAGCTTTATGAACATCAAACTTAAAGTCTCAAAGGTTGATGGTTAAGAACTATGATTTTGGTTAACAATGGAAGATATAAGGTTTTTACACACAAAAGCTTGATTTCTAGGTCAAGAGAGAGAAATAAAAGATGGAATGATCATCAAAATATCTAAAAGGTACTCAAATAGCATGGCCTATCTGCCAAGATTCGTCGGGCGGCTGTACAGCCTCGTCGGGCGGAACCCACTAACTAGGTCACGTGACCTATAACAGCATAAAAGAGGAGCCCAAAATATCTTCATTCGCCCGGCGAGACAAATGCTCCGCCGGGCGCTTCAAAGCAGAAACATGGCCAAAAAATAACCCCTTTCGCCTCCAGCTCGCCTCTAGCTCGTCGGGCGGGTCTTCGCCTACAAGCCACGAGTCGGGCGAGCTTTCACAAACACTGACACCTTCAGTGTCATCCAAAACTTTGATTCTTCTGCTTTTTTCCCGACTTTTCTGCACTTTTGTAATCACCAAACACTGAAACACTAGAAAACATATTAAAAATAACAAATATTCACATTTGACAAAATCACTTATTTACATAAGCTATTTTACTAAAAAGCATAGAAAAAGGCTACAAAGTGTCACAATGCTACATGATAAACTAACTACACTTGACACTTAACGCTCTCCACTGGAAATGATAAAACTCTCAAGATTGTTGGATTTAGAGAGCAAAAACAATGACAAGTTCAATTGTAACGAAACCCCAAATTATATTGTAACCGAGCTGAATCGTGAATTATATTCACTATCCTTGAGAGTTTTATTTAGGTATTATCCTAAACACTTTCCAGGATTAAACAATGGCTTCTGATTGCAGTAACCAGGAACTCAAGAACTAGCGAGAATCTCAAATATATATTTCCCGGGAACAGAAAAGGGGGAGAAAAAAGATAATTTTCTGGTATGTTATTTCATGAGAAATAAGCCAAGTATTTATGAGACAAAATTAGTGAATAACAAGGTAGAGGAATGAAATATATGATGGGCGACAAAGTTTAATATATCTTGGGTGGCAGCATAACAAACCATACTGATTTAGTCAAAATGGACAGTGCAAGGTTTAATAACTTGGGCGGCAGCACATCAAATCATACTGGTTAAGCACTGAACTTCCACTGGTGGAAGTTGTTCTTAAAAAGGTTGCAGTAGTGTTTTGGTCTGATTTCGCTTTAACTTCCACTGGTGGAAGTTGTTCTTAAAAAAGGCTGCAGTAGTGTTTTGGTCTGATTTTGCACTAACTTGGACTTTGAAATACACCAATGTTCCAACATCTATTAGGATGTGTAATCAATCAAAACAACTCAAAAATAGTTTAGAATTCAATTCGACAATTAAATTGTTAAACTAAGTTCAAAATCTAAATGAGTTTAATATGAGCGAAAAATTAAGTTCGTTAATTAAATAAGCTAAACTTGAACTTTACATAATTCAATTTTTTAGATTCATAAGTTAACTTTATTATATATGAGATGAATTATATTGCATTTAAAAATATATTTAAAGATTTACTTTAAATCTTAACCCTATATTTTTTTTATTTAACAGTTTAATTAATAATTTATATTCTCAAGTGAACAAAAATATTTCTAGATATAAAATAAAAATAAAATTTAACATCGTATAAATAATGTTTTTTAAGAAGTAAATTATAATTTATAACTTCTATTTTATTTCAAAGGAACTTTTTATAACGTTCTAAACATGTCTTTAAATAATCATTCAAAAATACACATTGGTTTAACAGGAGGGACTAAAATTACATGCATAACAATTTTGTATGAACTAAAATATATTATTTTTTAATAAGGACTAAAAATAAAAGTTGAGATATTTATAGGGATCAAAAACATATTTAACTCTTTTTTTTTATTTAACAGTTTAATTAATAATTTTTATTCTAAAGTGAACAAAAATATTTCTAAATATAATTATACAAATAAAATATAACATCGTATAAATAATTTTTTTAAGAAATAAATTAAAATTTATAACTTTTATTTTATTTCTATATTGTCTATTTAAAAAATATTAATTTAAAATGTCAAATATAAAAAAAATAGACTTAAAAAAAAATATTCTAAGCCCGTGAAACAAGCGAGTTGAATCTAAGAACGTGAATTTAATGAGTAGAACTAAATTGTTCGTGAACTTATAACAAAACGAGTTTAATCTTAAAAAAAATCGTGTCAAATTCAAACCGAAATTTAAAATGATCCAATTTTTAACAAATTGAACCAAACAAAGACGAATTCCACTCAATTCGATTCATTTTCAACCCTACTTTCTATTAAGCTTTTAAAATATTTCTAATACTCATCTCTTTCATCATGGGATTTGCAACAAAAGTTAGCCTAATTTTTCTCTATTTTAGATAGGTACAACTTTTACTACTATATTGAATTCTCAAAAATATTATTGTCTTGTAGTATGTGGAGTGGGAATTATCAGTTATGGTGATAGAATTGCCAAGTAAATTAAATGGTACACTGTCAATTCAATAATGAACCTGCACTGTTGAGATTGGTTCTTTGTCTTTTCTGAGAAACTCAATGTTAAACTTTGGAACAAGTGAATGAGCCTATAAAATATTACTTCCATTCCATCTGATATATAAGAACAAACCCAACTTCCAAATTTGTTGCAACTTCATTTCCCTTTTTTCTGATTCTTTTATTATCCTGTGCAAAAAGCTTCCCTATGGAGCCTTCTCAAGATTTAGCATCAGAAGGAGAATTCAGTGGCACTGAATCTGGATGGACCACTTACATTGGATCTCCTATCCCTAGCGAAGTTTACGATGACGACGACGAAGAAAGCGTAAACATGGAAGACTATGTTGTCAACAAATTCAAGAATGCTCATGAAAAAGTTCATGATGATGATGATGATAAAGGTGAGAAAAATGATGTGAATGAAGAGAGTGATGATGATTCTATGGCTTCAGATGCATCTTCTGGTCCATGTCACCTTCAACTTGTATGTATAAAAAGTGAGACAAGTCATGGCCTGCATGTACATGAGGAGAAGTTCCTCTCAACAAAGAAAGCATCCAAACAGGTAAAGAAGACAAAGTGTGAAGGACTATTCGAGTCATTGGTTGTAGCAGACAGTGCTTCCAGTCATGTTTGAGGGGGGATGGAACAAGGTAAGAAAAATTTCCTCTCTTTTTAGAACATGTCAAATTTAATTACATTCTCATTTATGTTGCATAATTTGCTCAGCTTTTCTGTTCTTTTGGCACAGGTATAGCTGGACTTTGGGCCTGGAAACATGAAGAAGTTGAACCTGGTCCAATTGTTAAAAGGAAGTTAAGTTTGATGGAAGAACAATTACAGCTTATGTGTGGAATAAAATTGAACGTGTGGTCTGAGCAGACATTAATGTTTGATTTTTTTGATTGTTTAGAATTCCCAATGATTAAGAAAACCTATGAGACAAGTTTTTTTTTTTTTTTTGTCGAAATCTTAGTTTGGAACTTCCAAATTGAAAAACGAACACATCCTATGAAATGTTTAATTATAAGTAATACTGTTTAATTGTTTCGAAGTTCATTCAAGATGGACCAGGAGTAGGATTGTCTTTAAATGTACATACACTTTATGTTTTGGTACTCTACTACATAGCTACAAACAAGACAACAAATATATTGTTGCCATTTTAAATATGAAGTAACCTACAAGTTGGAAATCACATCTACAGGGTAATACTCTGTCAAAAGTTATTTCAATAGCCTATATATTGCATCCTATCAAAGCTGAGGAGTGAGGGAAACCAAAATATGGCTCCCTTTTACAACAACTAAGAAACTTTATTCTATTAAATGAGTAGGTTATATGGAGGTGAAAACTAAAAAAATAAAGTCAGTTATATGAATCAACTTCCACCATAATGATCATGCTTCTTTCAAAATCGTTATTCTTTAAATTTTTTAATAATTTTTTTAGTTCTTTCTCTATCTCTGACTCTTTAACTTTTTGATCTATTCTTTTTACCATATAATTTACACATATTCTTTCTACATGTCAAAATAACCTAAATTTATTTTCGATCATCTTTTCTACCATAAATGCTATCTCACACTCCCTTTAACATTATGATTTTTAATCTTATCATGTCTGTGTTAGCATATATCTAATATAACATTTTTATCTTTGCTATACAAAAATGGAGTCAAAAAGAGTAAGATAAAGGGACATGGATCGAATATAAATCTTGCTAAAACACATCTTCATAAAAATAAATGGGTATTTTAGCAAATCTCTGTGGAGTTTGCTAAAATATACCAGCTTATTTTTATGAATGTATGTTTTAGCAACATACACCTTAAAGTGTATTTAACCATTTTTTAGTTAATGTTATTGACATTTATTAATTTAACAAATTTTAATGAAAGTATATTAACATTTATTAATTTAGCAAATTTAACCGACACTACTGTTACATTTTTACATATGATGTATAAAGTATAAATAAAAAGAAAAAAATATATTAAAGTAAGGATAGGTCAAAGCGAGGAAATTTTTCTTTATTTTAGGTCGGTTTTTTAAGCTATATATATTTGTGTGAGACACACTACATATTTATTTAAAAATTTAAAATGTTCAAATTTCTATATTTATAATTAATGTAAGATTTTTTTACACTATCACACTTATAATTTTTTTTCAATAATGATTTCGGGAGTCTATATTTAAAAATTGTCTTACTTAAAAATATATAACTATGTGTTAAATTTTATATCCAATGAACTTTTATTTTGGCGAATTCAACCATGAAAAATTAATGCAACCATTGATATCAATTCTATGACATCAAATATTACTATAGTATCATTAAACTCAATTGTATATTATCATGTATTTAGAAGTAGTAATTACATATTATAAAAAATTAAATTATTAAATTAAAGGAAAAATGAAAATGCACTGTAAAATATTTTTATACTGTCAACCAATAAGAAACATATATCACAATAAAACTCATTTTTAATTTAAAAAAACTGAAATTACATGGCAAATTAAAACTTTTGATTGATTGTATGTATAAAATTATTTTACAGGGCACTATCTTTAAACTATTAAATTAATTGTGTATTAACCTATATTTACAAGTAGTAATTACATATTAAAAAATTAAATTATTAAATTATTTATATTTTATATTTTATATGGTATAGCATTAATTTATTAATTTATGTGTTAAGCTAGCATTAATTCCTTCATATATAATAAAAGAATATATATATATATATATATATATATATATATATATATATATATATATATATATATATATATATATATATATATATATATATATATATATATATATATATATATATATATATATATATATATATGTGTGTGTGTGTGTGTGTGTGTGTAATATTGATTTGTGCACAAGCCCACGTGTATCATATGAGACCTTAACCCCACAATATTCCTGTCTAGTATATCATTACATGTATTACTAGTATCCGATAAAAAAAAAATTCTTCAGTTTGAGTGGTATTTTAAGTTAAATCTATTATTTTGTATTTAGTATATTTAAACTAGATATATATATATATATATATATATATATATATATATATATATATATATATATATATATATATATATATATATATATATATATATATATATATATATATATATATATATATATATATATATATATATATATATATTGATATTAAATAGTTTTCAACTTTCATCTTTAGGTTTAAAACACTTATTTTTTTATTGAAATTAAATTTTATATTATTTTTAATTAGACAAAAATTATGCATAAAAATTGTATTCAAGTCTCCAATCTCGCATTTAAATCATCCTTCAATGTTTTAAATTGACTATATTATCTCCACAAAGCATACATCTTGTCTTATCTCGTATTTTATGACTATATCTAAAAATTTGTATTCTATGACTATGTTATCTCGTATTTTGTGACTATATCTAAAAATTCGTATTTTATGACTATATCCATAATTAAATTAAAAGAAAAAAAAATTAGAGTTGAATCTTAATGTTTACTTATCGTAGTGGAAATATCGTCGGTCTCTCCTTCACATGTCCACTCACTGGTTGATATACTTTCCTACATATCTGGGCTACCCTATGAATTTAGAAAATTCTACAATAAATATGTAAAATGTATCCTATAAAACAACAGCAATGCTATGTGTACACTAAAGTGTACACCTCCACCGTATTCGTGTACGTACGGACGGTACTGTTCATGTACGGACGGTACTATTCACCGTCCATACATGAACAATGCAATATTATATTAATATTTTTTTTAAAGTTATTTATTTATTTTTTTAAATATTATTTTTTTAAAAATATTTTTTTTATATTTTTAAAAAAAATATTTGACAATACCTGCAGATTTACTTTCGGATTTATCTGCATTTGAAATTACCTGCGGATTTACCTAAATTCGTAGGTAAATTCGCAAGTAAATCCGCAGGTATTGTCAAATTCGTAGATATATCCGCAGGTATTGTCAAATCCGTAGGTAAATTCGCAAGTAAAATTCGCAGGTATTATCAAATCCGTAGGTAAATCCGGAAATAAATCCGCAGGTATTGTCAAATATTTTTTTTAAAAACATAAAAAAAAATATTTTTTAAAAAAATAATATTTAAAAAAATGTAAAAAAAAAATTAATATAATATTGCACTGTTCATGTACGGACGGTGAATAGTACCGTCCGTACATGAACAGTGTCGTCCGTACATAGGGTGTAGGTGTACAAATAGCATTATTGATAAAACAATAACGTTGGCAATAAGAATGTAATACACTTGCGTTTGCGTATGAAAATATGACATCATTTTCTTTTTATTTATTTACACGTTTAAAAGTTGTCTATTACAAAAATTTCTATGGTTGACTCAACCCAAAACATTTGCAAATGAGAAGAGAGGTAAAACGATTGAGTTCAAAGAAAAACCTGCAACTGCAACCGAAAGAGTTATTAACATCTTTGAAAGCAACTAGAGCAAACATACGTACCAATTGAACCCCAAATACGTACAGTTGATGGAGATAGTAAGACAGAATACGCTAACATATACTGAGCCTCTCGTTCAAGGAAAGGATAATAATATCATTTTTGTCAAGGTGACAAGTTTAACATATGGACCACTTTTTAACTTTATCATGATACACAAATTCACTTTTGACTGTTAGATCATGTAAGAACGCCAATTTTAGTACAGTTTGTCCATTCTATCTTTAACACTTCTTCCATGGGGCTGCAATCCAAGGTCATGACCACAAGATCAAAATCACACAGTACTTCTCCCTAAAACCATGGGTTCAAATATTTTTTTATTAACATATAAGTGCAATCCAAGGTCATGACCACAAGATCAAAATCAGAAGTTTTTATTTATCTGGTTTAAATGAACCGTCAATCCATCTATTTTATTTGAAATGAGATTTAATCAATGTTTTAAAACTCGAACCGATCATCGTCCTAGCCAAGTTATTGAATCAATGTGTTAATGGTCGGACCAGTGGACCACTGATTGAACTGCAAGAATTTTAATAATGTGAAAATATTATTTTATTTTTCATTTGTAAAATGATGTATTTTCAAAAAAAAAATTGTTAATTTAAAATATTATTATATCGTATAATTAATTTTCTAAAATTTTAAATTTATTATATTATTATATTGTATGATTAATAATAAATAAGTTTAATGAAAATTGTAACGTTGAAATTATAGAATATATAACTGTTTTTTCTTTAATTAAATTAAACATCAAAAAAGCTCATGGTGCAGTTATTTTGAAAGGTTATAGGTCGGATTCTTAAAATTTGATAAAATTTCATTTTATAATTTAAATATTATTTAGGTTATTGTAAATAATTAACATTATTTTAGATATTAATGAAATCAAATTTTAAAACAAGATACAAAATCTTAAGAAAACGGAAATAGGAGATCAAAATTATAATTAAGCTGAAAAAATTAAACATAAAATGATCAATCTGCCAGACCAAGAAACTCACTGATTCATTGTTCTGACCAGTGAACCAGCCGGGCCACACCGGTTTTCAACCGGGTCAATTGCAATAATGGTCTGATGATCTTACTAGACTACTCTATCCTCTGGTTCATGGTCTAACCGATTCGACCGATCAAAACGGTCCAGGTTTTAAAATAATGGATTTAATTCCCCTATTTTAGCATTTAAGTTTTGGTCATTATAATCCACTTTAAGGTTTAAAAATCATCATTTGCTGAATAAATAATCTTGATTTGAAGATGTTATGGTATAGATAGACCACGGGAAACCGAGTCTCCCAAGTTTTAGAAGATGTAGAGGACTAAATGATGGATACGTCTTAGAAATGAAGAGGATCTTGACTAGGCGGCCTTTATTATTCGTTGGATGAGAAAGTCCATATGATCTCAAGACATGCGTCTAAAACTTTGATATAAAGCCTAACGAAAGACAAACGACTAAGATATATGAAATTGTGGTGTTTAGATCTCAGATGTCCTAAGAGATGTTGAGACAATGATCTCTAAACAACACACAATGACAAGGTATATAAAAGTACAATGCAAAAACTTAAATAACACACGTAATTGTTCACCCAGTTCGGTATCAACAATACCTACTCTGGGGGCTACCAAGCCAAGGATAAGTCCACTATATGATAGTATTAGTTTGAAGTACTATGCAAACAACCTCCGGTTCACACGGAAACAACCTCCAATTTATAACCTTCCCTCCTAATCACTACCCATGCTATACTCTTACTTAAGACTCACCTAGGTATGAGGCCCTCCTCAATCCCCCCAATCACAATTGTGATGACTAATTACAAAATATTAGAAGACACACTTCCAAAACACAATCACTCAATGCTTAAAAGCTTATGAATGAACACAAAACTTACAACTCAATGAAAACACCAAACTCTTCTATTAAGATGATATTAGAGAGGCTCACAATAGCAAGACTTCAAAAACCCTAACATAACTTACAACGTAAGTTCCACACAAATACTAGGTTTGATGATTGCTATTTCTAACAATCTTCTGGACTGGACTTGGGCTTCAAATCGCAGCAGGGCACTCCAGAAAATACTCCACAATCTTCTCCATGAAGATATGGCTTCGATCATTAGTTTCCTAAATATTCTCCATATTTAGAAACGAATCAAATATCTTGAAAATAGAGACAATCTCTTATCCCTAAATGATGTGCCACATAGGATTGCATAATATTCCAAAATATTCTGCACCTATACATAAAAACGACTTCAACAAATCCAGTTGTAACTTAACATACACGGTGTCAGATGGACCCTGCATAGGACATATTTCTTGACATGTCTTCTTTAGTTGAAGTGAATAGAACATCTTGTTCAACATGTTATCATAAGTTAGTTTTACCAAACATAATGTCAATCATATCACATAGAATTAACAATCTCTCCCTTTGGCTTGTTTTGGCTAAAATAACTTAACAACCTAATGTTTGAAAATAAATCAAACACAAAAATAATTCTCAACCCTGTAAAGAATACACAACAGAAATTCCACTATCAGAGATGTATCAAAAAAATGAACATGCAAGATGTAACACCCATAATTAGCTAATTATTTAATAAAATTATTTCAGAATTTATTCGTTGATGTTGTGAATTATTGGTATAATTACTATGAGGCATTATTAAATTAATGGATTGATTTAGTTGTAGAAACAATATAGTATTAATTTATTAGAATAATATGAGACTATGCTATATTGGGCTATTTTATGGTGGTGGTAGTAAGAGTGACAGGTGTAGGAAAGTAGGCCCATTAGGAGTTATAAGAGAATAAGAGGTTTGGTGATACAAAAATATTATGTTTATTAGTAGAGAGAAAAGGGATTTGGAAGAGAAAAGGAGGCTACGTGAGATTTTTGTGAAGAGGAACAAAGAAGCAAAGAGTGAGAATCCGACCGGAGAGTAGAGTAACCTTCAATCCAAGGTATGGGTGGGGTTCTTGCTATATAACGGGGTATATGATGGATGATATGTGGAGATTAGATTTATATGAAATTGTCTCTGTGTTGGTATAAATGGGTTGCAAAATATTTGTTTTGTATGTTACTGTCTCTGTCAATTTTATTGCCATATGAAATTATAATGGTATTCATGGAAATAAATATAGCCAGAGTAAATAAATAGCAGACTTGAATAAATAGAAGAAGAAAATATATTGTCTTTTAGCGTTTTTAGAAGTGAATATTAGGGAATAACTTTGAAGTGTTTGGTAGTAGAATAATGTGTCAAATAAGAGACTAATACATAGAGATTTAAGGGACTATTTTGGGAATACTTTTTGTACCGTTATTTTCTTTGTGATATATCATGGATGTTGTGATACTATTATTTTGTTGAAATGCAAAGTTGCAAGAATTATTGTGATGATGAATTACCTATATTTATTGGTAATAACAGTGATATAAGTGTATGCCTAACGACGAGATTTGTTGTTGTTGTTGTTGAGTATGTGAGGTTGCATTTTTCGAGTCACATACATTTATATATTTTGCGACTGCCTGGATTGGCAAACTGGATAAAGGCATACGCCTTATCGATGCCTCTATTAACTGGAAATTTAGCGATGGGGGGTGAAGCCCTGTTGGTACCACTTGCATGTGCATTGTTAGTGTCGCATTTTATATTGCATAATTTATGAATTGATGTGAAGTGATGTGACTTGAATTGTGACATGAATTGCTTGTTGGATATAATGATGTGAAGTGAAGTGATTTGTGATGTTGATACCGTGAAGTGGTAGTTTTATATGATTTAACTCTAATATATTATTTATCATAAAATCAGTTATATTGTTCAATATCTCAACCTTTTCTTGTTGGTCGTTGCCTTTATACTGGTAACGTGCAGGTGATCCGCAGTGAGTGAAGATTTAGTTGCTGATAGTTCGAGTCGATGTCATGCTATGGTACGTAGCACCGGGGGTTGAACGCTTGATTGTTTTATTCCGTCTTAATGAATTATTGTTTACCTGAGGATTATTGAGAATTATTGGGAACTCTCTTTTATTTTAAGTTGTTGTTGATTTTGATGAAGTTGAATACGTTGGAAATGAATTAAGATTTTCTTTCCGCTGCATTATTAAAGTGAAGTTTGAGAACCATAATTTAAGTCTTTATGTTAGTTTATCCTAATGTGTGTTATGTATCAAATCGTTTAACTTGAGCATGTTTTGTTGTTTCGAAGAAAATGTGACATCCTATTATGGTGTTTTAATTATTATACTCTGATTTATTTAATTAATTACCGATGGTAGAAATGGGGTGTTACATTAGTGGAATCAGAGGAGGTCGGTCGATTCGACCAAGTTTTCGAGTTGTAGTTGTTTAATAATCGAGTATTGTTAATTAGTTCTAACCGTTGTTTATGTTGTAGTGATAAGTTTAGATGGCTGGAAGGAATAACGCCGCAATTGCTGCTGCATTGGAGGCTATGGCTCAGGCTTTGGAGAATCATCCGAACATTGGTGAGAATGCTGGATCTTTTAACTTGGGGACATTCCAAAGGGATAACTCGCCTACCTTCAAAGGCACTTATGATTCTGATGGAGCGTTGACTTGGTTGAAGGAGATTGAGAGAATCTTTTGTGTGATGGACTGCACTCCAGCCGCCGAAGGTTCTTTATGGGACTCAAATGCTAGCACTCGAGGTTGATGACTGCTGGCTGGAGACTCGTTAGAGGTTAGAAGCTGTAGATGAAGAAATCACTTGGGTTGTGTTCCGTAGGAGTTCCTAAGGAAGTATTACCCTGAGGATGTTCGTGGCAAGAAGGAAATCGATTTTCTTGAGCTGAAACAAGGAAGTATGTCGGTTACTGCTTATGCTGCAAAGTTTGGTGAGCTGGCTAAGTTTTATCCGCATTATGAGGGACCAACTGGTGAGTTTTCAAAGTGCATCAAGTTTGAGAATGGGTTGTACCCAAAGATCAAGAAGGAAGTTGGGTACCAGAAGATTTCTTTACTTGCTGATTTGATTGATAGTTGCCGAATCTATGAGGAGGACAACAATGCTCATTATAAGATCATTAATGAGAAGAGGGCCAAGCACCATCAGAACCGTGGCAAGCCTTATGATGCTCCAGCAGGCAAGGGTAAACATAAAGTTGCTTATGGTCAGAGGACTAGTGGGGGAGATGCTCCTGCTGGTGTCGTCTGTTTCAAATGTGAGAAACCTGGTCATAAGAGTAATGTGTGTACTGCTGAGAAAAAGAGGTGTTTCTATTGCGGTAAAACGGGACATACAACTCCTGATTGTAAGCACTTCTGTTGACTAAGTTAACTTGTAAGGGTAAGGCTTTTGTGTGGGACACTCAATGTGAAGAAAGTTTTACTGAATTGAAGAAGAGGTTGACGATGGCTCCGGTGTTGACATTACCTAATCTAGGAGAATCTTTTTGGTATATCGTGATGCTTCTAAAATGGGTTTAGGAGGTGTGCTTATGCAGAATGACAAGGTAGTTGCGTATGCATCGAGGCAGTTGAGAACTCATGAAAAGAACTATCCTATGCATGATTTAGAACTTGCTGCAGTTGTTTTCATGTTGAAGATCTAGAGGCATTATCTTTATGGTTCTTGATCAGAAACAAATGAATAAGAGACAATGGAGATGGTTGGAATTGTTAAAAGACTATGATTTTGGCTTGAATTATCATCCAGGTAAAGCTAATGTTGTGGCTGATGCTTTAAGATGAAAAAATTTACATATGTCAACAATGATGGTTAAGGAGTTGGAGTTAATTGAGCAGTTCGGAGTAATGAGTTTGGTTTGCAAAGTGACACCGCAGAGTGTAACGTTGGGTATGTTGAAGATTAACAATGACTTTCTAGATAGTATTAGAGAAGCTCAGAAGATAGATGTGAAATTAGTAGATTCGATGGTTGAAATCGATCAGTCTGAGAATAATGATTTCAAGTTAGATGCGCAAGGTGTGTTAAGATTACGCAATCGAATTTGTATTCTTAATGATGTAGAGATGAAAAGACTGTTTCTTGAGGAAAGTCACAAAAGTAATTTGAGTATTCAACCGGGAGCTACTAAAATGTGTCAAGACTTAAAGAATTTGTTTTGGTGGCCTGGGATGAAGTGTGACGTAGCGCAGTTTGTATATGCATGTTTAACTTATCAGAAGTTGAAAGTTGAACATCAGAAGCCTGCAGGGTTGATGCAACCATTGGAAGTTCCAGATTGGTAATGGGATAGCATTTCGTTGGACTTTGTGACGGGTTTACCTATTACTTCAAGAGGATTTGATACGATTTGGGTGATTGTTGATAGGCTTACGAAGTCGGCTCACTTTATTCCTATTAACATCACTTATCCAGTATCGAAGTTAGCGGAGATTTATATTAGTGCGATTGCAAAGCTACATGGTGTTTTGTTGTGTATTGTTTCGGATAAAGATCCAAGGTTTACTTCTGATTTTTGGAAGAGTTTGCAAGAGGCGTTGGGTTCTAAGTTAAGGTTGAGTTCGGTGTATCACCCTCAGACGAATGGAGAGGACTATTCAGTCGTTGAAGGATTTATTGAGAGCATGTGTTCTTGATCAGGGAGGTTCGTGGGATACTTATCTTCCATTGATCGAGTTCATTTACAATAACAATTACCATTCTAGTATTGAAACGACGCCGTTTGAAGCGTTGTATGGTCGAAGATGTAGAACTCCTTTGTGTTGGCATGAGTCTGGAGAAAGTGTAGTACTTGGACCTGAGATTGTTTGGGAAACTACTAAGAAGGTGAAGTTTGTAACAGCCCGAGCCTTCGGCGTTCCCGGCACTATTACCTCACGATCTTCTCTACCCCCCTCACTAGTAGAGTTTTTTCCTTTCGTGGGAATCGAACCCTGTACCCTGGGGTTCAAGTACATGTTCATTCCATTCCCACTACCAATTGAGCTAGCTCAATTGGTAGTGGGAATGGAATAAACATGTACTTGAACCGCAAGGTACAGGGTTCGATTCCCACGAAAGGCAAAAACTCTACTAGTGAGGGGGGTAGAGAAGATCGTGAGGTAATAGTGCCGGGAACGCCAAAGGCTCGGGCTGTTACATAAAAAGGAGCCTTTTTAATGTAAAACCCCGATATCCGCTGCACGCATCAACCGTGTCGGCCAAACGAGCATGTTACCGGCTTAATCAATAATCCCCCCTAGGTCCGCTTATCGGCTGCCCAGGATATATTGTTTTTGCCTCCCGCAGGAATCAAACCATGTACCTAGGGGTTAAGTACATATTCATAGCAATTCCTGCTACCCCTTGAGCTACTAGCTCAATTGGTAGCAGGAATTGCTATGAATATGTACTTAACCCCTAGGTACATGGTTCGATTCCTGCGGGAGGCAAAAACAATATTTCCTGGGCAGCCGATAAGCGGACCTAGGGGGATTATTGATTAAGCCGGTAATATGCTCGGTTGGCCGACACGGTTGATGCGTGCAGCGGATATCAGGGTGTTACAATGTAACACCCGAGGCCGAAGAAGGCGAGGGGTGGTTGCACCGCATGGAACACCTAGGGCCAATTGGGGCTAGGGTGGTCGCCACATCGGAATGAGAGGATCCTAAAGTCGTGCAGGTATGAGACTACATGGTTGAAGGAAAGTTTATAAGGATTGATAGGTACTACCTATACCAACAAGATGCATCTTCTTTTCGGGAGCCTGTTCCATAAGAACTCCATAGTTAATCGTGCTTAACTTGGAGTAGTATTGGGATGGGTGACCTTCTGGGAAGTTTCCCAGAAAGCATGCGAGTAAGGTCAAAGCATGCTGAAAAGACCCATGTTGGTTTGTGGGGTCAGTTGATCATCCCAAAAGCAGTCTGGGGCGTTACAAATGGTATCAGAGCCAGACCTCTCCCAGTACGATGTGGTTCGAGGACGAACCATGCGGAAGCTGGTGGGCATGTAACACCCGAGGCCGAAGAAGGCGAGGGGTGGTTGCACCGCATGGAACACCTAGGGCCAATTGGGGCTAGGGTGGTCGCCGAATCGGAATGAGAGGATCCTAAAGTCGTGCAGGTATGGGACTGCATGGTTGAAGGAAAGCTTATAAGGATTGATAGGTACTACCTATACCAACAAGATGCATTTTCTTTTCGGGAGCCTGTTCCATAAGAAAACTCAAAGAGTCCTATAAAAGCTCCTTTTGGTTTCATCTCAATTGAGTCTACCATGTTCAAGTTATGAACTTTGAGAAAAAATGACTTTTTGCGATCTTTTGGAAGGACCTGTAATGTATTGGCTCATATCTCTCATGCGGAAGCATTTCTTGACCTTGGGACCAACATCAAAGTTGTAGAGAATCAAATTTCCTTGAGAATGAGCTTTGGTTGAGGAATTTCTAAGAAAGTATGAGGGAGTTATGGCTGGTCAAAGTTTGGTTGACTTTTACCTAGAAACCTTAATTTAGCAACTTTTGAATTTGTTGATTTCTGATCTTTTCTTGATGAACCATGATCAATCCTTGATCAAATGGTGAATGATACTTCATAATGAGGATGTTGACCAAAAATCAGAAGTTTTGACTGTGGTTTGACCATAGTTTGACTTTTAGGTCAACTAGTCGATTATTGACCATTTGAGTTGTTGATTGATCAATCTTATGAATCAGAGATTGAAACATGGCATGAGGACCCTTTGAAGCATATGGGAGGCCATGGGACCCATTTGAGGTCTTAGAACTTGATTTTACTTTCAGAAACACAAAACCCTATTTTAGAGGTAGTTGTTTAGGGGAGAGACTGCATGCTTCCTTCTTGTATATCTTTGAGCATTTGAAAGTCAGGTGAGTAAAAACATCTTAGAATATGATGGGCAAATTTTGGGGTATGACAGTTGCCCCTGTTTAATTTTCTTAAACCTGAAGATGTAGAGTGGTTTGTATGCCAGTCGGAATCTGAAGGTGGAAGAGGTTTGAACACTAGAATACCCAGGAATTTGTCCTAGCTGATGATGAAGGGACTTTTGTCGGAGATGGGCTTGAAGATGCCATCCAGGTGTATGAAGATAAGTCATGTATTAAACTATATCTGAACTGTTTGAGAAGTAGTTTATAAAATGTTGGTCGTATCATCACTGTTCGTAGTAAATGAATTAGATCTTTGAGAGTTGGTCGTGTCAGCACCGTTCGTAATAACTGAATTAGACTTAGGAAGTAGTTGATTGTGTCCACACCGTTCGTGATGATGGAATAATATTCTTAAAAGTTGACCGTGTCAGTACCGTTCGTAATACTTGAATTAGATCCTTAAAGGTTAATCGTGTCAGTGTCGTTCATAGCAACTGAATTAGACCTTGGGAAGATGATCGTGTCTACACCGTTCGTGATGATAGAATTAGATCTCTTAGAGTCGATCGTGTCAGTACCGTTCATAGTAACTGAATTAGATCTTGGGAAGATGATCGTGTCTACACCGTTCGTGATGATAGAATTAGATCTCTTGTCGTGTCAGCACCGTTCGTAGTAACTGAATTAGACTTTAGGGGATAATTGATCGTGTCCACACCGTTCGTGATGATGGAATTAGATCTTTTTGTCGTGTCAGCACCGTTCGTAGTAACTGAATTAGACTGAGGAGGTATTTGATCGTGTCCACACCGTTCGTGATGATGGAATTAGATCTCTGACTGTGTCAGTACCGTTCGTAGTAACTGAATTAGATCTTTGAAAATGATCGTGTCACCACCGTTCGTGGTAAATGAATTAGATCTTGGAAGATGACAGTGTCTGTATCGTTCGTAGTAGCTGAATTAGATCTTGGAATGATCATGTCATCACCATTCGTGGTGAATGAATTAGATCTTGGAAGATTTCGTTCATTTGTCTGTACCTGTATTCTGCAATAGGTGTAGCAATTTATATAATACCATGATGCATGTGTTATGTAATGAGTCCCTCAAAATAAATGAGAAACTTTGTATGTTATGCATGAATTCATTATGAGGTAATGTATGCAATGTATGTTTATGACATATGATATGTGGATATGATTTATGTTATCTTGATTGAGAAAATAAATCTCTATGTCCTTGTGATTTTGTTGTCTGATCTTGTCTTGAAGATGCTCAGCTGGAGATTTATGATTTTTGCTTGGGGATGAAAGAGATTTGAATGATTGATATTGATGCACCCTTACCGGGGATAAGATAGATGAATAACCCTGTTTGGAGAAGAGAATAGTGTCAGGGAACCAGCAGTGTCGAAGATGTAAACTCTGTTGGGAAGCCATGTCTTTGTCGGGACGAGCATTTGAAGATATCTTCTTAATGATTACTCTGTGGGGATATGATCTTGTGAACCCGGCTCCGTGGGGAGACGTGGGTGTCTTGAAAGCTGCCCGCAGTATTATAGTAACTACCATTCCTAGATTTGATTAGGACACACCACTGAGTATTGATCAAGATGTCAAACTGGACTTGCATGGATTTTCCCCTGCTAGTAGGAACTTTGGAAAGATTCGCCTCGTGAGGATTTTATGAGATGTGCACTATGGGCGACATGCCCCTAGTAATCATAGGCCCAAGACAATGCCCCATGTTGATTGGGAAGTAGCTTCATATCTACTTGGATGCATGCCCCTGATTGCTTTGGCATCTTTGAGAGATTCTCGGAACCTGGACTTGATTGCCCCAGATTGATCGGGAAATAGTTTGAAACCCACTTGGGATGTGTGCCTTTGACTGTTTTGCGTTTGAAATATTATTGGAATCTTGACTTGATTGCCCCAGATTGACTGGGAAAAACGTGCCATGCCCCTTGTATACGTAGGAGACATTGCTTCTTGGAGTAATCTTGTCTGTCGGGATAACTTTCAGTCATTAGTTGTACCCTGTGCAAATTCTTTCTGTTGCTAACATTTGAAATTATGTAGCAGAATATGTTTAATAATGAATTCATGAGATGCAATGCATACGTCTGTCTTGAGTTTTTGGAAAACATTAAAGCGTGATATTTGAAAAAACGTGGTGTTTGTAAAAATGTGATGTTTGTAAAAACATGATGCTTGTAAAAAAGAAATATCAACTCAGCATTTGTGGTAAACCTTAAGGAGTCAGGATACCTTTTTGGCGACAGTATGCTTTTCGAACTAACCATGCTTCAGTTAGGACTTTCAAGGGTTGTAACATGGCTTGGTTCATGGTTTAAGAAACAAAGGGTAAAGGCTCAAAATTTTATTTATACCCATCCCAATCTTCTTGATGTTCTTCGACCCTATACTCTGTTAACTTTGCATTTAAGTTCTAGCAGAGCTTGAAGTCGTAACTTTGACGTTTGATGATGGTTAAAGTACTAGAAGTTGATTCGGACAGGCAGTCGTCCTTTGTTGCAATACTTTTCTTTTTTTCGAGGATTTATAATGACCTCTTTTGAAATTTTTTCTTTTGTCGAGGATCTTTAGCAACCTCTTTTCTGACTTTGCTATCCCTAACTTTTGCCTGAATTGTTTATTTTGAGATTACAGTCAGCGGTGTCACACGCTCGCGAAAAATGAACAGAGTCGCCACCAATATATTTATCCCATAAGGGAAAGGAATATCAGAAAACCTAACAAAGGAAGGAACAAGGTCTTGCGACCAGAGAATCAAGGTACGGGAGTCGGTTACGCAAGGGGAAGGTATTGGCACCCCTCGCGCCCATCGTACTCGATGGTATCCACCTATGTTTGTTTCTATCTAAAGGGCGTGTATCTATGTCTATGTCTATATGTGAATTCATGCAAAAGAAATACGGGGAAAAGAAGGAATTATTTACAAATGTGCTCGTTCAAGCCCCGCGACTTGATGCCTACGTATCCTTTTCAGGAATCAGAGCGCCGTAGTTCGGCTCCATAGTTTCTGTTTGTTTTTGTGTTTTATAGTTGGGCGGAGTTAACGCTCGCGCTCTTGCATAAGGGATCGACCTAGGATGCAATAGAGCGGAGATAACAATGCCCTTAAGAAAGGAGAGAAAGAGAGAGAGTTTGAGTGTTTCGAGGAAATCCCTAAAGCAAGGGAAACTCGAGTTACTCTTTGGTTTGTGTCTTTTAGAATTTGGGAACTTACGCCCGAATGGAACCCTAAAGCAAGGGAGATCCAAGCACTCGAATGATTCCCTAAAGCAAGGGAGATTCAAGCTTCCATTCCCTTTTTAATGATTTTCACTTTTTTATTAATGTTTTTTAAGTGTTTTCTTTGTATTTTTTTAAAGGGATTTTATTTGAATATTTGTTAGATGTTTTATGTTGTAAAAGAAAAAGAATGAAAAGAGGGGGACTAGCCTAATTTCTAAACCTAGAATTATTGTTATTCTAATCTAAGTCTAAAGTTAACATGGTAAGGGAAATACTATAAAAGGAGCATGGAAATGATACCAAAATAGGCCAAAAATATGGCCAAAATTAAGCAACAAAGTCACACAAAAATTATACGAAAATAGCATGAAAATGATACAAGAACAATTCAAGCATTAGTGCAAAATTAAACTAACGTACTACTATTTTTTATGAGGAATTTTATTGAAGAAAATGAGTTCTAATTTGAACAAAAGAGATTAAAATGATTAGCCTAAAAAACTAATGTTTGTTATGAACATTTTTTATATGACAAAAATTGGCATTTTAAAGGTCTAAAATGTATGAGAAAAATTAGTATTTTTAATGTCTAAAAGAAATGACAAAAAATCTAATTAAAATCTAAAAGAAACAACTAAAAACAAATAAGGTAACAGGGGGTGCAATCCTGAATTGCAGGGTGTAAGGAGTAAGGGCGCAGGCCCAACACAAGAGGCCCAGGGATTTGTTTTTTTTGTTCATGTTTCTTCAGCATACAAAAGATGGTGCGTATGGGCCAATGGGAGGTGCAGATGGTGATCAGGCCCATAGTCTTTATTATTGAAATTTTATGCAAAAAACGAGAGGGTAACGGGCCCAAGGGGGTGTAGGAAAATGAATCTGAATGGCTCATGGAGTGTTTTCGGTCCATCATCATTATTATTCAGAAAATTATTCAAAGAAAGAAAAAAATAAAAAATAAAAATTAAAACGAAAAAAGAAAAAAAAAAGAATGAAGGGAAATAGGGTTGATTATTGTTAACCTGTGACTATTGAACTGAAGTGAATCCCCTCTCTCAATGAACGCGGCGATGACGGTGGAACTCTCTCTTCTCCCCAGCGATGGCGGCAGTGATGGCTTTTCGACGAACCTTTGTTTCCTTCGTCATCTCGCGTATTGCATCGGTCTCAGTCTCCGATCCAAACCCTTCCTCTCTTTCTCACGCGACGAAACAATCTCCTTCGGTTTCCTCTCCCGATTCAAATTGAAATCGGTTCTCACTCTTCTTTTTGTTTTTGATTTCATCTTCTTCTTGTTTGTCTAATTTTTTGTGTTACGGTATTGTCGTTTGTGCGACGATGATCGATTGAAGCGCGCTGCGATATGAAACCGATGTAGTGATGTTGTTGTTGTTTTCAGATTGTTGAAGGTGTTGTTGCTTCAGTCGCGACGAGATAGATGAGGACGATGAATTGACGGTTGCGACGTCACAGATTTGTGATGAAGCTTTTAAGATTGAAAAGGAGATCGTGGATTCAGAAGTTGCTTACGTTCCTGGCGTAGAACTGAGGATGATGAAGTTTCTGGAGCTTTCACCGATTCATGAATTCAGAGAAAGAGATGAAGTTTGTTCACGATTCAGTTACAGGTTCTGCTTCTCAATTTCTTCTTCCTCTTTTTTCTGATTTTGTTATGAACTTCTCTTTTTTGTTCATCGTGATTGAATTGGTTATGGAAGGGGATGAAGATTGAAGATTGATGAAGATGAGAATTCGGTTATGATTTGCTATGGTGATGGATCGATGATGGTGGAGAGTGAAGTGAATGGAGAAATGAGAAGAATGAAGATGAATGAGAGAAGAATGTGAGAGTGAAAAATGGCGTAGAGAGCTGAAACTGAGAGAGAAGGTGGTTTATATAGAATGAGATGTCTGAGAATTCAGTTAGAGGAGAATTGATTAGAGCCTTAGGATTGAGAAAATCTGTTATGAGATGGAGGGTAGAGATGGATTCAGTTAGCAGGTTAGTTATCTCTGTTTTTCAGTTATGAGTTTGTTGAAGTCAGTTATAGGTTAGTTATTGAAACTGAGTTAGTTATTGGATTGCTTGGGTAGTTATGTGAGGTTAAGTAAGTGTTAGTTAACTCCGGCTAAAACTGTTTTTTGTGAATGTATGGTATGCTTTTGGTTATGTACAGAGTTGCTGCCTACTGCTGGGCATAGAATGATCCTTGTGTCAATGAATATGTAGGTTACTCGAAGGATGTTTGAATGAAACTGGATGATGGCGCCGTTTTGAAAATGTATTGATTTTTTGGCTGATTTCCATGTGTCTTATGCTGCAGGTTCATGAGGCTGATGTTGGTTTGTTTTAGAATGCTAGGTTCATTTGGTTTGAAGTGTATGGCTCTGTTAAGGAAACTGTTATGTAGTTGGAAATCTTTTGTTAATGTGAATCTCTGAGTTATGCTTCTTGAATTGAATAATAGGACTGTTTTCTTTTCAATGTGTATATGCTGGATGTGTATGTGAATAACTGAATGCGGTATGTTTTCTTTTGTTGGATTTTTCGGGTAATTCTGTTATACGGTGCTGATTTGGCTTTTGCATTTGATGGATGCTGCAAGTATATGCTACAGGGTAGCAGGCTTTAAATAATAGAATTCTGAATGTATATGTATGTATGATAGTGAGTTGAGCTGTTATAAATACTTGGACTGATTTCATTTTGAATCATGCTTCTAAACTGAATGGGATCCTCTCCTTTTGTTTTGTTTTGACTGATTGCTTGGTGGATACGGATGCTGAATTTTGTTTCTGACTGGAACTAATTGTGTTGCTTTGAATATACTTTTGCTCAACTCGTTTCCATCTGATTTAAATCTGAACCGTTTTTTTCATGTGCAGAGTGTGAGCGGCAAGTCCTTTTAATTTGCAGCAAGGTTGTGCTTTGAAGTATGCAGGCTTACGGTTTCGGATTGAGGTTTGAATGCTACAGGGGCGTTGGCATATGGTACTTTTGGAGGTTATGAAGATGAAGCGAGATGGCTTGTTGGAAGCAAAATGAAGCTGACTTAGAAACAAGATAGGGTTTAGGATAGGGTGCTGACTTTGGTCCAACAATCATTATTATTTTTGTAATTTTTTGTAAGTTTGGAAGGAGCCTTGAATAGTTATTGAATGGAGGCTTTGCTAGAAATCTTGGATAGAATTGAATGGAATTTGTTTAAATAATGGTGTATACCTTTGATCCATAGTTAAAATGAATGGACAGAACTTTTGATGAAGTGTTTAGATGTCTTTGTAAAAGTCTTGACTGATGGCGAATACATCCATGAAAGAGCTAGCTAAGAGAAAAGAGTTTATTTAATTTCCACTTGAGTCACCATGAAAATTGATGTTCTATTCACCTTTGTCAATGCTTGAGTTCCTATAATTAATTTATGGTTAAAAGTCAATTAGGTTGACTTCAACTAAAACCAATTGGAACCTGGATCAATCCTATGTCATGCTTGTTCAAAGATCTGAATCAAAACAAACTTGCAAAATCGTGCTCGAATTTCCATAAATCTTCATAATGTTTGAAATCCAATCTCCTAGTAGCCTTGAAGCAACCTTTTGCCCAACTGCACAGTTGAATAAAATACCCTTTGTTGAAGTAGCCTCAAGCATAAAGATAGAAAAGCCTTGATTGGAGCACGACAACTGGTAAACCATAACTTTGGCCAACCACGGGGAAGTAAACCCTAATCCCACACCTCACTGTTTGAAGAATGCCCAATGCCAACCTCTAGCCAATACAACCCCAATCTTTCACTATCCTCGATCCCACGCCTTATTTATGGATTAATGATGCATGAAGTATTAAATGACCTAGTGGAAGGTATGTGCATGAATGTGAAGCCTAAGCCAGGTAATATCGAAAGGGTAGGACAAATTTGGGGTATGACAAGCGGGATGTTTTAGTTCTTGATAAGTCTCCTTTATAGGTTTTGAATTGACAGTTTTTCTCCTTTTTTTCTTTTTTATGGATATTGACTGCCTGACTTGAGAATTACGGGAATCCATCATCACTTGTGTAAAGCAAATGGTATAATTGAGTTAACTGAGTAACTACCCTGCCCCAGGTTATGATTAAGGGTTTAATTTGTATGAGAAAGAAACTTCTACTTCTTAGGCTCAAAGGGGTTGACGAGGGATTAACATCCTTATATCTTCACTGTTTAGGAATTGAAACAATGCCTGTACATCGTCAACATAGTCCGTTCAAAAGCATACTGTATGAGGTTGCGGTATCGTTTTCGTCATCCTCCTTCAAAAGGCATACAGCTTTAGCAGGAGTCGAGTATCAAAAAAACATATGCAAAGTAAAAACAGAGTTTAAATATGAGTGATAGCGAAATGATTAATTCAAGACAAACATATGCAATGCACTAATGATGATTATTAAAACATATAATGTCTATCATGAGCCGAATGTTTAAACAAATAGAAAAGAAAAATGCAAATGAAAGCAAAGGTAATGACCCAATAGTCCATCCCTCTAGAGATTAGTCAGTCTCGTCATGATTAGGCATGGGAGCAGTGATCACATTGGGGGTCTCAGGAATGTTTAATTTCCTCATCATCGATCATGTCTTGGATCTTATTCTTTAATACCCAGCAGCTATTGGTATCTTTCCTGGGACTATTGGAATGGTAGGCACATCGCATGTTTGGATTGTGTTTAGTAGAGGAGGTGTTGATGTGTTGAGGAGGATCTCTCAAAGTAATCATTCCTGCCTTCAACAGACGTTGCAACGCCTGATCTAATGACATGTTAATTTTGGTGAATTGACGCTTAGGCGCGTCTGGCTTGCGTCGTTTTTGTGGAACTGGTGTAGAGATTCAGAGCATCCAGGGTTCGAGCTTCCGGAATGTGTATCTGATAAGAATATTTCAGAATGTTCAGGGTTCAAGCTTCCGGAATGTATATATGATTGGAATGTTTCAGAAGTCTGGGGATCAAGCTTCCAGAATGTATATCTCATTTGAATGTTTCAGAAGTCTGGGGGTCAAGCTTCCAGAATGTTCATCTGATTGGAACTTTCAGAATGTCCGGGGTTCGAGCTTTTGGAATGTACATCTGATTGGAATGTTTCAGAAGTCTGGGGGTCAAGCTTCCAGAATGTTCATCTGATTGGAATGTTTCAGAAGTCTGGGGGTCGAGCTTCCAGAATGTTCATCTGATTGGAACTTTCAGAATGTCTGGGGTTCGAGCTTCCGAAATGTATATCTGATTGGAATGTTTCAGAATGTCCGGGGTTCGAGCTTCCGGAATGTTCATCTGATAGAAATTGATTTGTTGATGGTATTTGTCTGACAAGTTGGTCGACCTGAAAGGCAAAGTTAGTTTTATGAATGCAAATGCAATCTTTTCAAGGATCTTTAAAGAATTTAGTTAGCAACATTAGAAAATGATTTGGTCGCATCTTCGTATGAAGAACTCTGATTCTTGGATTTTCTTCTTTGGGAATCAAGCTCACCATATCCAGTGAGTCATAGCCTCTGATTCGGGACACTTATGAATTTGAAGGTACTTGGCTAGAGGAAAATAAATCCTCTTGCCCCTTGATAGGTGCTGAATCTCTGAATTGGAAGGTATGTGGCCAGAGGAAAATAAATCCTCTTGCCCCTTGATAGGAATTCAGTCCTTGATAAGAGCACCTTAAATTGTGCGCCCTAAATTCCTAAGATCCTTGAAAGGGTTAGTTAAATCATGTTATGCTTATGATGTCATGATGTTATGTAATGCATCAGGAAAAGCGTAAGATAGTAAGGACGAGTGAGTCCCACAAGAAAAACCTGCAAGAAAACCAAAGGGTTAGTAGCAAGCACAGACAAGTCACACAAGTGTCCTTAGGTTTAAAGGCTTGCGTGAAGTTCGTAGGTAAGTACCCTCCCCACTGAAGTTAAGTTGGTTCAACCTGTCCTAGGATAGTAACCGGGTTCTATAGTGCTCATATCCCTGATCTTTCTCGCAGGCATTGTCTCAACATGGCGCTCGATCGGCCAGCCAAAAGCATCCCTAGAGTCCAATCTCAATGAGTGTAGCATCGAGTATCAACCGGCTTCAGTCAGGAATCCAAAGCCAGCTATCTCGCTACTTTCTATAGGCCAAAGTCAAGTTCAACTAGGGTTCTAAGGGCGAATTAGTGCTTATGACACCACATGGTAGCCAAATGTCTCCTCGATCATATTCAAGGGCCATCAGGACAAACCAAAGCGTCGCACTAACGGTGGCCACCAGTTCAACCATAACGATACATGTCGTACAGCCTCCCTGGTCTAATGCCACATACCTAAGGTACACTAGATCCGGGTGTAGGATCTTTCACACAGCAGAATACCCAAAACAGCCTTTAAAGATAAAGCAAACAAGTCAAACAAATTTAAAGTGATCCTAGCTCTAAGGTAACCCCTCTTTTATTCGAAAGCATCCCCAGCAGAGTCGCCAGTTCTGTAATACGGTGAATTGACTTTATATCGAAATGTCGCGGTAAGCAAGAGTCGCCACCGACTTTTATTTTATCCAATTGGAAATGCTAAAAGAACAGGAAAAACCTTTAAAAGATTTTGAGTTCGGGGGGTAAGTTATACAAAGGGAAGGTGTAAAGCACCCTTTGCATCCATGGTTATCCATGGGCTCTTAATTGCTTAGCTCACTTGTTTGTTTGAATTGTTTGAAAAGATTTTGAATAAGAAAAGATTTTGAAAAAGAACTTTAGCTTGCAAATAAGCGTAGTCTTTTTGAAAATATTCTTTGAAAAGAAGTGGGAAAAGATTTTGAAATTTTTGAATTTTGATTCGAATAGAGCAAGCAATCAGGAGCACCTACCCTAAATTTAAAAACATTCTTTTAGCTTTTCAGGCGAAAGGATCTATCCATGCCATAAGAGGGATGGACGAAATTGACTGGCCAGTAGCATACTGCACGCGTGTAGAACACAAAGGGTGACCTTTTGACCGTCCAATGAGAGATTCGAGAGCTGCCAAGCAGGCCTGTGCACGCCGGAGCCACCATCGTCTCCGGTCGAAGCTTCTTCTTCTCTGGCGAGATGCTTTTAGAAACCTGCAAAATTCACGTGAACGAACCAAACAAAAGATCCCTGTCCACAAAACCGGGTCCTGCGAATCTGATGGTGACATTAGTTTTTCATAAAAACGCCTGCAACCTACCACACGAATAACATCCTTCCGACGCCCTAATCATGGTGGATGTTCATTCTTGAGTGTAAACTCGAGAACGATGATTCATAACAGTTCCAAATTCTCACATGAACATAAATAAACGCATCAGAATAACTTATATACCATGAATGGAACATCTGAGATTCAAGAACTTACCCCGCCGGTGCATTCGAGGGAGGATGACCCTAGGCTGCTTTGGAGTCGTGTGAGCGCATGAATCGATTCCTATATGCTTCAGGAAGTTGTTAGAACGCTCAGAATTGATTGTAAAGGACTGGAATTTGAACTTTGATGGTGCAAGTTTGTTTGAAAATTTTTTAGATGAAAACCCTAGTCTCTTGGTGCCTCCTTCGTCCAAAAATCCTCTCCCATGCACGTTGCACTGTTATGCTTATATAATAGCACCAATTAGGTCAACCAAAACTTGCCAAGATATTTTGAATCAATCTTTGGGATTTTTATTGAAATTTGATGCAAATCTATCTATTTTCATTCAATTCCCTTCTCCATCAAATATATTTGTTTTCCTTGGTCCCCAAGAATCATGTTTGATTGACAAAAATCAAATTATGTAACAAATTAGTATTTATTATATTTTTTTCTTGATTTAAATCAAAAAAATAAATAAAATAAATAAAAAATAATATCACAACCATGCACCAACGAAATGTGTTGGTCTTCAAGTTGTCTCCTGGGCCTTTATATGATCCAAAGTGAAATCCCATGATTTAATTCTTTATTTTGGTATTTAACTTTATTTATTTGCCATTTAAATGAATAAAATTCAAAATAAACAAAAATAAGAATACCAAAAATATAAATATGGTTTTATAGGCCCTTTTATGGATCATATATGTGATTGAAATCCAAAACTTAGGCCCAATGGTTCAAAAGTGCAAAATTGCTCAATTAGGTTTTGGTGCATCCCTTGAAATTCACCCAACTTGTACACTTCATATCTCCCTCAATTTCGATAAAATAGAGGTGTTCTCATACTTTATAGAAAGCTCAAAGAGTCCTCTAAAAGCTCCTTTTGGTTTCATCTCAATTGAGTCTACCATGTTCAAGTTATGAACTTTGAGAAAAAATGACTTTTTGTGATCTTTTGGAAGGACCTGTAATGTATTGGCTCATATCTCTCATGCGGAAGCATTTCTTGACCTTGGGACCAACATCAAAGTTGTAGAGAATCAAATTTCCTTGAGAATGAGCTTTGGTTGAGGAATTTCAGAGAAAGCATAAGGGAGTTATGGCTGGTCAAAGTTCGGTTGACTTTTACCTATAAACCTTAATTTAGCAACTTTGGAATTTATTGATTTCTGATATTTTCTTGATGAACCATGATCAATCCTTGATCAAATGGTGAATGATACTTCATAATGAGGATGTTGACCAAAAATCAGAAGTTTTGACTGTGGTTTGACCATAGTTTGACTTTTAGGTCAACTAGTCGATTATTGACCATTTGAGTTGTTAATTGATCAATCTTATGAATCAGAGATTGAAACTTGGCATGAGGACCCTTTGAAGCATATGGGAGGCCATGGGACCCATTTGAGGTCTTAGAACTTGATTTTACTTTGAGAAACACAAAACCCTAGTTTAGAGGTTGTTGTTTAGGGGAGAGACTGCATGCTTCCTTCTTGTATATCTTTGAGCATTTGAAAGTCAGGTGAGTAAAAACATCTTGGAATATGAAGGGAAAATTTTGGGGTATGACAGCTGCCCCTGTTCAATTTTCTTAAACCTGAAGATGTAGTGTGGTTTGTATGCCAATCGGAATCCGAAGGTGGAAGATGATTGAACACTAGAATACCCAGGAATTTGCCCTAGCTAATGATGAAGGGACTTTTGTCGGAGATGGGCTTGAAGGTGCCATCTAGGTGTATGAAGATAAGTCATGTATTAAACTATATCTGAACTGTTTGAGAAGTAGTTTATAAAATGTTGGTCGTATCATTATTGTTCGTAGTAAATGAATTAGATCTTTGAGAGTTGGTCGTGTCAGCACCGTTCGTAATAACTGAATTAGAATTAGGAAGTAGTTGATTGTGTCCACACCGTTCGTGATGATGGAATCATATTCTTATAAGTTGACTGTGTCAGTGCCGTTCGTAATACTTGAATTAGATCCTTAAAGGTTAATCGTGTCAGTGTCGTTCATAGCAACTGAATTAGACCTTGGGAAGATGATCGTGTCTACACCGTTCGTGATGATAGAATTAGATCTCTTAGAGTCGATCGTGTCAGTACCGTTCGTAGTAACTGAATTAGATCTTGGGAAGATGATCATGTCTACACCGTTCGTGATGATAGAATTAGATCTCTTGTCGTGTCAGCACCGTTCATAGTAACTGAATTAGACTTTAGGGGATAATTGATCGTGTCCACACCGTTCGTGATTATGGAATTAGATCTTTTTGTCGTGTCAGCACCGTTCGTAGTAACTGAATTATACTGAGGAGGTATTTGATCGTGTCCACACCATTCGTGATGATGGAATTAGATCTCTGACCGTGTCAGTACCGTTCGTAGTAACTGAATTAGATCTTTGAAAATGATCGTGTCACCACCGTTTGTGGTAAATGAATTAGATCTTGGAAGATGATAGTGTCAGTACCGTTCGTAGTAGCTGAATTAGATCTTGGAATGATCGTGTCATCACCGTTCGTGGTGAATGAATTAGATCTTGGAAGATTTCTTTCATTTGTTTGTACTTGTATTCTTCAATAGGTGTAGCAATTTATATAATACTATGATGCATGTGTTATGTAATGAGTCCCACAAAATAAATGAGAAACTTTGTATGTTATGCATGAATTCATTATGAGGTAATGTATGCAATGTATGTTTATGGCATATGATATGTGGATATGATTTATGTTATCTTGATTGAGAAAATAAATCCCTATGTCCTTGTGATTTTGTTGTCTGATCTTGTCTTGAAGATGCTCAGCTGGAGATTTATGATTTTTGCTTGGGGATGAAAGCGATTTGAATGATTGATATTGATGCACCCTGACCGGGGATAAGAGAGATGAATAACCCTGTTTGGAGAAGAGAATAGTGTCAGGGAACCGGCAGTGTCGAAGATGTAAACTCTGTTGGGAAGCCATGTCTTTGTCGGGACGAGCATTTGAAGATATCTTCTTAATGATTACTTTGTGGGGATATGATCTTGTGAACCCGGCTCCGTGGGGAGACGTGGGTGTCTTGAATGCTGCCCGCAGTATTATAGTAACTACCATTCCTGGATTTGATTAGGACACACCACTGAGTATTGATCAAGATGTCAAACTGGGCTTGCATGGATTTTCCCCTGCTAGTAAGAACTTTGGAAAGATTCGCCTCGTGAGGATTTTATGAGATGTGCACTATAGGCGACATGCCCCTAGTAATCATAGGCCCAAGACAATGCCCCATGTTGATTGGGAAGTAGCTTCATATCTACTTGGATGCATGCCCCTGATTGCTTTGGCATCTTTGAGAGATTCTCGAAACCTGGACTTGATTTCCCCAGATTGATCGGGAAATAGTTTGAAACCCACTTGGGATGTGTGCCTTTGACTGTTTTGCGTTTGAAATATTATTGGAATCTTGACTTGATTGCCCCAGATTGACTGGGCAAAACGTGCCATGCCGCTTGTATACGTAGGAGACATTGCTTCTTGGAGTAATCTTGTCTGTCGGGATAACTTTCAGTCAGTAGTTGTACCCTGTGCAAATTCTTTCTGTTGCTAACATTTGAAATAATGTAGCAGAATATGTTTAATAATGAATTCATGAGATGCAATGCATACGTCTGTCTTGAGTTTTTGGAAAACATTAAAGCGTGATATTTGTAAAAACGTGGTGTTTGTAAAAACGTGATGTTTGTAAAAACATGATTCTTGTAAAAAAGAAATATCAACTCAGCATTTGTGGTAAACCTTAAGGAGTCAGGATACCTTTTTGGCGACAGTATGCTTTTCGAACTAACCATGCTTCAGTTAGGACTTTCAAGGGTTGTAACGTGGCCTGGTTCATGGTTTAAGAAACAAAGGATAAAGACTCAAAATTTTATTTATACCCATCCCAATCTTCGTGATGTTCTTCGACCCTATGCTCAGTTAACTTTGCATTTAAGTTCTAGCAGAGCTTGAAGTCGTAAGTTTGACGTTTGATGATGGTTAAAGTACTAGAAGTTGAATCGGACAGGCAGTCGTCCTTTGTTGCAATACTTTTCTTTTTGTCGAGGATTTATAATGACCTCTTTTGAAATGTTTTCTTTTGTCGAGGATCTTTAGCAACCTCTTTTCTGACTTTGCTATCCCTAACTTTTGCCTGAACTGTTTATTTTGAGATTACAGTCAGCGGGATGTTTTAGTTCTTGATAAGTCTCCTTCATAGGTTTTGAATTGACACTTTTTCTCCTTTTTTTTCTTTTTTATGGATATTGACTGTCTGACTTGAGAATTACGGGAATCCATCATCACTTGTGTAAAGCAAATGGTATAATTGAGTTAACTGAGTAACTACCCTGCCCCAGGTTATGATTAAGGGTTTAATTTGTATGAGAAAGAAACTTCTACTTCTTAGGCTCAAAGGGGTTGACGAGGGATTAACATCCTTATATCTCCACTGTTTAGGAATTGAAACAATGCATGTACATCGTCAACATAGTCCGTTCAAAAGCATACTGTATGAGGTTGCGGTATCGTTTTCGTCATCCTCCTTCTAAAGGCATACAACTTTAGCAGGAGTCGAGTATCAAAAAAACATATGCAAAGTAAAAACAGAGTTTAAATATGAGTGATAGAGAAATGATTAATTCAAGACAAACATATGCAATGCACTAATGTTGATTATTAAAACATATAATGTCTATCATGAGCCGAATGATTAAACAAACAGGAAAGAAAAATGCAAATGAAAGAAAAGCTAATGAATAAAATTCAAAATAAACAAAAATAAGAATACCAAAAATATAAATATGGTTTTATTGGCCCTTTTATGGATCATATATGTGATTGAAATCCAAAACTTAGGCCCAATGGTTCAAAAGTGCAAAATTGCTCAATTAGGTTTTGGTGCATCCCTTGAAATTCACCCAACTTGTACACTTCATATCTCCCTCAATTTTGATCATATAGAGGTGTTCTCATACTTTATAGAAATCTCAAAGAGTCCTCTAAAAGCACCTTTTGGTTTCATCTCAATTGAGTCTACCATGTTCAAGTTATGAACTTTGAGAAAAAATGACTTTTTGCGATCTTTTGGAAGGACCTGTAATGTATTGGCTCATATCTCTCATGCGGAAGCATTTCTTGACCTTGGGACCAACATCAAAGTTGTAGAGAATCAAATTTCCTTGAGAATGAGCTTTGGTTGAGGAATTTCTGAGAAAGTATGAGGGAGTTATGGCTGGTCAAAGTTCGGTTGACTTTTACCTAGAAACCTTAATTTAGCAACTTTTAAATTTGTTGATTTCGGATCTTTTCTTGATGAACCATGATCAATCCTTGATCAAATGGTGAATGATACTTCATAATGAGGATGTTGACCAAAAATCAGAAGTTTTGACTGTGGTTTGACCATAGTTTGACTTTTAGGTCAACTAGTGAATTATTGACCATTTGAGTTGTTGATTGATCAATCTTATGAATCAGAGATTGAAACTTGGCATGAGGACCCTTTGAAGCATATGGGAGGCCATGGGACCCATTTTAGGTCTTAGAACTTGATTTTACTTTGAGAAACACAAAACCCTAGTTTAGAGGTTATTGTTTAGGGGAGAGACTGCATGCTTCCTTCTTGTATATCTTTGAGCATTTGAAAGTCAGGTGAGTAAAAACATCTTGGAATATGATGGGAAAATTTTGGGGTATGACAACCTTTGTGTTCAAGAGTTTTAAGAAAACGTTGTATCTTTTTATTTATTTTGAAAAGTAACTTTGACTTTGTTTCAAATCCTTTTATTTTTAAAAGCAAAATTTTGCTAGATAAAATAAATTTAAGAATTCCAAGAAATGAGATAAGGCTCAAATTTTATTAATGGAATGGTAGTCTGCAAACGGCATGACTCCATGGATTACAAAAGTTTGAAAATGGTAACTTTAAATGAAAAGGGTACATTGGAATACAATGATCACTAGTCTCCCTAACAATTTTTGAATATCAGGCGTACGCTGACGTCGATTGAAAGTCTTCAAAAAGCATCTTCAGGATGGTCAGATTATACCGGATGTGGTTACTTGCCATATTCCCTAACTTTTGCATGGATTGCCTTCACAGGTTTTCAATCCATCAGGATAATTATTTCCTTTTTGTTTGTCTCTAATTTTTGCCTGGACCGCCTTTTCAGGTTTTCAGCCCACCGAGACGCTCTCTTTTTACCTAAGTCGCCCTTTCAGGTTTTCAACTTAGCGAGCTTTATTTTCTTTCTTTAGGCGAAGTATTTTTTTGATCATATCGGCATTCACATGATGTGGAAATTCTTCACCATCCATAGTTGTAAGTGTCAAAGCACCGCCTGAGAAGGATCTCTTAACAACATATGGGCCTTCATAATTATGAGTCCATTTTCCCCTGGGATCTGGTTGAAGTGGTAATATCTTCTTGAGCACGAGATCACCTTCCTTGAATCTTCGAGGTCTGACTTTCTTGTCAAAAGCTCTCTTCATTCTTTCTTGGTAAAGCTGACTGTGACACAAAGCGGTCATTCTCTTCTCTTCATAAAGATTCAACTGGTCGTATCTTGTTTGACACCATTCGGCTTCTGATAACTTGGCTTCCATTAGGATCCTCATGGAGGGAATTTCAACCTCTATCGAGAGCACAACTTCCATGCCATATACCAAGGAGAAGTGCGTTGCCCCAGTCGAAGTGTGAACTATAGTGCGATACCCATGCAGAGCAAGAGGGAGCATTTCATGCCAGTGTTTGTAAGTCACAACCATTTTCTGGACAATCTTTTTAATATTCTTGTAATCCGCTTCTACCGCTCCATTTGTAGATGTTTTCTTGTTGGCTGCATTTGTGGTAACACATACATGGGTGTTTAATGTCTTGACTGATGTCATGACATGTTTTATATTGTGTTATGCAGGCTGCATATGTGTTAAGCTAATATAGGTTCTATTAGTGAATATCATGACCGATGTCATGACATCCTTGTCTGACAGCAGGAGCTGTTATGTTTTATTAATTGTGTTTCCTGATTTCTCTCAATCTACAATTTAGGAAACCTTTTATTGTGTGCTGAATATTTCGTCTAGAAGATTTCGCCGACAACACATTCTATAACAACCAGATGGCGTGTAAATTAGGTTAACTTGGTTAACCCTAATTTGTTTCTAAATAAGCCCAAGGCCCAAGAGCTGCATATAAAAAGTCTGCAATCCTAATTTGGAACGCAGAGAGAAAGATTGTTAATTGTGAAGAACCGTAGTTCTGTAGTTGTGTGTTTTAGTCTCTTGTACTCCAAGCAATTGTCTTGTGATGATTGTATTGGAATAGGTTGTTTATGTATTTTGTCACTCTAAGTTTTTAAGCACAAGTGTGTGTCTCTTGATTGAAGCTTTTAAGCAGATCAAGGTGAGTTTTTGAAGTGTGTCTTCTCTCTCAATTTGTGTTATGTTTATTTGTAATCACTGCTGTGATTGAGGGGGAGTTGTTGCACTCCAAAATTTGCCCACATATTTATTCCCCAATTGGCTTTCATATCACATTCATATGCATACCTCATCTAGGCCACTCATCCATTACATTCATCCATATCATGGTTACTATTCAGAATTGATAAGAAAAGAGCCTCCGCGGAAGAAATCCCTGATCAAAATTAAGAGAAGATTTAAAGTCTAATTGTATGGCATCATTCCCATTGAAGTCCTCCTAAAATCAGGGTTTCCTCCTCTCCAAGGCAAAGCTCTGATTAAAAGATACAAGCTTCAGGTTCATCAGGATTGCCTAAATTAGGGTTTTCATCAAAGTCAACCCTGTTGACTTTTTGGTCAAGATTTAATCAGGAGACGATTTTTGAAAGTGAAATGTGGTTGCCCTGAAGAAATATTCATTGGAGCTTCTTTGGTTGAAAACTGATTGAGAATTGGATCGGAAACGGATTAATCGAGAAATTCATCTGTAATCGGAAAAATCAGGAAATGTTGACTTTTGGGTCAAAATCAAGGTCAATTGTTAAATATTGGTTTTTGGTGGAAAATCGGTCAAAGAAAAGTCAAAGAAACAAAATAAAACCAAGAAATCATTGAATTTACCATTTTGGGAAAGTTAGTTAAAATGAGAAAATTTAAAAAAAATGGGAGTTTCTACACTTAGAGAATTTTTGGATAAATTGGAAATTGGTTTATCAGCTCACTTCACCATCACTTTACACGTGTCAAGAGGCTTTGTTTCAAGACAAGTTCAACATCAAAGTTGTATATCTCATGGAGATGAACAACTTTGTAGTTGGAAGTTCTTTCATTTGAAGCATGGTTAGTGAACTACAAAAGTGCAAAGTTTGAAGGTTCCAAGTAATTCATGTTATGTTGCTAGGCAAATTGCTGGGTGTGACGCAAGCGTTTTATCAAACAGTTGGCATGCTAACTTTGAAGCTGATTACAAGAGAGTACAAAAACCCATCAGATGCAAACTTGATATACATGTCTTCTCCTCCATGCTCTCTATCCAATGAGACAAGAATTGGGTCATTTGGACAAGTATCGAATCATTTATGAAGCCTTAAAGTCATGGCCTAACCAAGACACATTTTGGCCAAGGCAGAGGCACAAATCCAAGGAAAGCACGAGGCATTTTGTCAAGCATGTGGCAGGTTGAATTAAAAGCTCATTTTAAGGAAGCATAAGTGTCCAATTAACTCAAGCTCAATATCAAACTACTCTCCTCCATGCCCTCTATCCATGGAACTAGAGAGTTTGTATTTTGGTCGTATGGTTAAGGAAATTTAAAGCATCAAAGTCGTGCCCCTGGAAGTCACGTTTGAGAGGATACCAGGCTTGGACTCAGGTCATGCGTGTGTATGGTATTGCAGTAAACAGCACGTGGAATTCATGGTCTTTTTTACTATGCTTCTAAGCTCCGTCTCAAGACCCTTCCAATACCAATCATGCTCTATTACATGCCATCTTTATGATGAGACCAAGATTTAAGCATTTGGGTGATTGGTTAAGGAGTTAGAGAACTCTAAAGTGAGAGACATGGAATGGAATAATTTTTGGCTGAGGCACCATGGCTGCAGTTTGCTGCCACGCTCTTGCACACATCATTATCATATTCTCCAAATAGCCATGCATAGAAAGTCACACGTGAAAGGGCAAGAAAGACCATGCTACAAATGACCACCCTTGCTCACTAAGTCTTGAGGAGAAATATCCACTACACTTGCACTCACCATACACTCTCATGCACATTCACCCTATAAATATAAACACTCCTTCACAAAATCTCTCACGCTTTCATTCTCCCACTTTTCTTTTTCAGTTTCACACAACTCTCATCACTCTTTTCACTCTCTCCCTCGTGCTCTCTCATCTCTCTCCACCATAACCGTTTTTCTAACCGCCCTAACCACCACCGTAACAAACTCTCACTACACCTTCTACCTCCATCATCGTCCTTCAATCACCACTGCAACCACCACCATAATAACCTCAGGCCACCACAACCAACCTTCAACTACGCCGGCATCATCGCTTTGGACCTGGTTCATCTATGGCATTCGTTACGTCTGTGTCTTAGTTCAAGTCAGGCGAAGTCCGAGTTTGCTTCTCCGTGTTTCCTCTGATATCTTCACCATCTCGCAACGGAATCAAAGATCCACGAAGCTTGTGAAGTTTTCTACAAATTCGATCCAAGAACCACTCAAGTAAGCCTAAGAAACTCTCTCAGCATAATAGTGATGTGATAAGAGCATTCCGATGTATGATATGTATGCCTTTAGTTCGTAGCTCTTTAAGTTCTGATCCGGTTGGTGTGACATAATTGCTGTTTGTACGTTTGAATTGCATAGTTGAGTTCTACGTAGCATAAGGATTGCCTCGGTGCCATGGCTTGTGATTTCACGGAAGTTTTGGTAGATTAGGGTTTTAAGTTTGTGCTCGGTTTACACGATAGAGATAGAATTAGAGAAAAATAATGGTAGATCATTGTTAATAGATTTTGTAATAGTTTTCTTTTATTCTTTTGTTTGCTAATTCAATTTTTGCTTAAATAAAAATGACCAAAAATATGTTTTTACTAATTAGAATTTTTAGAATTCATAGATTTTATTTTAGGAATTATTTTGTTTGTTTGGTTATATTCTCCTTTAATTTTGACGAGTTAATAATAATAATAGAAAATGCTTAGTTTTTTGTTTTAACTCATAAAAATAGCTTTAAAATGAATAAAAAATACAAAAAATTGCTTGTGAATATTTTCATGGTTAGTTTAGATTTTAATTCTTCCTTTTTGTGAATATTTTCATATTTTGAGAAATGTCTAAAATACCCCTAGTTGTTAAAGTTGACTTTAGTCAACTTAAACAACTTTCTTCTTAGTTAATTCCCTCTAGATTTTAGTTTAGATTTTAAATAGGAATTAGAATGACAATTAGATTAGAAAATAGGTTAGTTCCCCTTTTTTCATTCTTTTTTTCTTTTCAACTTTAAAGCATTAACAAATAAAGATGCGAATCACATTAAGAAAGTGATAGAGAAATGAGTGGGATTCATTCCCTAATCTGTTTCTCAATCACTTAGTGGCATAGAAATGAGTGGGATTCATTCCCTAATCTGTTTCTCGGTCACTACTTAATGGGAGAGAAATGAGTGGGATTCATTCCCTAATATGTTTCTCGAACATTAATTAATGGGATAGAAATGAGTGGGATTCATTCCCTAATCTGTTTCTTGAACATTATATAATGGGATAGAAGTGAGTGGGATTCATTCCCTAATCTGCTTCTCGATCATTATACATTTTTATGTGATTCTAATCGCAAAATAAATCCCCTTAAAAAATAACCAACCAAAAACACTTAAAACCCTTAATAAAGGCTCAAATTAAAACAAAGTAATGAAGTGGTGCGGAACCTTGTATTTGGTTTTGTTCATCATGTAGTTACATAAAAAACACAAACCCAAGTTCATTCTTTTGCCTTGTTAGGCACCTAAGAACAAGTTAAGTCCTTTCCAAAGTAGGCGTGTAAGTCTCCAAAGGTCGAGCATCGTGGATTGTGACCTTAACCTCTGTTCAACTAAAAAACACAAAACAAATGGAAACTATGGAGCCGAACTACGGTCGCTCTGATTCCTGAAAAGGATACGTAGGCATTGGGTCGCGGGGCCTAAGCGAGTACACTTGTAAATAATTCCTTCTTTTCCCCGTGTTTCTTTTGCATTCATTTGCATTTAGGTTTAGACATAGATACACCATTTAGATAGAAACAAACATAGGTGGATACCATCGAGTACGATGGGCGTGAGGGGTGCTAGCACCTTCCCCTCGCGTAACCGACTCCCGTACCCCATTCTCTGGTTGAAGGACCTTGTTCTTATTTCGAGTTAGGTTTCCTGGTATTCCTTTCCCGTGATGGGATAAATATATTAGTGGCGACTCTGATCCATTTTTCGCGGTAGCGATAGCTGGCGACTCTGCTGGGGATGTTATAGACCTGTGCTGGTCCATTCTTAGTGACTCGATCCTAGCCTTTGTTTGTTTCGTTTATTGGGTGTTTCTTTGTTTGTTTATATGTTTACATCCTATATATATATGCTTGCATATCATGTTTACTTTCTGCTTGCATGTCATGTTTACTTTCCGCATGCATCTGGACTATATTATGGGTCCCCGTGGGGGCCACATATTTTCTCTGTTTGCAGGTTGGGTGGGATGTTCTATGAGGTAAAAGGCCCAATACCCAGGCCAGAGTTGACACATAGGATACCTAGGATAGAGTGGATAGTCATGACGCCAACAGAATGTCAGGTTCTGTTGATTGCGATCATGAGACCCACGACCAGTTGAGATTCGAATGGGATACCATTGTTGGCATGTATTTGCAACGATGATGGTGTTTCAGGAGAGTTGTTAACGCTGGAGACCTTTTGACCTACCCTGACCTAGATTCACCTGTGAGTGGGGAGGGATATACATGATAGGTACCATTGGTGACTATTCTGTTCTGGTGGTGACTATTGTTCTTATGGTTTTGTTGTGCCTATGCCAGACCTTTGATCTTGCAACATCCGATCTTATTCAGAGGCAACATGCAGTTCCCCTACATGGGGAGGACCTTTCATTGCATCATACTCATCATAACATGTTTACTTTCGAAAAAAAAATAAAAATGAAAAAAGAGAAGAAAAAAAAAGAGAAAAGAAAAAAAAAAAGAAAAAAGAAAAAAGAGATTAACTTTCATATGCATGCCATTTTTCAGGGTATCCAAAGTCAACACCTCTCATCAAGAATGGCTAACAGTGTGACCGTCAACAAAGAGGCTACGAAACGTACCTTCACTTGCAGTTTCTTCCGTGAGGACGTGACACCTTTGGTTCAGTTGAGCACTCGAGTTACTGGGCAAAATCTGGATGAATTCAGAAAGACTTATGGCCACATTCTGCTTATGTTAACCACTCGTATTGATGAGTGGGGTCTCTATACTCTTCTTCAGTTCTATGATTCTGAGTTGCGCTGCTTCACCTTTCAAGATTACCAATTAGCCCCTACCCTCGAAGAGTATGCACACATTCTTCAAATCAAAGTCCAACATAAGGTTCCTTTTGTGTGTGTACCTGAGAAGCCCAAAATGGATCGCATTGCTGGTGCTCTTTATTTGAGCTTGAAGGATGTTACAGATAACTGGAAGCCTAATGGTGGAACCCATGGATTCTATGTGAGATTTCTGATGAAGAAGGCTGAAGCCCTTGCTAATGAGGAAAAGTGGAAAGAATTCAATGCTCTCCTGACCGTCATGATCTATGGATTGGTGATGTTCCCGAATATTCCAAACTTTGTAGATCTTACTTCCATCTGTCTCTTTATGGATCAAAATCCTGTGCCCACTCTGTTGGCCGACACTTATTATGCCATCCATTCTAGGTATGGAAAGAAGGGAGCAGTTGGGGGCTATTTACCAATACTATACGAATGGTTTTCTTCACATTTTCCTAAAAGCAGAGCGCTTGTCACCACAAGAGATTCACGGAAATGGCCTCAAAGGATTATAGGACTTACTGCAAACGATATTGTTTGGTATCACCTCCGAACAGACATTGAGCAAGTTATAACCAGATGTGGCAGTTTTGATAATGCTCCTCTCAAAGGGATAAAAGGAGTTATCAATTATAATTCGAGGCTCGCACTGCGCCAATTGGGTTTTGCACTGAAGGACAAGCCTTTGGATAAAGAGATATTCGAGTCCGTTTGCTTTGAGAAAGGAACCGATCCAAAAGGTTTGGAGAAGGCAAGAAGTGCGTGGAACAAAATTCATACAGATGACCGAACTACCTTGGGGGGAAAGAATGCTATTGCTAAGCAAGCTTATAGTGAATGGGTTAAAGAGATAGTTAAGGAACGCCTGTTGCCCTTCCCGAAGGTTAGTCCTCTATATGAACAACCACCCGAGATTTTAACTGCCACTGTACCAACTGAAGAGTACAACCAAGTGCATGTGGAAAATATCAGGTTGCGAGAAAAAAGGGAAGATGCTAAGATAAAGTACTTTTTGGTGGATCAGAAAAGGGCTGAATTAGCACATGAGGTTAAAATGCTGAAAGGAGGATCTTCCAGAGTTCAAAAAAGGGCTAGAGCTGAAAGGGGTGAAAGACTCAAACGTGAATACCAAGAAGACTTGAAAGCTCACAGGCTCCAACTAGAAAAAGAGACTAAATATCAGCTGAGGACTATGAAAAAGAAACTGGAAGAAGAGACTACCCAAAGTATAGTAGTTGAGATTCAGCTGAAAGGGAGTCACCTCCGCACCGCTCGACTAACAGAAGAGAATGTCAAGCTCAGAGATCAAATGACAGATATGGAGAATGCACCCGAGAAGACTTATCTCCCAGAATGCAAAGGATGTGACGAACTTAGGGAGTACTGCAAGAAGCTGGATGGGCATTTGTTTTGCAAAGATGTGGTGATTCAAAATCTTCTTAAAGGAAGGGATCGAGAAGCGACCAAGAAACTGTTTGATGAAACTAAGAAGTGGAGTGATGAGCACTTCAGACAAGGAGGGCCTCTGTTTTATATTCAGATGGATTGATGTTTGAGTCTGTATGTCTCGACCACCACCAGACTTGTTGGATGGGGTCTTTTTATTTCCCTTGTTGAACTATCTTGTTGATGTATGGCTTGCCCAAGTTTAAATTTCTGTTATGAATGAAAAAGATCTAGTTTCTCTTGATACTTATCTTTTATCACATTGTTAGACATTCTTGATTAATATTAAATATTTTGGATACTATGAAAATGGCACCTCACATCATATGCACACATGCACCTCATGCACATCATGCACAAACAGGTACATCAGATGGTGTTCTTATTTGACTGATCAGGTTTTTTGTTACAGCAATTGCACCTCCACCTACATATCGCTACTATACAAGGGCTAATCATTCACTGCAAATGGATCAGTTAAGGGATGATCTTATCCAGATGAGAACTCAGGTTATTGCTCAGATGGCTCAGTTCATGGAAGTCATGCAAGGCATGACTGACCGCCAAGAAGAGCTCAGAATCACGATGGACACAGTTGCTCAGGTTGTTGCGGACCCCCCGCAAAGAAATTCTGCTGATATTCGTGTCAATAGTGAACCTGTGAACGGAGGACCTGGTGTAATTCCTCCTGCTGCTAATCAAGGTAATCCCCGTGGGCCTCCCCAGCCTGCTCCTGAAGGACAAACTACACAACAAATCAGAAGGGCTGCTGCTATCCCCGTGTTGGAAGAGGACCGACACGAGGATTTGTTTCCTGAAAGTGAATGGGGACTTCCACATGATGCTGGAAGGATTATAGAGGTCTGGAGGAAAGGATGAGGGCAATGGAAGGCCAAGGACTTGGTATGGACATCAGTGATTTGGGATTAGTTCCTGGCGTCTGTGTGCCACCGAAGTTCAAGGTACCTGATTTTGAGAAATACAAGGGGAATACTTGTCCTAAGACACATGTCCGAGCTTACTATCGCAAAATGCATGTATACTCTGAGGACAAAGGATTGTTGATGCACTTCTTCCAAGATAGCCTGACTGGGGCATCCTTGGAGTGGTATATGAGGTTGGAGAGAGCTCACATCCGAAGTTGGAGAGATCTGGTTGAGGCCTTCGTGAAGCAATATCAGTATAATATTGACATGGCCCCAAATCGCATTCAGTTACAGAACCTAGCCCAGAAGACTAATGAGTCCTTCAAGGAATATGCGTAGAAATGGCGCGAGTTGGCGGCTAGAGTCCAACCACCCATGCTGGAAAGAGAGATGATGGATATGTTCACCAATACTATGGAGGGCCAATACTACTCCGCCTGCTCTGCATCCTCGAGTTTCGCCGAGTTGGTTATGATTGGTGAACGAATTGAAAGTGGAATTAAGGCTGGTAGAATACAGAATCCAAGTGTTGCTAGTTCCTCCTCTGGGGCTGGTGGAAAAAAGCCATACAATGGGTTTGCCAAGAAAAGAGAAGGCGAGACTAGTGCTGCTTACTATGGGGGAGGCAGAAACCAGGCTTATCAACATATAGTCGTTGTGACTATACCAAATGCTCCTTTTTAGCAACATCAGCAACGAGGATATGCTCCACGTCAATATCAACCGAAAGCGCCTGAAAGGGTTTTTGATCCGATCCCGATGACATATGCACAAGTATTGCCATATCTCCTCGATTTGAAGTTAGTACAATTGAGGACTCTAGCCACTCCTGCTAAGTTGCCTGCTAATTGGGATGCCAATGCGAGATGTGAATTCCACTCTGGGGCACCGGGACATAGCATTGAAAATTGTAAAGCGTTGAAGCATCAGGTTCAAAATCTTCTCGACTCTAAGGCCATTGAGTTTACTCCTACTCAAGGGCCTGACGTTGTTCAGAACCCTATGCCTCCCCATGGAACGCATGCTGCAAATGCCATCGAGGTTGTTGAAGACGCTCGCTTGGTCAAGGATGTGACCGAATTAGGCTCTCTGTTGCCATTATTGAAGATAGAATTATTGAGGATGGGTCTATACTCTGGTTGTGGAGAATTATGTACTGATTGCATGGCCATTTCCTCAGTTTGTGACAAGGTGAAAAGTGGGATTTAACAGTTGATAGATAATGGGTATCTACAGTTTGAGCATGTGCGACATCCTGAATTAGTCAAGAATGAAGTCAATGTGGTATCCATCCCGTATACTCCTGCTAAGATTCCTGTTCCGGCCAGAGCACCGCCTTTGGTCATTACATTGCCTGGTCCCGTCCCGTATACTAGTGAAAGAGCAATCCCATGGAATTATGGGGCAGAAGTTTTCTACCAAGGGACCAAGCATGAGATCGAAATTCCAGTTGAGAAAAAAGACGTGGACAATGTTGTTGGCATTGGGCGGATGACAAGGAGTGGTCGTATTTTCAATCCTCCCCAGAATACTCGTAATGATAATACAGAAGCTCTAGCTCAAGAAAAAGGGAAAAAGTGGTAGAAGATACAGTGGATCAGGGGCAAAGCTCTAACTCTGAAGACACTATGGCCAAAGAGATGGAAGAGTTCCTAAAGATCATCAAGAAAAGTGAATATAAAGTGGTTGACCAAGTGAGTCAAACTCAATCAAAGATTTCGATTTTGCAGTTGCTCTTGTGTTCGGAGACACATCTAAATGCTTTGTTGAAACTTCTAAGTGCTGCCTTCGTCCCTCCGGAAATCTCAGTGAATCAACTTGAAGGAGTGGTGTCAAACATCAATGCTGGTAATGGATTGGGATTCACCGATGCAGACTTGCCTTCTGAAGGTAGAAACCACAATAGAGCTTTGCATATATTAGTAGAGTGTAAAGGGACTATGTTATCACGTGTTCTCGTGGATACTAGATCTTCTTTGAATGTATTACCGAAATCGTCTTTGATGAGGCTAGATTATTCTGGCGTTGAGATAAGGCCGAGTGAATTGACGGTGAGAGCCTTTGATGGCTCAAAAAGATCAGTGTTCGGGGAGGTTGACTTGCCGATAATGATTGACCCTCAACTCTTCACTATTACTTTTTTCGTGATGGATATCCACCCGTCATATAGTTGTCTCCTAGGACGCCCATGGATCCATGCTGCTGGGGCCGTGACTTCCACATTACATCAGAAACTCAAATTCGCGACTCAAGGAAAGATAGTCACAATATGTGGGGAGGAAGAAAACGTGGTAAGCCATCTTGCGTCTTTCAGGTATATTGATGTGGAAGGAGAGGTCCACGAGACGCCTTGCCAGGCCTTTGAGGCTGTCCAGACTATCAAGATCCCTTATGTTGAAAATAAGAAGTTGGAGGCTCCCATGTCTTCACTAAAGGAAGCTAAAGCTGTGGTTGAATCTGGTCATCCTGAAGGATGGGGCTGAGTCTTGAATTTACCAATCAAGCAGGATAAATGTGGGATTGGATATCAGTTGGGTCAGAGTTCATCTAATGAGGCCCCCAAGAAGCCCGAAACCTTCGTTCCGATCAAGTTCTCTAGTGCTGGCATCGTCAAAGATCATATCTGTGCTGCTGATGATGATATGGATAGCGATTATGACATTGAAGAATGGATCAAGCCGTGTGTCCTAGGACAGAAGCTTCTCAACTGGTCGTCCGAGGACATCATCTCAATTGCTTTTGATCAAGAGTAATACTGTTTGTTTTTGTTTATCATGCAATAATTCCTGTGTTCTGCCCAAGACACAGTGAACACATGTAGGGCATCATTTGTTGTTTTTCAATGTTAAAATCATTAATAAAAGGACGCTTTTGCATTCAAACATTTTTGTTCCCTGTCTTTCTTTTTTAAATTTTACATTTGTTATAAATAAATAAAAAAATGGCAACGTTTCTTATTCATCATCATCCCTCCATTCTAAAATAAAGCATAAATCATAATTCATGCAGATCCACTTCTTCTCCAGATCCTATTGATAACGATCTTGCTATGCCTCGTTATGACTTCGACAATCCTATCTACACCGCTGAAGAAGGGGATGAAGAAGATTGTGAACTCCCTGATGAGTTGGCCAGATTGTTGAAACAAGAAGAGAAAGTGATCGAGCCACATCAAGAGCCTATTGAGACGATGAATCTTGGTACCGAAGAGATGAGAAGGGAGGTTAAAACAGGGGCTTCTTTGAATGAGGATGTAAAAGAAAAGTTGATTGGAATGTTGAAGGAGTATTCTGATATCTTCGCTTGGTCTTACGAAGATATGCCTGGATTAGATACTGATATTGTTGTGCACAGGTTACCTCTTAAAGAAGATTCTCCGCCTGTCAAACAAAAACTCAGAAGAACACGTCCTGATATGTCCAAGAAAATCCAGGAAGAGGTTCAGAAGCAGTTTGATGCAGGCTTTCTCGCTGTAACAGTTTATCCACCATGGTTCGCCAATATTGTACCTGTACCTAAGAAAGATGGGAAGGTACAAATGTGTGTCGACTATCGAGATCTGAATAGAGCGAGCCCGAAGGATGATTTCCCGCTTCCTCACATTGATGTATTGGTAGATAATACTGCTCAGTTCTCGGTTTTCTCCTTCATGGACGGTTTTTCTGGTTACAATCAAATAAAGATGGTGCCCGAGGACATGGAAAAGACAACATTCATTACGCCTTGGGGCACCTTTTGTTACAAAGTCATTCTGTTTGGGTTGAAGAATGTTGGGGCAACCTATCAAAGAGCTATGGTGACTTTGTTTCCCGACATGATTCATAAAGAGATCGAGGTCTATGTGGACGACATGATTGCAAAGTCCCATACTGAAGAGGAGCACCTTGTTCACCTGAAGAAATTGTTTGAAAGGTTAAGAAAGTTCAGGTTAAGGTTGAATCCCAACAAATGCACCTTCGGAGTGAGATCCGGAAAATTACTTGGTTTCATTGTAAGCGAAAAGGGTATTGAGGTCGATCCTGCAAAGGTAAAAGCTATACAAGAGATGCCTGAGCCGAGGACTGAGAAGCAGGTTTGTGGGTTCCTGGGAAGGTTGAATTATATTGCAAGATTCATCTCACACCTTACCGCCACGTGTGAACCTATCTTCAAGCTATTGAGAAAGAATCAGGCAATAAAGTGGGATGACAAATGTCAAAAGGCATTTGATAAGGTTAAAGAGTATCTGCAAGAGCCTCCATTCCTCATGCCTCCAGTGGAAGGTAGACCGTTGATTATGTACTTGACGGTCCTCGAGAATTCAATGGGGTGTGTGTTGGGTCAGCATGACGAGTCCGGTCGAAAAGAGCACGCAATTTATTACCTTAGCAAAAAGTTTACCGATTGTGAATCAAGATACTCACTACTCGAGAAAACTTGCTGTGCTTTGGCATGGGCTGCTCGCCGACTGAGACAATATATGTTGACTCACACCACTTTGTTGATTTCAAAGATGGATCCGATCAAATATATATTTGAGAAACCAGCATTGACAAGAAGGATTGCCCGTTGGCAAATGATCTTGACAGAATATGACATACAATACACTACTCAGAAGGCCATTAAAAGTAGTGTGATTGCTGACTATCTTGCGCATCAACCTGTGGATGATTACTAAACTATGCACTTTGAGTTTCCTGATGAGGATATAATGTGTGTGGCAGAGACTGCCAATAGTCAAGATCAAGAGGAAGGACCTGAACCAGGGGCGCGATGGACGCTGGTGTTCGATGGTGCTTCTAATGCATTTGGAAATGGTATTGGGGCTGTGCTTACTTCTCCGACAGGTTTTCATATTCCATTCACGGCCAGGATTTGTTTTGATTGTACTAATAATGTGGCTGAATACGAGGCTTGCATATATGGTATTGAGGCCGCCATTGATTTGAGGATTAAAAATCTCGCAGTGTCTGGAGATTCTGCTTTGGTGATTAGTCAGATCAACGGAGATTGGGAAACACGCCACCCCAACTTGATTCCCTATAGAGAACATGTTGTGAAATTGGCTCAATACTTTGATCAGATCACCTTTGATCACATCCCTCGAGAGGAAAACCATTTGGCTGATGCTTTGGCCACTTTAGCATCCATGTTCAAAGTCAAATGGGACAATGAAGCGCCTTTAATTGTGATCAAAAGGTTGGATGAGCCTGCATTCTGTGGCGTTATTGATAATGTGCCTGATGAGAAACCATGGTTTTATGACATTAAGAAATTTCTGGAGACCCAAGAGTATCCTGAGGGTGCTTCCCTTACGGATAGGAAAACTCTGAAGAGACTATCTGCCAAGTTCTTCCTTGCTGGAGGTGTGTTGTACAAGAGGAATTTTGATTCTGTGTTGCTCAGATGCGTGGATAGACACGAAGCAGCAAAGATCATGCAAGAGGTGCATGAAGGATCCTTTGGTACACATGCAAGTGGCCACACCATGGCTAGAAAAATATTGAGAGCAGGTTATTATTGGTCGACCCTGGAGCATGATTGTTTCAACCATGTGGTGGTATGTTACAAATGTCAAGTGTATGCAGATAGGGTTCATGTACCTCCGGTTCCTCTGAACGTGTTGGCATCTCCTTGGCCGTTTTCTATGTGGGGCATCGATATGATTGGAGAAATTAAGCCCACCGCCTCTAATGGACATCGTTTCATCCTCGTTGCTATTGACTACTTCACCAAGTGGGTTGAAGCTGCTTCTTATGCAAATGTCTCCAAGCAAGTAGTGACTCGCTTCATCAAGCACAATATAATCTGTCATTATGGGGTTCCTGAGAAAATTATCACTGATAATGGATCCAATCTCAATAACAAGATGATGAAGGAATTATGCGAGAACTTCAAGATTACGCATCATAACTCCTCCCCGTACAGGCCAAAGATGAATGGCGCGGTTGAAGCGGCCAATAAGAATATCAAGAAGAATGTGCAAAAGATGGTGGTCACCTATAAGGACTGGCATGAGATGTTACCTTTTGCTTTGCATGGTTATCGTACCTCGGTGCGTACTTCCACAGGGGCAACTCCCTTCTCATTAGTATATGGCATGGAAGCGGTTCTTCCGGTTGAGGTCGAGATTCCTTCATTAAGGGTATTGATAGATGTGAAGCTCAGTGAAGCTGATTGGGTTCAGACCAGATTTGATCAACTGAACCTCATTGATGAAAAGAGACTAGCGGCCATATGCCATGGGCAAGCCTATCAAAAGAAGATGAAGAAAGCCTTCGACAAGAAGATTCGTCCTCGACACTTTCAGGTTGGTGACCTTGTGCTCAAGAAGATCCTGCCTATTCACAATGATCCTAGGGGAAAGTGGACTCCAAATTACGAAGGGCCTTATGTCGTAAAGAAAGTCTTCTCAGGTGGCGCCATGATCCTCTCAACTATGGATGGCGAAGACTTCCCACTTCCCGTGAATTCCGACGCAGTTAAAAAATACTTCGCATAAACCTGATCAAAATAAAATAAAAGAAAAGGAAAAGATCAGGAAAAAGAATGAAAAAGAAATAAAGTACACCCGCTAAGTTGAAAACCCGAAAGGGCGACTTAGGCAAAAAAGGGGGTCCTGGTGGATTGAAAACCAGAAAGGGCAGTCCAGGCAAAAGAGGGACAAAAGGCGAATGACTGCGTCGTGCATTGGATCCTTGAGCATAGCTAGTCACCACAATTGGAGGACTCAGAAGGGTAAAGGATCAATTCATTCATCCATTTCGGAAAGCAAAGCAGAAGGAATATTGAAGATCTGCAGGGCATAGCAAGATTAGAACCCAATGGAATCTTTTCTTACGTTGCCATGTTTGTAAATGCTGTTTGTTTTCCTTTTTGGTGGCCACCTCCTTAAGGGGGCCACTTCCTGATGTACTCGCCTATGTTAGGAAATTTTTCATTAATGAAAAGATATTTCACTCAGAAAATTCCGGCATCGTTTTATTTTTCGGTTTTGTTACAAAAATGTCCAGTTATTTTGGTAAGCATTGCATTTCTAACATTAAAGTCCTACAAAAAGAACATGATCTAAAACACATAGAATTGCTTAAAGACTTTGAGTACTTGGGATGGTGGACGAGGTAGATCCATCATACCTGGGGCATACTTGTTTAACTTGTTTTGCAGGAATCGCCGATCATTCAGCACAGTCAGATGCCAGTACCTACGCTTCAAGAAGTGTCAACCGGACATCTCTTTCGAGATGGAACCCAAAGGTCTCCTTTCCTTCAAATACCAGAGTTTATTTCTCTGGGGAGCTCTCATCCAGGGTTTAGGTGCTACGCAGTGCTGATTAGATTCCCTTATTCTTCGACAAAGATGTGGAAGTTCAAAGGGGGAGGTGCAATCTTCAAGTTTCCTAACATGATGATGGTAATGTCTCTATAAAATTCCATCATGCCCCTTTCCTCACAAGTCTTCTGGTGCAAGTCATTCCCAAGCAGAAGTTACATATTGGGGTTGGTCAAGAAACCATCTGGTGTGGCCTGGCGAAGTCAGGACATCGAGAAGAATTCCCCATAGAGCTCTCCAAACGAAAGGCTTTCTGCGATGTTCATCCATCCTCTCTTGCATATAGAAATCATTGCATATATAAAAACGCGTAGCATTTCCATAAATATGGAGCATTACGCCATGGAAAATTCAAACATGCATCAATGCATAAGCCAAGTTCACATATGTTACACAGACAAATTGACATATCCCCAAAAGAAGTCTCACTTTCTCTCTCCAGTGTGGATTGGATACAAAGTCTCCCATCGTCAAGATCTTTTTCTCTGTGGTTATTTCCCTTTTGCTGAGCTCAATCGTTTGGATAATCCATACTTGGTGTGTGACAATTCAAGTGATTGTCACTCTTGTAGAATTACACCCCGCCTTTTGGCCTGAGGGAACCATGTAGTTCTTATGTTCTATAAGTATCAATACCTCCTTCAAAGTCCAGTGTTTACTGGCATCATCTAATAGAGTCTGGTCGTCACCAGTCCTCTCTTTGTATTCACTTTTTGTGAGTCCCCTTACTGCCTTTTGCATAAGGGATACCTCTTGCTTCCTGCAAGCCTTGTTTTGGTTATTTTCCCGTATGCTGCGTGCAGATTAGAGTGCGAATGAGGGTGGGCATTCAACCCATCTCATTTTTCAATCATTTTGAAATCCATACTTGGTGTGTGGCAACTCGAATGATTGCCACCCTTGAAAGGTTACACCCCGCCTTTGGCCTGAGGGATCCGTGTAATTCTTATGCTTCGCAAGCATCAATACCTTCTTGAAAGCCCAGTATTTACTGGCATCCCCTGATTGATTCTAGTTTTCACTAGCCTTTCTTTCAGTCAAGTCCAATGTTTATTGGCGTCCCTTAATTGAATCTAGTCATTACTAGTTTTTGTTTCATGTCAAGTCCAATAGTTATTGGCATCACTTTCAAATCCAGTGTTCATAAGCATCCCCTACAGAGTCTAGTCATTACTAGTCCTCTTAAATAAAGTCCAATGATTATTGGCATACCCTTTCAGATCTAGAGTCACGCTACGGTTGTGTCTTCTTTTTCAAAGTCTAACTAAGGTTAGCAATTTGGTAGAGTCGTCTACGGATGGTTTCTTCCTTGTGGAGCCACGCTACGGTTGTGTCTTCATTTTCAAAGTCTAGCTAAGGTTAGCAATTTGGTAGAGTCGTCTACGGATGGTTTCTTCCTTGTGGAGCCACGCTACGGTTGTGTCTTCATTTTCAAAGTCTAGCTAAGGTTAGCAATTTGGTAGAGTCGTCTACGGATGGTTTCTTCCTTGTGGAGTCATGCTACGGTTGTGTCTTATTTTTTCAAAGTCTAACTAAGGTTAGCAATTTGGTAGAGTCGTCTACGGATGGTTTCTTTCTTGTGGAGTTACGCTACGGTTGTGTCTTCATTTTCAAAGTCTAACTAAGGTTAGCAATTTGGTAGAGTCGTCTACGGATGGTTTCTTCCTTGTAGAGTCACGCTACGGTTGTGTCTTCTTTTTCAAAGTCTAACTAAGGTTAGCAATTTGGTAGAGGCGTCTGCGGATGGTTTCTTCCTTGTGGAGTCACGCTACGGTTGCGTCTTCTTTTTCAAAGTCTAACTAAGGTTAGCAATCTATTTAAGATCCACCTTCAGCTGGTATCTCTTGATAACATGCAATACTCTTTGCTGTACCACAGAATGCAAATTTTGATGGTACTTTTGGGTATTCAATCCACTTACACCTCTCATGTCCAGAACTTGTGTCGTTCGTACATTCAGGTTCAAGAAGATTGAATAGGGGCAGCTGTTGCACCCCAAAATTTGCCCACATATTTATTCCCCAACTGGCTTTCATATCACATTCATATGCATACCTCATCTAGGCCACTCATCCATTACATTCATCCATATCATGGTTACTATTCAGAATTGATAAGAAAAAAGCCTCTGTGGAAGAAATTCCTGATCAAAATTAAGAGAAGATTTGAAGTCTAATTGTATGGCATCATTCCCATTGAAGTCCTCCTAAAATCAGGGTTTCATCCTCTCCAAGGCAAAACTCTGATTAAAAGATACAAGCTTCAGGTTCATCAGGATTGCCCAAATTAGGGTTTTGATCAAAGTCAACCCTGTTGACTTTTTGGTCAAGATTTAATCAGGAGACGATTTTTGAATGTGAAATGTGGTTGCCCTGAAGAAATATTCATTGGAGCTTCTTTGGTTGAAAACTGATTGAGAATTGGATCGGAAACGGATTAATCGAGAAATTCATCTGGAATCGGAAAAATCAGGAAATGTTGACTTTTGGGTCAAAATCAAGGTCAATTGTTAAATATTGGTTTTTGGTGGAAAATCGGTCAAAGAAAAGTCAAAGAAACAAAATAAAACCAAGAAATCATTGAATTTACCATTTTGGGAAAGTTAGTTAAAATGAGAAAATTTAAAAAAAATGGGAATTTCTACACTTAGAGAATTTTTGGATAAATTGGAAATTGGTTGATCAGCTCACTTCACCATCACTTTACACGTGTCAAGAGGCTTTGTTTCAAGACAAGTTCAACATCAAAGTTGTATATCTCATGGAGATGAACAACTTTGTAGTTGGAAGTTCTTTCATTTGAAGCATGGTTAGTGAACTACAAAAGTGAAAAGTTTGAAGGTTCCAAGTAATTCAAGTCATGTTGCTGGGCAAATTGCTGGGTGTGACGCAAGCGTTTTATCAAACAGTTGGCATGCTAACTTTGAAGCTGATTACAAGAGAGTACAAAAACCCATCAGATGCAAACTTGATATACATGTCTTCTCCTCCATGCTCTCTATCCAATGAGACATGAATTGGGTCATTTGGACAAGTATCGAGTCATTTATGAAGCCTTAAAGTCATGGCCTCACCAAGTCACATTTTGGCCAAGGCAGAGGCACAAATCCAAGGCAAGCACGAGGCATTTTGTCAAGCATGTGGCAGGCTAAATTAAAAGCTCATTTTAAGGAAGCACAAGTGTCCAATTAACTCAAGCTCAATATCAAACTACTCTCCTCCATGCCCTCTATCCATGGAACTAGAGAGTTTGTGTTTTGGTCGTATGGTTAAGGAAATTTAAAGCATCAAAGTCGTGCCCCTGGAAGTCACGTTTGAGAGGATTCCAGGCTTGGACTCAGGTCATGCGTGTGTATGGTATTGCAGTAAACAGCACGTGGAATTCATGGTCTTTTTTACTATGCTTCTAAGTTCCGTCTCAAGACCCTTCCAATACCAATCATGCTCTATTACACGCCATCTTTATGATGAGACCAAGATTTAAGCATTTGGGTGATTGGTTAAGGAGTTAGAGAACTCTAAAGTGAGAGACATGAAATGGAATAATTTCTGGCTGAGGCACCATGGCTGCAGTTTGTTGCCACGCTCTTGCACACATCATTATCATATTCTCCAAATAGCCATGCATAGAAAGTCACACGTGAAAGGGCAAGAAAGACCATGCTACAAATGACCACCCTTGCTCACTAAGTCTTGAGGAGAAATATCCACTACACTTGCACTCACCATACACTCTCATGCACATTCACCCTATAAATATAAACACTCCTTCACAAATTCACTCACGCTTTCATTCTCCCACTTTTCTTTTTCAGTTTCACACAACTCTCATCACTCTTTTCGCTCTCTCCCTCGTGCTCTCTCATCTCTCTCCACCATAACCGTTTTTCTAACCGCCCTAACCACCACCGTAACAAACTGTCACTACACCTTCTACCTCCATCACCGTCCTTCAATCACCACTGCAACCACCACCATAATAACCTCAGGCCACCACAACCAACCTTCAACTACGCCGGCATCATCGCTTTGGACCTGGTTCATCTATGGCATTCGTTGCGTCTGTGTCTTAGTTCAAGTCAGGCGAAGTCCGAGTTTGCTTCTCCGTGTTTCCTCTGATATCTTCACCATCTCGCAACGGAATCAAAGATCCACGAAGCTTGTGAAGTTTTATACAAATTCGATCCAAGAACCACTCAAGTAAGCCTAAGAAACTCTCTCAGCATAATAGTGATGTGATAAGAGCATTCTGATGTATGATATGTATGCCTTTAGTTCGTAGCTCTTTAAGTTCTGATCCGGTTGGTGTGACATAATTGCTGTTTGTACGTTTGAATTGTATAGTTGAGTTCTACGTAGCATAAGGATTGCCTCGGTGCCATGTGTCATACCCCAATTTTTGACCTAAGATACCACCTCATATCATAGCATATGCATCATTTGCATCTCTAACAAATTGCATAGCTTGTGTTTGCTACTTGTGACTCAGCAGGGATTTAATCAAGAAATCACTCATCAGTACAAGCAACAATCAACTAGGGTTTTGTTCTCCCTTCATCTCAAGTGAATCATCTTCATCAACAATCAACATTTGGTCCTCAGAGATTCATTTCAACAAGCTCAAAGGCTCTGAACCAACCAGATTAGGGTTTTGACTGAAGATAGCATACTCTTGACTTTTGCTCAGGATTTGACCCAATGACTTGGGACAAGACTTCAAGACCCCAAGTGCATCATTTTGACCTAATCCATTGGCTCAAGACATCTCCTACACAAGGATTGATCAACAGTGAAATTTCAAATCATCAGAATTAGGATTTTGAACTATCAAGGACTGAAATCAGGGATCACATTTGGGAAACCCTAGAAATCCCCAGAAAATCAATCAAAGGTTTCAATCATCTTCAAATAATCCCTATGACAACATCCAATGGAAATTACATCTCAATTCAAGACCTACAGTCATCAATTTCATCTGGTCTACAATTAGGGTTTTTGACCTAATTCATCTGAACAAATGACTTTTTAATCAGGACAAGATGTCACAACTCAAGCTATGATTCAATATCCTCTAATGCCTCAATATGATCCATTCATACCATTCATTTGGTGAGGATAGCCTGTTTCATTTGAAATCTCCAGAAACGCGATTCGTCTGAAAAAGTCAACTGTACAGGAACACCTTTGACTTTTGGGAATTTTGGTCAACCATGACTTTTGAAGTTGAAAATCATCAATATATGATATATGAAGTCATTTGATCAAGAAAAATCAAGAAAATCAATCAAGAATCAAAAAGTCAAAAGTTTGACTTTCATACTTAGAAAATTTTCTAAGTGTTTTTCAATGGTTTTTTCAAACTTTGGGAGGGAATTTCTCAAAATTTCACCTACAAACTGAAAAAAACTTCCAACATGAAAGTTGTAGATTTTGATCCAACGAACAACTTTGTTATATATAATTTTTTTCCAAAAGATCAACCATTTAAGAGATATGGAGCTTCAAAGTTGGTATCTTTTGAAAATTTCTTTTAAAACTTCATTTTCTTCAAAGTTCATGGATCTTTTTCACCCATTTCCTTAAAGGTCTTGAAAAAACTTTCAACTAGGGTTTTGAAGTGTGTAACATGAGCTTTCCAAAATGTCCAAGAGCATGAAAAAATATGGAGTGTAGCCATGGTTTTGAATTTTGACATTAGTGAACTTTTCACTTGAAATTTCAAGTCATTTTGCCAAAGTTATGAACCATTTTTGCCAAATGATCCAAGTAACGATGCATAGATGCAATAATTGGAGATATTTTCTGATTTGAGATCAGAATGGAAAGAGATAAGAAGCTTGGCAAAATAACCATGGTTAAGTCACTTTTAACCATTTGCATTTAATGCAAAAGATGCTAGTTTATCTCTTAAGCCAAGTCATCATACTTTGGGCAACTTGCAAAGGCTCTGCATTCAGAAAGTTTGGCCTATAAATAGAGGTGCAAATCACTCTTCAAATCACACCAAAACCTCACAATTATAGGTTTTCTCTCTTCTTTCTTAGAATGCAAGTTTCTTAAGTTTCAAAGAGGTAAAACTCTCAACCTCTAAACCTTTGAAGTTCTGGCCAAGGTGAGGGTTCTAACATCTCATAAACATCAAATATGATGTGTTTGATCCATCCACACACCCCAAAAACACCTAAATCTCAGAATCACTCTTCAACCACCATGTTTGCATAAAATGAGCCTTAACATATCAATTCTCATACCAAGCCATATCTGTCCAAGTTAATCATCCAAACACACTCCATATACTTCATATGAACTGTTCCAACCATTATCCAAGATCTGAAACATCAAAATCAGCTAGCTTGATCCTCACTTGAGCTAAACTGCAGATCGGGTACCGCAAGGTGATCAAGAGGTTTTCAATTCACTCCAAGCATCCAGACATGTTCTATAAGGTCCATTGAAGCTGTCCAGATTGAGCAACAACATCTGTAACACCTCCAGGCTCAAATTCGATTTCCAGCTTTGCCATTTTTGAGGTAAGCTCTCTTGATCTTCAAACTCATACATACATGCATCATAAATGAAAAATTGAGTTGCTATCTTGTTTCTGCACTATCACTGATCAATAGCCCTCAATCAATTTCATAATTCATCAATCATACACAATTTTAGAATGAATCATAGGATTAGGGTTCTTCGTGTTCATCAGAGAATCAATGGCCCTAGAGTTAAAATAAATGAAATCAAAGACCACCATCATGTTCCTCGTGAAAAACCGAGTGAGATAGACCCTTTGATCGATCAAAACAACACAGATTTGAAGAAATTCAAAAATCAGTTAGGGTTGTGTTCTTGGCGCCAGATTTGGTTTGGGAAATTCAAATTCTTGATTTAAAATATATTTTATCAAACGCGTATGTTTAACAAGCCACAAGCGTGGCTCTGTTGGTCCAGGTTTTGGCATGTGAGAGAGAGGGCGTGGGTTCAAGCCCTAGTGAAGACAAAACCAATTTTTTGCAACCTATTTTCTTTCATTTTTAAACAAACTTCATCCAATTAATTAACCATTCAATTTAACTCATTTTAATTTCATTTTTTACACACCTCTTATTCAATATATATATTTTGACAATATCAAAAAAAATCACAAAAAAAGATTTATTTAATATGCTTTTAATTAGGTTTAAAATGATACATTTTTAAGTGTTTTAAATACTTTAAATATTATTTTTCATTTAATTTTTAACCTAATAACTTGTAAATATTTTTTGTGATCAAACCCTAATCACTTAGGTCTTAATTGAGTATTAAAACTTGTTTTAACTTAATTAAGTTGACTTTTGTCAAATTCAAATCGTTTTAAAACAAGCGATCGCATTTCTTTTCAAAAACGATAAACCATTTCTTTTTGATTTTTTCTTTTCAAAAGAAACTATTGATTGAATCTTTTTGAATTGATCAATTGATTTTCAAAACGAAGTGGGGCCTCTCGAATATTAGAGAGTGTAAGTGCCATTTCTTTTCTTTTTGTACAGTTTTCGAAACAATAAAACATTCTTCAAAATAAAATCTTTTCAAAACAGTTTTCAAATCATTTTCAAAACAACAAAACTTCAAAGAAACAAAACTTTTCAAAATACCATGGGCCTCCATGTAGGTATAAGTCCCAAGCCCCTTTTGTACATACCCATTCCTGTACATGAAATTAGGTATTTCATTGTACACACACATTTTTGTACATATCTCAATCTGTTTTTTTAACTTTGAATAACAAACCAAAAAATGAAGGTTTTCTTTAAATCTTCCCAAAAATATACCATGGGCCTCCATGTAGGTATAAGTCCCAAGCCCCTTTGTAAATACCTGTTTACATAGCTTTGAATAAACTCAAGTGGACTTCTCCCCGAGTGTGAGTCCCGAGCCCTGTGTATACAACTGGATCATGCTTACAGGTATATTTCCTTCATAAACTCCATTATATATACACACACTTTGTTATATATATATAACTGTTCATATTTGTTCATGTACTTGTTCATGTTTGTTCGTACTTGTTCATACTTGTGATTGTGTTATATATGCTTGTTCAACTTAGTACAACACTAGGTTCCCCATAGCCTCCTATTGGGCTTCGTGCAAAGAATCTCCCTAGTTTAGGTTAGGACATAGAGTATGGTTTCCCGGTGAAATCGCTCTAAGAGCTCAAACCAACTATACCATGCCTCCCCTTGGGCTTTGTACAAACGAGTGACCCTCCCATAGCCTCCTCTTGGGCTTACAATGCAAGGACCCTGGATTGTCCCTCCCATAGCCTCCTCTTGGGCTTACAATGCAAGGACCCTCGGATAGCCTCCTCTTGGGCTTCGTACAAGGACCCACGGGCTTCTTATAAGCATCCCCAATATCCAAATCAAAACACCCTAGGAGATTAGACATTTTTCATCTCTATGATAGGAGTATCTCTTCTATATCATCACAAACAATCAATCAATCAAACTTTTTGCCACAAGGCTGGCTAATCAATCAAACTTCTTTTTGCCACAAGGCTGGCTAATCAATCAAACCGTTTTGCCACCATACTGGCTGATTAATCAAAGTTTTTGTCACAAGGCTGACTTCATTGAAACTTTTGCCACAAGGCTGGCTGATTAATCAAAACTTTTTGTCACAAGGCTGACTTCATTGAAAGTTTTTGCCACAAGGCTGGTTAAACAACAAAAACATCTTTATCATTCTAAGCACCCTAAGTGGCATGGCCCCGGGCTTATAATGAAAAGATTTTCAAACAAAAATCAAACAGATGTATGTGATGATATAGATTAGATACATCGAACATTTAGATGACATTTGTCTCTTTTCTTTTGCTTCCACTAGCATAAGTGGGAACTACGATTGCTCTGACTTTCTCAACATCCCTTTGAGAATACGTAGGCACAAGGTCTTATCCCTTGGCGAGCAATACTTCTCTCTCAAACCACTCAAACCTTAGCACCCGTAGACCCCGAGCTACAGATGCTCTGATTCCCTCTAAGGGATATGTATGCAGAGGATCGCGGTGATCTTTGCGAGCATAATCAAACAAACACCTTAGGTCCCACCTCTTTCTCACAAGAACCTCCACCATAACAAGAATGGAATAAACAAAACAAAGAAACCTATAGAGTACTATAGATACGTTGGGTGCTAATACCTTCCCTTCGTATAACCAACCCTCTTACCCAAGATCTCTCCCCACTTTTTAGGTTATTGCAGCTTTTTTCCTTTTCCTCTTTTGGAAACAATAAAAAGTTTGGTCCGTACAAAAGAAAAATCATTTTTTCGAGCACTCGAGCCCAAAGAAGGCATCAGGTGTCTCATTTAAAAAGACAACGATTTTTCGCCCGCGACAGAAAAATGGCGACTTCACTAGGGACAATCTTTTTATTGTTTCCAAAGAAAGGGTTATTTCTATTTGTTTTGTTTTTATTTTGTTCTTGTTTGGTTCTTTGGTTCTGTTACTTGTGTGGTTCTGTTACAAGTGATACATTATGGACAAATCCTAACCCGGATTAAGTACACATAAGAATTAGGTGGAGGGTATAGTCATGTGCAGGCGCACGTGAGAATCCTTCCGCTCAGTGGAGGTTCCTTGTTTGTAATATATGTTTAGCGAGTTAATTGCGAAGACATTATTGCTTTCATTGAACTGTAGAAGCTGAGTTGGCTGTAGAACCCCAACCCATCCTGGCCTTATTAGGTTGTGGTGCAGAAACTATTCAGGTGAAGACTTGGATTAGTTGTCATGCGGAGAACCACACTCAGACGAGTTTTTCTTGAGAATATTGCTGGCTCATGAGTTTAATTGTGGAAAGCCGGTAATATCCGAAAGAAAGATGTAGACTCTGACGTATCAGTAGAACATGTTTTGCAGGTGATTAACTAGAACTATCCCATGTTTGGTTCTCTGACCTCATGCTCGTGACGCTGGACCTTTGAACCTGTGTGTACCATGTTTGTGTTACCATGTTTGTGTTGCCATGTTTACAGTACCATGTTTGCGTTACCATGTTCGTTTTACCATGTTTGAATATGTGGCATCCATGCATGCATTCATACATCCATAAAAAATAAAAAAATCTTTTTCCATAAAAACATGATTTTTTCCAAACAATTAGAGAATTTTCTTTGCAAACATTATAGGATTAGGTTATGGAGTGGGTAAAAAGGCATACCAAGAGGTACGGTTTCAAAGAGCCTAATGTGGAAAGACTAAAAGAGTTAGCGTCTTTTGTACAAGATCCTTCTGATTTTAGGAAAAGCCATGGAAAGCTTTTGCCTATCTTGAACACTCATGTTGATGAAGGACTTCTCAAAACTCTGGTTCAGTTTTATGATCCCGTCTACCGGTGTTTTACCTTTCCAGACTATCAGTTGGTACCAACCTTGGAAGAATATGCCAATCTTTTGGGTATTCCTGTGTCTGACAAAATACCTTTCAATGGTTTGGAAGCCATTCCTAAGTCACCAGTCATTGCAACAGGTACCCACTTGAAGAAATCTGAAATAGAGAGTAATTGGACTACCAAAGGAAACCTTCCAGGTTTGCCTTCACAGTTTCTAATAAAGAGAGCCTTTGATTTCATCGAGACTGGTAGCATGATAGCTTTTGAAGCTGTACTAGCCTTGCTCATCTATGGGTTGGTTCTGTTTCCCAATATCGACGACTTTGTTGATATCAATGCCATAAAGGTCTTTTTGAATGGAAATCCCGTTTCGACTCTGCTTGGTGACATGTATTTCTCTGTCCATCATAGGAATCACCAAGGTGGTGGAATTATTGTATGTTGTGCACCTCTGTTGTTTAAATGGATTGTTTCACACTTACCTAAGTCTCTCATTTTCACGGAAAACCGGGAAGGTTTACGTTGGTCTCAAAGACTTATGTCTCTTACTAATAATGATATTCAGTGGTATACCTTGGCTCGCTGCGGTACAGAAACCATTGAAAGTTGTGGAGAATTCGCCAACGTACCCCTCATTGGTACACAAGGAGGAATTAACTACAATCCGGTCCTAGCCCGACGACAACTCGGGTATGCAAATTCAACTAATCCCATTGGCCCTACAGTGGAAAGCTACTTCTATCAAGAAGGAAATGATCCTCAAGGGTTGAAAACAAAAATGGTGAAAGCCTGGTACGACATCCGATGGAAAGAAAAAGGTGAGATAAGGAATTGTATCGCTACGAACGCCTACATCTGTTGGGTAAAGAAAAGGGCAAAGGAGTTTCAAATGCCTTATGATTATGAAAAACCCATGTTCCCTGTGGTACCTCAACGACCCAACATTCCCGCTATGGAGGAATACCAAGACACTTTGACCAAGATGAGGATAGAAAAAGACGCTTGGAAAGAAAAGTTTCAAAGAACCGATGTGGAAAATAGAAAGTTGAAGAAACAAGTGAAAGAACACGAAGAAACTCTTTACCGTCAAGATGGATGGCTCATGAGCAAAGATGAGAAGATCCGTCGGAAAGATGCCGCAATCAGAAGATACATCAAGGAAAGCAAGAAAAAGCTTGAAGGCTCAACAAGCAACGCTCCGATGCCTGACAATTGGAAGAATGTTGTTGACAAACTGAGGGCTGAAAAGGCCGAGTTGAAAGCTTACTATGGGAAAGAAATCATGAAGCTCAAGCTGCACAATGCATTTGGTTATTCGTCTGATGAAGATGTTTAGGATTTGTTTAGATTTTCATGTATCATTTGATTCTGTAAGGAGCTACGCTCCAATGTTGTAACATTTCCCATTATTTCAATAAAAGAATTGTTTGTGTTCAAATGTTTGCAAGGAAATAATCTTTAAAATGTTTGGAAAAATCATAAAATTTCTTTTTGCATACATCATTCTGCATATCGAGTCTGTTGTATAGAGTCTCATCTTTTGGATCTTTCTCCATTAGATCGTCAAGCTGTCGCGTCTCAAAGTTTCTCGACCGCGCTCGCAATCAGATCACAGATACAATACTCGTTCAAGCAGAAGAAGAGTAATGGAACACTCTGAACAAGAGAATATTGAGCTCCGTGGTACGGTGACCACCCTTCAGGAAAAGTTGGAAAGTCTCACTACTCTGGTTGACTCCTTAATGGCCGCACAGAATCAGCCGCCGCCACCAAACAGTCAAGCAACAGTGACATATGAAGTCACTACTCCAGTTTCTACAGTTGCATTCAACATTCCATCTTTCTCCATGCCAAAAGGTTGGGGCCCGCCTTTTAGCTTTGGTGCAGGTTTCCGCCATAATTTTTCTGGGGTTCAAACAACCACAACTGAAGCGCCTGCTGCACAAGGTTCGGCGTTTATTCCACATTCAGGGGTAACTTTTTCCCAAATCACTATGGCACTTTCTCAACCCACTATGACAATTCCGACCCCTACGGTTCACACTGTTCCTTATGATGGCAATGAGATTTATCATGATCAAGGTGATAGCACAAATCCGCGTAATCTTGTGGAAGATCTCCAAGAACAGTTCAACAAGATTCAATTGGAAGTCAAGGCTATTCGTGGAAAAGATTTGTTTGGAAAGAATGCCCAGGAGCTATGTTTGGTTCCCAGTGTACAAATACTGGCTAAGTTCAAGGTCCCTGACTTTGAGAAATACAAAGGTAGTTCTTGTCCACAAAGTCATCTTGTGATGTATGCCAGAAAAATGTCTACTTATGCAGATAATCGTCAGTTGCTCATCCATTACTTTCAAGACAGTTTGACTGGTGCCGCACTGAAGTGGTACACAGGCTTGGATAGCACTAATATTCGAACATTCAATGACCTAGGTGAGGCCTTTGTCCGACAATACAAGTATAACTCGGATATGGCTCCAGACAGATATCAGCTTCGGTCCATGGCTCAGAAAGACCATGAAGCTTTCAAAGAGTATGCCCAACGATGGAGAGAAACTGCTGCTCAGATTAATCCACCGTTAAAAGAGAAAGAGATGACAAAGATCTTCTTGAATACTCTCAGTCCGTTTTATTATGAACGCATGATTGCTAGTGCTCCAAGTGATTTCACCGAAATGGTAAACATGGGGATGCGTCTAGAAGAAGGAGTCCGAACCGGACGTCTAACTAAAGAAGGTGGATCTTCAAGCGGAACCAAAAAGTTCGGAAGTGGTTTCCCAAAGAAGAAAGAACAAAGTGTTGACATGGTGTCCCAAGGGAAGCCAAGAGGAAACGTCAATCGTCGACAACAGATTGCTGCTATTGCGCCAGTCGTTAATACAGCACCAAATCCGGGATTTACCCCGCAGTTTCAACAACAACAGCCTCGACAACAGGCTCAGCAGTTCAACAATAATCAGAATCGTGTGCAAAGAGCTCCACAGTTCGATCCGATTCCAATAACCCACACAGAATTGTACCCTGCGTTGGTTGAAAAAGGTCTCGTTCAAACTAGAGCACCACCACCAGTACCTGAGAAACTCCCATGGTGGTACAAAGCAGAGGTCTCATGCCCTTATCATCAAGGAGCACCTGGCCATGATCTTGAGCATTGCATAGCTTTGAAATATGAAGTTCAGAGGTTGGTTAAATCTAATCTCCTCTCATTCAGAAATTTGAATCCAAATGTGCAAGCAAATCCGCTGCCCAATCACGGAGGGCATGTTGTAAACATGGTGTATGGATGTCCTGGTCCATACCGAGTCTATAATATCAATTACTCAAGATCCGATTTGGTACAAATGCACGCCACTCTCTGTCGAGGGCCGAATTTTTGCCAGCATCAATATGGTTCCTGTAGCATATGTTGTGTAGATCCTCATGGATGTTCGATTGTGAGAAGAGATCTCCAAGTGCTGTTGGATAATGGTACTATTCAGATCTACAGAAATAGGGATGAAAATGAAGTTAACATGATAGGATGTTATCCGCATGAGCTTTTAGTCTCAGATATCAACTCGGAAATGCCTAAAGTTAACGTCATCGTTCCTCATTTCAACATGCCTGAGCGCATAGAAGTTACTTACAACAAGCCAAGGGTTCCTGTTGCTCCTTTGATCATTTGTCTACCTGGACCTGTTCCTTATGACTCTGACAAGGCAGTTCCATACAACTACAATGCAACAATGATAAAGAATGGACAAGAAGTTCCTTTACCAACTCTTTCATCTGTCGTAAACATCGCTGATGTGAGTCGAGTGACAAGAAGTGGACGTGTGTATACTCCACTACCTTCAAAGCAACCTGTTGCTCCTGCAACCGAACTAAATCCTGTCAATACACCAGTGGGGAATCCTGTGGAAACTCCTGTCAGTAATACAAACACTGATGTTGGTCAGTCCAGTGGAACCAATGTCAATCCAGATTTTGACGAAATTTTGAAGCTTATCAAAAGAAGTGAATACAAGATTGTGGATCAGCTTATGCAGACTCCTTCAAAAATCTCAATACTTTCATTGCTGTTGAATTCAGAAGCCCACAGGGAAGCCCTGATGAAGGTCTTAGATCAAGCTTTTGTAGATCATGATGTGACTGTTGACCATTTTGATGGGATAATAGCCAACATAACTGCTTGCAACAATTTAAGCTTCTGTGATGAAGAACTCCCCGAGGAGGGTAAAAATCACAATCTTGCTTTGCACATTTCTATGAACTGTCAGTCAGACTCTTTGTCCAATGTGTTGGTAGACACCGGATCTTCCTTGAATGTGATGCCAAAGACGACTCTTGCTCGCTTGTCTTACCAAGGAATGCCTATGAAGTTCAGTGGTGTAGTAGTCAAAGCATTTGATTGATCGCGAAAATCTGTTATCGGCGAAGTCAACCTTCCCATGACAATTGGTCCACATACATTTCAAATCACCTTCCAGGTCATGGACATTCAAGCTGCTTATAGCTGTCTGTTGGGACGACCATGGATCCATGAAGCAGGGGCAGTAACTTCTACGCTCCATCAAAAGTTAAAATTTGTAACAAATGGAAAATTGGTAACAATAAGTGGGGAACAAGCCTTGATGGTGAGCCATTTGTCCAACTTCTCTTTCATTAGTGCCGATGATGTGGAAGGAACTCAATTCCAAGGTCTCTCTTTAGAAGACAAATCTTCCAAAAAGAAAGCATCAATCTCTTCTTACAAAGAGGCAGTAAAAGTAGTGAAAGATGGAACTACCACTGGCTGGGGGCAAGTTGTGATCCCGACCAAGAATGAAACTAGAGCAGGTCTCGGATGTTCACCAACATTCTCAAACTGCACCAAGAAGGATGAAACCCTTCGTCCGATCAAAGAAACGTTCCATAGTGGAGGGTTCCTTAACCCAATTCCTCAAGAGGTTAATGTCCTTATCGAAGAATGCACCGAAGAAGGTCTCTCTGATACTGAAGAAGAATGGAAATGTTATCTCAATGACTCGGGATACATATCTCAGGAAGAACCATATCCTCCTTCAGAGAAACCCAAAGGCAAAGAAACTGAGCCTATTCCTGCAGAGATTTGGGACACCTTGGGACAACCAAGTGGAAAATTTGATTATATGGTGAAATACACTGCACCTGAAAGTTCAAAGATTGCGATTGAAGATATCCAACCAACTGGATGGGGAGATCCCTTTGAATATAATAGTCAACCAGAAGAGGCTTATCAGCCCTGTCAATTTTCTCAGCAACCTGAAATTACTGAAGATTTCGGATTCAATGCATCTGCCAAGGTTCATAATCCTGAAGATGGTTACTATCACATAAATGCCATTTTTGAAGATGAAGGGGAAAATGGTCCCGCAGTTGACTCTGAAAGTGTCGCTGACAATGAGTCTCTTCATCCTGAAGACTGGGAAATACATCCTGAAAATTCTGAAGATTGTGACTCATCTTATGCTCTTCAAGAAGTAGAAGAAGACCGTTTCAACTCTACAGAGAACAAGAGTGACAAACCAGGACCTTCAAATCCTGCTCGACCAGCGGTCAATGTCAATACTGAAGATAATTCTGAGGAGAATTTTCCTGAATACATAATACACAGAGGAGTTCGTTGTTACTGGAAAGCTGTCGACGTTCCGAATGTTGTTCGCCGCTCAAAGTAATCACCTCGCTGTTATTTTGACCTCCTGCCTTGCCCAAAGCAGAGAGATGTTTTATAGGGCTTTGTTTTTAAATGTTCCGCCCAAATAACTTTGTGTATAGGGCTTTGTTTTAAAAGTTTCCCTCTTTGTCCTGCCCAAGACAAATGAGTTTGTGTTTAGGGCTTTGTTTCAAAAATGAATCATAAATAAAGCGTCATTTTGAATTACCTACATTATATGTTTTATTTTTGCCTTTTTCTGGAAATGGTAATCCTAAAAAACCAAAATAAAAAAAAAAAAACTTTTCAAAAAAAATCTGCATACACTCTTGCATTCATAAATTTTCTGAAATAAATATAAATCACATGTGCAGATTTACTATTGATAAACCCATTGAATGCAATAACCCTATGCCCTCTCCCAACTTTGAGTTTCCTGTGTTCGAAGCCGAAGAAGAGGAAGAAGAGGAGATCCCGGACGACATCTCTCGATTACTTAAGCACGAGGAAAGAGCCATTCTGCCTCACAAAGAGCCTTTAGAAAAGATCAATTTGGGTTCTGAAGAAGACAAAAAAGAAGTGACCATTGGATCACTGCTTGATGCTGATATCAAGAGTAAGTTGACAGACCTTCTCAAAGAATATGTTGACGTGTTTGCCTGGTCCTACCAAGACATGCCTGGATTGGATACCAATATTGTTCAGCATTTCTTGCCATTGAAGCCAGAATGTCCGCCGGTTAAGCAGAAATTACGAAGGACTCACCCTGATATGGCTAACAAGATCAAAGTGGAAATTCAAAAACAGCTCGATGCAGGTTTTCTTGTCACCTCAGAATATCCTCAATGGTTGGCTAACATAGTGCCAGTTCCGAAGAAAGATGGAAAGGTCAGAATGTGTGTTGACTACCGTGACTTGAACAAGGCCAGTCCAAAAGATGACTTTCCATTACCACATATCGACATGCTGGTCGATAACACCGCTAAGTTCAACGTCTTTTCCTTCATGGACGGGTTCTCCGGTTATAATCAGATCAAGATGGCTCCTGAAGACATGGAGAAGACATCTTTCATCACCCCATGGGGTACTTTTTGCTACAAAGTGATGCCGTTTGGATTGAAGAATGCAGGCGCAACTTACCAAAGGGCAATGACTACTCTCTTTCATGACATGATGCATAAAGAAATTGAAGTTTATGTGGACGACATGATAGCCAAGTCCAGCACAGAAGAAGAACATATTGAATACCTTTTGAAGTTGTTTCAACGACTAAGGAAATATCAGCTTCGCTTGAATCCTAACAAATGTACTTTTGGGGTTAGATCTGGAAAACTTTTGGGTTTCATTGTCAGCCAAAGAGGTATTGAAGTAGATCCCGACAAAGTCAGAGCTATTCAAGAGATGCCTGCACCAAAGACTGAAAAGCAAGTAAGAGGATTCTCGGACGATTAAACTATATCTCCAGATTTATCTCTCAAATGACTGCTACTTGTGGGCCAATTTTCAAGCTTCTCCGCAAAGATCAAGGGGTTGTATGGACTGAAGATTGCCAGAAAGCGTTCGACAGTATCAAAGAGTACCTGTTAGAACCACCAATATTGATTCCTCCAGTTGAAGGGAGACCATTAATCATGTACCTTACTGTGTTAGAAGAATCCATGGGCTGTATGCTTGGACAGCAAGATGAAACCGGTAAGAAGGAGCATGCCATCTATTACCTGAGTAAGAAATTCACAGACTGTGAGTCTCGTTACTCCATGCTCGAAAAAACATGTTGTGCTTTGGCTTGGGCTTCAAAACGTCTCCGCCAATACATGATCAACAATACAACTTGGTTAATCTCCAAAATGGACCCGATCAAGTATGTCTTTGAAAAGCCTGCATTAACAGGAAGGATTGCCCGATGGCAAATGCTATTATCCGAATATGACATTGAATACCGTGCTCAAAAAGCGGTCAAAGGAAGCATTCTCGCCGATCACTTGGCGCATCAACCAATTAATGAATATCAATCTCTCAAGTTTGACTTTCCTGATGAAGATGTCTTGTACTTGAAAATGAAAGATTGTGACGAACCGTTACCTGAAGAAGGTCCTGATCCTGGATCAAGATGGGGCCTAATTTTTGATGGAGCAGTAAACGCTTTTGGCAATGGAATTGGGGCAATCATCATCACTCCCAAGGGTACTCATATCCCGTTCTCCGCCAGATTGCTATTTGATTGCACCAACAACATCGCAGAATATGAAGCTTGTATCATGGGTCTCGAAGAAGCCATTGACTTAAGGATCAAGATCCTAGACATATATGGAGATTCAGCCCTCGTGATCAACCAAATCAAAGACAAATGGGAAACTTACCACCCTGGCTTGATTCCTTACAGAGATTATGCAAGACGTCTTTTGACTTTCTTCAACAAGGCTGAACTGCATCATATACCTCGAGATCAGAATCGAATGGCAGACGCCTTGGCTACTCTATCTTCCATGTTCAAAGTCAATCATTGGAACGATATGCCTACAGTCAGAATTACGCGCCTTGAAAGGCCCGCTTATGTGTTTGCAACTGAAGCAGTCATCGATGATAAACCGTGGTTTCACGACATCAAACGCTTCTTTCAAACTCAAGAGTACCCGCTTGGGGCATCAAACAAAGATAAGAAAACTCTAAGAAGACTTTCTGGCAGTTTCTTCCTGAACGGAGATGTGCTATACAAAAGAAACTTCGACATGGTTTTGCTCAGATGCGTGGACAGACACGAAGCAGACATGTTAATGCATGAAGTGCATGAAGGGTCCTTTGGAACTCATTCAAATGGGCATGCAATGTCCAAAAAGATCTTAAGAGCAGGATACTATTGGTTGACAATGGAATCTGATTGTTGTAAACACGTGAAGAGATGTCACAAGTGCCAAATCTACGCAGATAAGATCCATGTGCCACCGACTCTACTCAACGTTCTCTCATCTCCGTGGCCTTTTTCCATGTGGGGTATCGACATGATCGGAATGATCGAACCGAAAGCTTCAAACGGTCATCGTTTCATCTTGGTGGCTATTGATTACTTCACCAAATGGGTCGAAGCAGCATCTTACGCCAATGTTACAAGACAAGTGGTTGTAAGGTTTATCAAGAATAACATCATTTGCCGATATGGTATTCCCAGCAAGATCATTACTGATAATGGTTCAAACTTGAATAACAAAATGATGAAAGAATTATGTGAGGAATTCAAGATTGAGCATCATAACTCTTCTCCTTACAGACCAAAAATGAACGGCGCCGTTGAAGCTGCCAACAAGAACATTAAGAAGATCGTCCAGAAAATGGTCGTCACTTACAAAGACTGGCACGAAATGCTGCCATTTGCTTTACATGGGTACCGTACTTCAGTGCGTACTTCAACAGGGGAAACTCCCTTTTCTCTAGTATACGGCATGGAAGCTGTGCTCCCCGTAGAAGTTGAAATCCCATCAATGAGAGTCCTCATGGAGACTAAGTTATCAGAGGCTGAATGGTGTCAAAACAGATACGATCAGTTGAACTTAATCGAAGAAAAACGTATGACTGCTCTATGCCATGGACAGTTATACCAAGCAAGGATGAAACACGCCTTCAACAAAAAGGTTCGACCTCGTGAATTTCGAGAAGGCGACCTCGTGCTTAAGAAGATCTTGTCTTTTCAACCAGATTCTAGGGGCAAATGGTCTCCTAATTACGAAGGCCCGTATGTTGTCAAAAGAACATTTTCTGGCGGTGCCATGACTCTTACAACCATGGATGGTGATGAACTCCCACATCCTGTGAATGCTGATGCAGTCAAGAAATACTTTGTCTAAAAAAGAACAAAAGAACAGCTCGGTAAGTCGAAAACCCGCAAAGGGCGACTTAGGCAAAAATGAGCGTCTCGGTGGACTGAAAACCTGAAAGGGCGGTCCAGGCAAAAATTAGAGACAATAAACAGAAAAATTCATCCTGGTAGATTGAAAACCTGAAAGGGCAATCTAGGCAAAAATTAGGGATTTATGACAAAGTAACTGCATCAGTCCGTACTTCGTCACCTGAAGAGTCTGTACTTCATCAAAGGATCTTCAAACAAATCATCGCCAATCTGAAGCGACAAGCACAGTTGGAACTCAAAGTTGTCAGGGGAAATAGTGGTTATTGCTTTCAATGTAGCCTTTTCCGCATAATTACCATTTCCAACTTTTGTAAATACTCCATGGAATCACGCCTTTAGCTGATTTCCATCCTATTAAATAAATTTGAGCCTTGTGCCCCTTTGTTTGCAATTTCTTGATTTCTTTCAGCTTGCAAAATGACGCTTTAATTGTGTTATTCACTTTTGAAACATAAAGAAAAATAAGTTTTAAATGAATTTACCTCATTTTTCTTTTTTCAATATAAAAGCGAAACTTTCCTTTGAGTTGTGAACAACAGAAGGAACATCATCAGCAGTCTCCGTAGGATGAACAAAAGGATTCTCCCTGAAAATTGTTAAGACAACGGTATTCTGGTCCCAGAAAGAATTTCTGAAGCAATTACCCCTCGAGGTAAAGAAGCTCTTCTATCCCCAGTGAAGAAGGTCTTTTATCCCCAGTGACGAAGATTTTCCATCTCCAGTGAAGAAGTTCTTCCATCTCAGTAAGAAAAGATGCCAGTCTTCCCCAGAGAAGTTGAAAGCATGCAATACCATTCATCACCCGTGTTATCTACACCGTGTTGAAGAACATTTGCCAAGTATCTGGTTGTATTGCGACGTCGGTCCCTCTCCAGTATACTTCTTTGTCTGTCAGTATTGTTAGCATGCAAGCGACATTCATGACATTCATCATTCATACATATTTGCATCATTTATGCATCATTGCATTTTTCAAATGTCTGCCTAAAATCACTTGTTCAGGATATATCTATCCCAAAAAAAAGAGAAAAAGCAAAAAAGAAAAAAAAAGAAGAAAAAGAAACAGGTATGGGCGTGTCATCTCTCCAAGTAGGTTGTCACCCATAAGCAGAAAGAACATCTTCTTTCTCCAGTTCCCCACTGAGATCATTCCTCGTGGAAGAAGGTTGCTTTAGTTTCTCCTCTCAAAACAAAGGAGAAAATCCCCAGTTGAGTTCATCCCTCATGGGTACAAAGTCTTGTTTGACTGTTTCTTTCCAATTCATTCTTGGTTAGAACCCTGTCTTTACCAAAGATTCAAGTTCCGATTCCTCAAACAGAGTCGTGAAAAAAAATAGACAATAAGCAATAGCCTCGTCATCAGAGCAGCTTATGTCTCTTCCAAAAGACTTTTCCCCTTAAGGAAATCAATCGTGAAGACCATTTGACAATCAGGGCCTTATTACTGTTCACAAAGCTGAATAACCAGTAATTTCCCTAGCAAAGTCTCCAGGATCATTTTATCACTCGGCTGATAATTGATCATGTCTTCAAAACCGCTATCACGAGGCTGGTAGTCGGTAACCTTTTGTTCTGGTTATATTATTTAACATGTCTATCACAAGGCTGATAGTCGGTAATATCAACCGAACCTTTCAAACTCTTTTTACCTTGTCAAGTCTATCCCCGTGCTGATAGTCGATAATACAGTTTCATACCTTTCACCTTCGCATTATTAAACAAGTCTATCCCCATGCTGATAGTCGATAATGTTGATAGGTAAGCTTTTCTTACAAAGCTATCATTCCCCGGTGAAACATACACTTGCTTTCCCGAAAAGACAAAACGGATTCTCTTCCTAAAACGGATTGAGACATCCTTCCCAATCTCTTGTCCCCAGTGGAGTCAGTTCTTGATATCCCTCGGTAAAGACATCCTTGCATCATTCGCAATTTTGGTATCTTAGGTCCAAAATTCGCGTCTTCTGATATTTAAGTCTCTTCCACCCTATCAAAACAAAGATTTTCAATCTTCATATCTCAGGTTGAAGAAACTTAAATAGGGGCATCTGTCATACCCCAATTTTTGACCTAAGATACCACCTCATATCATAGCATATGCATCATTTGCATCTCTAACAAATTGCATAGCTTGTGTTTGCTACTTGTGACTCAGCAGGGATTTAATCAAGAAATCACTCATCAGTACAAGCAACAATCAACTAGGATTTTGTTCCCCCTTCATCTCAAATGAATCATCTTCATCAACAATCAACATTTGGTCCTCAGAGATTCATTTCAACAAGCTCAAAGGCTCTGAACCAACCAGATTAGGGTTTTGACTGAAGATAGCATACTCTTGACTTTTGCTCAGGATTTGACCCGATGACTTGGGACAAGACTTCAAGACCCCAAGTGCATCATTTTGACCTAATCCATTGGCTCAAGACATCTCCTACACAAGGATTGATCAACAGTGAAATTTCAAATCATCAGAATTAGGATTTTGAACTATCAAGGACTGAAATCAGGGATCACATTTGGGAAACCCTAGAAATCCCCAGAAAGTCAATCAAAGGTTTCAATCATCTTCAAATAATCCCTATGACAACATCCAATGGAAATTACATCTCAATTCAAGACCTACAGTCATCAATTTCATCTGGTCGACAATTAGGGTTTTTGACCTAATTCATCTGAACAACTGACTTTTTAATCAGGACAAGATGTCACAACTCAAACTATGATTCAATATCCTCTAATGCCTCAATATGATCCATTCATACCATTCATTTGGTGAGGATAGCCTGTTTCATTTGAAATCTCCAGAAACGCGATTCGTCTGAAAAAGTCAACTGTACAGGAACACCTTTGACTTTTGGGAATTTTGGTCAACCATGACTTTTGAAGTTGAAAATCATCAATATATGATATATGAAGTCATTTGATCAAGAAAAATCAAGAAAATCAATCAAGAATCAAAAAGTCAAAAGTTTGACTTTCATACTTAGAAAATTTTCTAAGTGTTTTTCAATGGTTTTTTCAAACTTTGGGAGGGAATTTCTCAAAATTTCACCTACAAACTGAAAAAAACTTCCAACATGAAAGTTGTAGATTTTGATCCAATGAACAACTTTGTTACATATAATTTTTTTCCAAAAGATCAACCATTTAAGAGATATGGAGCTTCAAAGTTGGTATCTTTTGAAAATTTCTCTTAAAACTTCATTTTCTTCAAAGTTCATGGATCTTTTTCACCCATTTCCTTAAAGGTCTTGAAAAAACTTTCAACTAGGGTTTTGAAGTGTGTAACATGAGCTTTCCAAAATGTCCAAGAGCATGAAAAAATATGGAGTGTAGCCATGGTTTTGAATTTTGACATTAGTGAACTTTTCACTTGAAATTTCAAGTCATTTTGCCAAAGTTATGAACCATTTTTGCCAAATGATCCAAGTAATGATGCATAGATGCAATAATTGGAGATATTTTCTGATTTGAGATCAGAATGGAAAGAGATAAGAAGCTTGGCAAAATAACCATGGTTAAGTCACTTTTAACCATTTGCATTTAATGCAAAAGATGCTAGTTTATCTCTTAAGCCAAGTCATCATACTTTGGGCAACTTGCAAAGGCTCTGCATTCAGAAAGTTTGGCCTATAAATAGAGGTGCAAATCACTCTTCAAATCACACCAAAACCTCACAATTATAGGTTTTCTCTCTTCTTTCTTAGAATGCAAGTTTCTTAAGTTTCAAAGAGGTAAAATTCTCAACCTCTAAACCTTTGAAGTTCTGGCCAAGGTGAGGGTTCTAACATCTCATAAACATCAAATATGATGTGTTTGATCCATCCACACACCCCAAAAACACCTAAATCTCAGAATCACTCTTCAACCACCATGTTTGCATAAAATGAGCCTTAACATATCAATTCTCATACCAAGCCATATCTGTCCAAGTTAATCATCCAAACACACTCCATATACTTCATATGAACTGTTCCAACCATTATCCATGATCTGAAACATCAAAATCAGCTAGCTTGATCCTCACTTGAGCTAAACTGCAGATCGGGTACCACAAGGTGATCAAGAGGTTTTCAATTCACTCCAAGCATCCAGACATGTTCTATAAGGTCCATTGAAGCTGTCCAGATTGAGCAACAACATCTGTAACACCTCCAGGCTCAAATTCGATTTCCAGCTTTGCCATTTTTGAGGTAAGCTCTCTTGAACTTCAAACTCATACATACATGCATCATAAATGAAAAATTGAGTTGCTATCTTGTTTCTGCACTATCACTGATCAATAGCCCTCAATCAATTTCATAATTCATCAATCATACACAATTTTAGAATGAATCATAGGATTAGGGTTCTTCGTGTTCATCAGAGAATCAATGGCCCTAGAGTTAAAATAAATGAAATCAAAGACCACCATCACGTTCCTCGTGAAAAACCGAGTGAGATAGACCCTTTGATCGATCAAAACAACACAGATTTGAAGAAATTCAAAAATCAGTTATGGTTGTGTTCTTGGCGCCAGATTTGGTTTGGGAAATTCAAATTCTTGATTTAAAATATATTTTATCAAACGCGTATGTTTAACAAGCCACAAGCGTGGCTCAGTTGGTCCAGGTTTTGGCATGTGAGAGAGAGGGCGTGGGTTCAAGCCCTAGTGAAGACAAAACCAATTTTTTGCAACCTATTTTCTTTCATTTTTAAACAAACTTCATCTAATTAATTAACCATTCAATTTAACTCATTTTAATTTCATTTTTTACACACCTCTTATTCAATATATATATTTTGACAATATCAAAAAAAATCACAAAAAAAGATTTATTTAATATGCTTTTAATTAGGTTTAAAATGATACATTTTTAAGTGTTTTAAGTACTTTAAATATTATTTTTCATTTAATTTTTAACCTAATCACTTGTAAATATTTTTTGTGATCAAACCCTAATCACTTAGGTCTTAATTGAGTATTAAAACTTGTTTTACTTTAATTAAGTTGACTTTTGTCAAATTCAAATCGTTTTAAAACAAGCGATCACATTTCTTTTCAAAAACGATAAACCATTTCTTTTTGATTTTTTCTTATCAAAAGAAACTATTGATTGAATCTTTTTGAATTGATCAATTGATTTTCAAAACGAAGTGGGGCCTCTCGAATATTAGAGAGTGTAAGTCCCATTTCTTTTCTTTTTGTACAGTTTTCGAAACAATAAAACATTCTTCAAAATAAAATCTTTTCAAAACAGTTTTCAAATCATTTTCAAAACAACAAAACTTCAAAGAAACAAAACTTTTCAAAATACCATGGGCCTCCATGTAGGTATAAGTCCCAGGCCCCTTTTGTACATACCCATTCCTGTACATGAAATTAGGTATTTCATTGTACACACACATTTTTGTACATATCTCAATCTGTTTTTTTAACTTTGAATAACAAACCAAAAAATGAAGGTTTTCTTTAAATCTTCCCAAAAATATAGCATGGGCCTCCATGTAGGTATAAGTCCCAAGCCCCTTTGTAAATACCTGTTTACATAGCTTTGAATAAACTCAAGTGGACTTCTCCCCGAGTGTGAGTCCCGAGCCCTGTGTATACAACTGGATCATGCTTACAGGTATATTTCCTTCATAAACTCCATTATATATACACACACTTTGTTATATATATATAACTGTTCATATTTGTTCATGTACTTGTTCATGTTTGTTCGTACTTGTTCATACTTGTGATTGTGTTATATATGCTTGTTCAACTTAGTACAACACTAGGTTCCCCATAGCCTCCTATTGGGCTTCGTGCAAAGAATCTCCCTAGTTTAGGTTAGGACATAGAGTATGGTTTCCCGGTGAAATCGCTCTAAGAGCTCAAACCAACTATACCATGCCTCCCCTTGGGCTTTGTACAAACGAGTGACCCTCCCATAGCCTCCTCTTGGGCTTACAATGCAAGGACCCTGGATTGTCCCTCCCATAGCCTCCTCTTGGGCTTACAATGCAAGGACCCTCGGATAGCCTCCTCTTGGGCTTCGTACAAGGACCCACGGGCTTCTTATAAGCATCCCCAATATCCAAATCAAAACACCCTAGGAGATTAGACATTTTTCATCTCTATGATAGGAGTATCTCTTCTATATCATCACAAACAATCAATCAATCAAACTTTTTGCCACAAGGCTGGCTAATCAATCAAACTTCTTTTTGCCACAAGGCTGGCTAATCAATCAAACCGTTTTGCCACCATACTGGCTGATTAATCAAAGTTTTTGTCACAAGGCTGACTTCATTGAAACTTTTGCCACAAGGCTGGCTGATTAATCAAAACTTTTTGTCACAAGGCTGACTTCATTGAAAGTTTTTGCCACAAGGCTGGTTAAACAACAAAAACATCTTTATCATTCTAAGCACCCTAAGTGGCATGGCCCCGGGCTTATAATGAAAAGATTTTCAAACAAAAATCAAACAGATGTATGTGATGATATAGATTAGATACATCGAACATTTAGATGACATTTGTCTATTTTCTTTTGCTTCCACTAGCATAAGTGGGAACTACGATTGCTCTGACTTTCTCAACATCCCTTTGAGAATACGTAGGCACAAGGTCTTATCCCTTGGCGAGCAAAACTTCTCTCTCAAACCACTCAAACCTTAGCACCCGTAGACCCCGAGCTACAGATGCTCTGATTCCCTCTAAGGGATATGTATGCAGAGGATCGCGATGATCTTTGCGAGCATAATCAAACAAACACCTTAGGTCCCACCTCTTTCTCACAAGAACCTCCACCATAACAAGAATGGAATAAACAAAACAAAGAAACCTATAGAGTACTATAGATACGTTGGGTGCTAATACCTTCCCTTCGTATAACCAACCCTCTTACCCAAGATCTCTCCCCACTTTTTAGGTTATTGCAGCTTTTTTCCTTTTCCTCTTTTGGAAACAATAAAAAGTTTGGTCCGTACAAAAGAAAAATCATTTTTTCGAGCACTCGAGCCCAAAGAAGGCATCAGGTGTCTCATTTAAAAAGACAACGATTTTTCGCCCGCGACACCATGGCTTGTGATTTCACGGAAGTTTTGGTAGATTAGGGTTTTAAGTTTGTGCTCGGTTTACACGATAGAGATAGAATTAGAGAAAAATAATGGTAGATCCTTGATCTATGTGGAAATCCGAGTGAGATGAAGGTCGTTTCATGTTTTTCTGGGCGCGTTGGGTGGTAGTCACGGTGGAGCACCACCGGAGAAGACGACCGGAGTGAAATCTCCGGCGTCTGTTATTTCTCTTTTATTTTCACGGCCAAGCTGAGGTGGCAAGTCTTCATAGGCCTTTTTACAATTTTCTTGCTTTTGTTTTATCCATTTCCAGTGATTATAATAGGTGGTGTTGCTATGGGATTGGTCCAGCAGTGTTAATTTTGTCTTATTCAGTTTAAGTTGAGTGGACCAATTGATGTGGAGTCTGGGAATACATGCATGTCACGTTAACCTTCCAATATATGAAGTATATAAAATAATTCACATTCTGAAAAATAATGAGCAAAAGATAAAAGATGAAGTAAAAAATGAGTCTGGGCCATGGTTTGGGGTATTAGCGTTTGGGCTTAAGCATTGATTTTCCGAGCATACCCCATAATTACTCGTGCTAGCGTATGTTTGATTGATTGAGCCCAGCAACTTCACTTTTCGTACCACCCAGATTCGAGCCCAATATTCCTTTATACTGAAATCAGTTCATATTGGAAATGCTAATACACACCCTGTTAATAGATTTTGTAATAGTTTTCTTTTATTCTTTTGTTTGCTTATTCAATTTTTGCTTAAATAAAAATGACCAAAAATATGTTTTTACTAATTAGAATTTTTAGAATTCATAGATTTTATTTTAGGAATTATTTTGTTTGTTTGGTTATATTCTCCTTTAATTTTGACGAGTTAATAATAATAATAGAAAATGCTTAGTTTTTTGTTTTAACTCATAAACATAGCTTTAAAATGAATAAAAAATACAAAAAATTGCTTGTGAATATTTTCATGGTTAGTTTAGATTTTAATTCTTCCTTTTTGTGAATATTTTCATATTTTGAGAAATGTCTAAAATACCCCTAGTTGTTAAAGTTGACTTTAGTCAACTTAAACAACTTTCTTCTTAGTTAATTCCCTCTAGATTTTAGTTTAGATTTTAAATAGGAATTAGAATGACAATTAGATTAGAAAATAGGTTAGTTCCCCTTTTTTCATTCTTTTTTTCTTTTCAACTTTAAAACATTAACAAATAAAGATGCGAATCACATTAAGAAAGTGATAGAGAAATGAGTGGGATTCATTCCCTAATCTGTTTCTCAATCACTTAGTGGCATAGAAATGAGTGGGATTCATTCCCTAATCTGTTTCTCGGTCACTACTTAATGGGAGAGAAATGAGTGGGATTCATTCCCTAATCTGTTTCTCTAACATTAATTAATGGGATAGAAATGAGTGGGATTCATTCCCTAATCTGTTTCTTGAACATTCTATAATGGGATAGAAGTGAGTGGGATTCATTCCCTAATCTGCTTCTCGATCATTATACATTTTTATGTGATTCTAATCGCAAAATAAATCCCCTTAAAAAATACCCAACCAAAAACACTTAAAACACTTAATAAAGGCTCAAATTAAAACAAAGTAATTTCCAAAGTAGGCACCTTGTATTGGATTTTGTTCATCATGTAGTTACATAAAAAACACAAACCCAAGTTCATTCTTTTGCCTTGTTAGGCACCTAAGAACAAGTTAAGTCCTTTCCAAAGTAGGCGTGTAAGTCTCCAAAGGTCGAGCATCGTGGATTGTGACCTTAACCTCTGTTCAACTAAAAAACACAAAACAAATGGAAACTATGGAGCCGAACTACGGTCACTCTGATTCCTGAAAAGAATACGTAGGCATTGGGTCGCGGGGCCTAAGCGAGCACACTTGTAAATAATTACTTCTTTTCCCCGTGTTTCTTTTGCATTCATTCGCATTTAGGTTTAGACATAGATACACCCTTTAGATAGAAACAAACATAGGTGGATACCATCGAGTACGATGGGCGTGAGGGGTGCTAGCACCTTCCCCTCGCGTAACCGACTCCCGTACCCCATTCTCTGGTCGAAGGACCTTGTTCTTATTTCGAGTTAGGTTTCCTGGTATTCCTTTCCCGTGATGGGATAAATATATTAGTGGCGACTCTGATCCATTTTTCGCGGTAGCAACAGTACTGAGTGGAGATACTCAGGTCTAGGAATAGATTGGAATTACATTGGGTAGGTCTTAAGTTTGGAGTTGTAAACGGGGGAGTTTAACTCAGAGTAGGTTGTTTGAACCGAACTAGGAAAACAATTCTGTGTGTTCTTTACTGTTTTTATGCGTTCCTGTTTTAACGTTTTGCACTGTGTTATTGTGGATGTCATAACATTCAGTACGCCATCACGTGTGAGTTACTAGAATTTTTACCATTCATCTTTGGTCGGTAGGGAGAAGAATTGTGATGCTCAATATTGAATTCATCACACAGCTCTTTCATCATCTTGTTGTTCAGGTTGGAACCATTATCAGTAATGATTCTATTGGGTACACCATAGCGACAGATGAGATTGTTCCTGATAAATCTTACTACCACTTGTCGAGTAACATTGGTGTAAGAGGCAGCTTCGACCCATTTGGTGAAGTAATCAATGACGAATAAGATGAAACGGTGTCCATTTGATGGCTATAGTTCAATCATTCTGATTATATCAATTCCCCACATAGAGATGGGCCATGGAGAGGAAATAACATTGAGAAGCGTTGGAGGCACATGAATCTTATCAGCATAGATCTGGAACTTGTGGCACTTCTTCACATATTTGTAATAGTAAGATTCCATCGTCATCCCAACTTCATTGACCTCTCCCGTGGACTGTTATCGTAACTACATTGCATATGCGGCACCATCCAAGTCCTAACAGTTCTCCACAATTCCTTACTGAACTTCAGCTACTAACACGAGTCACTTCGGGGCCAACACATCCTCGTGGTAGCTCTGCCGCAATCCTATCTATCAGCTATCCAGTTAGCGAGTTGATCAAGTTAAACAACTGAATAATATGACAGTAAAATCGGGTTAGCAACGCACACTTGGGAGGAAGAAGGAAGTTTGCTAATGATGCCTCACAGCTAGGTCGAGGGTCGACCAGCTCTGATACCAACTGTAATACCCTACCAATATGCGTCTAGAATCACATCAGTAGAATACTAATAACTGGTACTGAGTAGATACAAAAGTCAAGAATAATGACATAAGTTGTATACATCTCAAAATCATCTCGAGAATGGATACAATGAATATGTCTACACAATGATAAAATACACAGCGGAAGAAAAGATCAGGTACGGTCTTCGTGTCATCCGACCTTGAGGTTCTCGAACCAAGCATCTAAGAAATCTCAAACTTGCATAGTACCTGAAAAAAATAGATGAATGAGGTGAGATTACTAAATCTCAGTGAGTTCCCCTATCTTATGGGTCCGCTCGGCTCTACAAGGTCTTGTGCCAGCATTGTTAATAAGAATCCTAATTCTTTTCGGTTCCGAAGCATCTCACTTCAACCTATGAGGAATTCGTATCCCAATCTACGAATTACCAATTAGCATGGACTATAGGGAATCCTAGAATTGACATTTAATCGCATCGCAAGATTCAAATCCTCAAAACCATGAAATTCCAACTTCGAATTGCATCACACGATTCGACTCATCAATAGTATGAACCATAGGGAAAACATGGATTATCATCGAATCACATCGCACAATTCAACTCATCAAAACCATGCAAACAACTCCGAATCGCATCACACAATTCGAATCCTTAATAATAAGAACGATAAGGGGAAGGTATTGGTTTGCATCCCCGGGAGTTCATCCCCAAAGAATACTCTTGAACTACAGAGCACCAATCAATCCTGAGCGTCACACCCGAGAAGGACCTTCATGTGTGGCCTGTGAACTTCCTTGGACATCGCATCGCAATGTCAACCAAATATAAATAACAAGCATCGCACCGGTTACTACCTTCATGCCCATTATGTAACCCTTGTCCAAGGCACAACCTTGTTAGTTGACCTCCGTTAATCCTTCATAATATGCATTCTAAGGATTACCTCACCATTATGTTTATTGAGTAAACCAACTTTTAACACTTATTTTAATTGTAGTACCGTTCATTTCTTGGTCCATATAACTCAATCTGTCATTACATGTCTTAATTATCTTTAATTAATCATGTATTATACTTAGGTTAGTTTATATAAACCCAAGAGTCAATCGTACATGTAGCATATTGATTTTCACCAAGTTCTACTTTTACTAATCAAGACACAAGAATATTCACATGGATTTTATTAGTACTTAATAGTATGCTAAAGTTGTGGAATCTCAAGCATCTCGTAGCCCTTTGTGTTATTTTTCCAATGCCTCCGACAACGCCAAATTCTGAGTTATGGAACTCCAGTTACGGTATTTTCAATTATGCTTTTCCAATGCAGTCTCAGGAAATCGATTTCCATAATATGGGTAATCGATTTCCTTCACGCAAAATGCCCAAAAACCCATTTTTCTTGCCAGAAATCGATTTCTGTAACACCCCAAATCTACCCTACAATTTAATAGGAAAAATCAGAATGCAAAATCTCAAAACAACATCACATTTGAGGCGTCACATATATCAACTTTAACAATATCTCATGCAAGCTCATATATAAAGATACATAACACATGTCAACGAAGGAATCATACTTCATCCAACATTCAAATCCAAATAGTTCATAATATCGCGGCGGAATTCAAAGAACAACATAAATCCAACTCATAACATCTTTGCTAACATGGCAATAACTATCCAACATGTCACAACAAAACGATAACATCAACAAAATCAAACAAGAAATACCATTGTAATCAAAACAATCAACCATCCCCCGAGTGCTACGTATCAGAGCATAGAGACACCGAATCGAGCTATAAGGTAAACGGCTACTCGACGTCGTTACCTGAACATTAGCAACAAAGGGTAACATTCAAACAGAAGGGGTAAGATATCAAACAGTAAAAATAAACATATGATAATATCAAAAGCAAAGAAAAGATCATACATTGTTCGCCGCTTCTCACCATAAAGCATCTTACCACAACTTTCATCACAAGCAACATTGTCATGATTCAATTACAACAAAATATTCAATAGCACAACTAATCACCAACATATCACGATATTCACATCATTACCACAAACATTCAAAATGCGACTCAATATGCGACTTAACTTTATGCACATGCATGTGGTTCCATTGGAGTAAAACTCCTGTCTCAAACAATTGCCATTGGGCCGTCTCAAACATTTTCCATTAAGGCCGTCTCAAACATTGGCCATTAGGGCCGTCTCAAACATTTGCCATTAAGGCCGTCTCAAACAATGCAATGGATGCAAATCAAATGATGAACATCCACAAACAACAACGTAAACAGCATAAGCAACATAAACAACATAAGTAACATGTCATACCTCGTCTAAAACAACACCAAATCAATGCCAAGGTTCTATGGAAATAACCACATCTCAATCGCGTCGTTACAGCATACAAACATTCATCACGTACAACGTCACAAAACATCAATAAATTGGCAACATATAAATTCAAGAAAAATTCTAAAGAATCATGCTAATCACACTCATTGGTTAGACAATGATTTCAGAGTTACGAAGGTTCAAACGGCACTTAAAAAGGAGTTACGGATCAAAATTTATGATCGTTTCAATTTTTCTCAAACAGGGCATTTTTGCCGGCAGAAGCGTCCGCTCGCCCGGGGCTCCAAGGCAGTAGAGTGACATCTCCCCGCCTGCTTGACTCGCCCGGCGGAAACATGTGGGCGGTGGCTCGCTGGGCAAAGCAACTCGCTCGCCTGGTGGAAACCACAAAACAAGCGATCGCCCGACGAAGCAAAACGCTCGCCCGACGCTCTACACTAGAACTGGAAAAATCTGTGCGTTTTCAGCATTTCCAACACCATCTCAAATTCAATTTTAACCATCCAAAACTCATTCAAACAGCAATTTAACACACATAAAAGGTTCCTAAACATGTTTTTAACCATGGGTTCATAATAAAACATCATCAACATGATTAATGGCACAATTTCATGGAATTCTATCATAAACCCTAACAATTTCAATTCACACATTCATGGACAACAACATACAATATAACCCACTCTAAACATCATATACAACCCTTTATCATGAAATAATCCCACCCTTACCTTAGGTTTTAGATTGAAGACAACTATAGCTTCAATCTTGGATTCTCCTCTTCTCTTCACTCTTTTCTTCTTTTCCCAATTTCACCAAATAAGCCTCTAACTCTCTATTCTCTAAAACCCTTGTTTTTGTTAAACCCTTACTATCTTTCTCATAATGCTAATCGACTCTAATTAGCACCTCTCAAATACTAATACTAAATTAGGCCCAATAACTCATAACCTCTCTAACTTATATTTATTTACTAATAATTCCCATATAAAATAACATAAAATCAATTAAGCATATAATTAACACATAATTCACACAATTGTCAATTAATTCATACAACACACATAACATAAATAATTAAAGTAAAAACGGGCGTTACAACTCTCCCCCACTTAGAATGTTTTTGTCCTCGAAAATTACTTCAATCAAATAACTCAGGATACGACTCTCGCATCTTGCTTTCCAACTCCCACGTCAAACTCTCTCCGGTAGCTCCCGACCAAACTACCTTCACCAAAGCAATCTCTTTGCCTCTAAGCGTCTTCGTCTCGCGATCCTCAATCCATACCGGCATAGTCTCCACCGTGAGATTATGCCGTACTTGCACATCATCCATATGAATCACATGCGAAGGATCAGAAATATACTTCCATAGTTGCGACACATGAAACACATCATGCAAATTCGAAAGATTTGGCGGTAACGCCACTGTATAAGCCACATTCCCAACCTTCTCCGAAATCTGATATGGTCCAATGAAATGAGGAGTGAGCTTCTTAGACTTCAACGCTCTCCCCACACCGGTCACCGGCGTAACTCTCAAAAATACATGATCACCCGCTTGAAATTTCAAATCTTTCCTTCTCTTGTCATGATAACTCTTCTGCCTACTCTGAGAAGTCTTCATCTTCTCTCGAATCAACTTAACTTTCTCGGTAGTCTCTCGAACAATCTCAGGTCAAAGTACTACACTCTCACCAGATTCATGCCAACACAACAGAGTCCTACATCTTCGACCATAAAATGCTTTGAAAGGAGCCATTCCAATACTAGAATGGTAACTTATTGTTGTAAGTGAACTCGATCAATGGAAGATAAGTATCCCACGTACCTCCCTGCTCAAGAACGCAAGCTCTCAACAAGTCCTCCAAAGACTGAATCGTCCTCTCCGTCTGACCATCTATTTGAGGATGATACACCGAACTCAACCTCAACTTAGAACCCAATGCTCCTTAAAAACTGTTCCAAAAATATGAAGTGAACCTCAGATCTCTATCTGAAATAATGCACAAAGGAACACCATGCAGCTTAACAATCACATTGGTATAAATCTCCGCCAACTTAGAAACTGGATAAGTGATGTTAATAGGTACAAAATGAGCCGACTTCATAAGCCTATCAACGATCACCCAAATCGAATCACTGCCTCTTACGGTATTCGGTAAACCCGTCACAAAATCCATATAAATGCTATCCCATTTCCATTTCAGAACTTCCAACGGGTTCATTAACCCTGCAGGCTTCTGATGCTCAACTTTTGATTTATTACAAGTCAAACATGCATACACAAACTGAGTTATGTTACGCTTCATTCCAGACCACCAAAACAAATTCTTCAATTCTTGGTACATCTTAGTAGCTCCTGGATGAATACTCAAATTACTTCTGTGACCTTCTTCAAGAATCGCCCTCTTCAAATCCACATCATCCGGAATACAAATCCGATTACGGAATCTCAATACATCTTGCGCATCCAACTTAAAGTCACTATTCTCAACTTGATTGATTCCAACCATCGAATCTACCAATTTCACATCCAACTTCTGAGCTTCCTTGATACTATCCAGAAAGTCATTGTTAATCTTCAACATACCCAATCTAACACTCTTAGGTGTCACTTCACACACCAAACTCGTATCTCTAAATTGCTCAATCAATTCTAATTCCTTAACCATCATCGCCGACATATGCAAGGTCTTTCGACTTAAGGCATCGGCCACAACATTAGCTTTTCCTTGATGATAATTCAAACCAAAATCATAGTCCTTCAACAACTCTAACCACTTTTGTTGCCTCATATTCAATTCCTTCTGGTAAAACAAACACTTCAAACTCTTATGGTTACTAAATACTTAAAATCTAGAGCCATAGAGATAATGCCTCCAAATCTTTAATACAAACACAACAATAGCAAGTTCCAATTCATATGTAGGATAATTCTTCTCATAAACTCTTAACTGTCTCGACGCATAAGCAACAACCTTGTCATTCTTCATGAGCACGCCTCATAAACCCATCTTAGAAGCATCACAATAAACCACAAAAGATTCTTCCAGATTAGGCAATATCAAAATTGGAGCCGACGTCAATCTCTTCTTCAACTTAGTAAAACTTTCTTCACATTGGAGATCCCACACAAAAAGTCTTACCCTTACGAGTTAACTTCGCAAACGGAAGTTCCAACTTAGAAAATCCTTCAATGAACCTTCTATAGTAACCGGCTAATCCCCAAAAGCTTCTAATCTCAATAGTCGACTTAGGAGTTTCCCATCTCAACACGGCACCTACTTTAGATGGATCCACAATAATGCCATCACCAGAAATAACATGACCAAGAAAACTAACTTCTTTCAACCAGAACTCACACTTGGACAACTTAGCATACAACTTCTTCTCTTTCAATACTTGCAATACCAACTTCAAATGCTCAGCATGATCTGATTCGGATTTAGAGTAAATCAAAATATCATCAATGAACACCACCACAAACCGATCCAGATACTCGTGAAAAATATGATTCATGTACTTCATAAATACGCCCGACACATTAGTAACACCGAAGGGCATCACGGAATACTCATAATGTCCATAACGTGTCCTGAAAACCGTCTTCTGCATATCCTCATCTTCCACTTTAATCTGATGGTAACACGACCTCAAATCAATCTTGCTAAACACACGAGCACCAACTAACTGATCCATCAAATCATCTATTCTTGGAAGTGGATGCTTGTTATTGATTGTCAGCTTATTCAACTGCATGTAATCAATATAAAGTCTCATACTTCCATCCTTCTTCTTAACCAAAAACACAGGGGCTCCCCACGGCGACACACTAGGTCTCACAAACTTCTTCTCAAGCAAATCTTCCAATTGCTTCTTCAATTCAGACAACTCTGATGCCGACATCTTGTACGGTGCCATAGATACAGGTCTAGTACCAGGTATAAGATCAATAGAGAACTCAACTTCTCTCTCTGGCGGTACATCATGAATTTCATCAGGGAAAACTTCCGGAAATTCACACACCACCTTCAACTCATCTATTATAGCTTGATTCTCAATAGACATCAGTGCAACCAAAGCAAACACTTGCACTTCTTCTTTCTTCAACATGCGCATCTGTCTGGCTAACAACAACTCAACACCTTCCTCTTCAGGAGAAGAAAACCTCACCGACTTGTCATAGAAATTAATATGAACATGGTTATGCTCTAACCATACCCAAGATCAAATCCAAACCTCTCAACGGCAAGCAAACAAAATCAAAAACAAAGTATCTGTCGAAAATCAACACGGGACACTTTAAACACACAAGAGAAGTAGTCACTGATCCCTTAGCCAAAGTATCGACAACCATTTCTCCATTCATGGCAGACAACACAAGACCCAATCTTTCAACATAATCAGCAGAGATAAAGCAATGAGTAGCACTGGTATTAATAATAGTAATTAAAGGAATTCTATTAACGAAACATGTACCTCTTATGAGTGCATCCTCACTAGTGGTCTAAGTTCCCAACAAGGCAAACAACTTTACACTAGCTTGCTCCTTCTTGGGTTTCTGACACTTGCTTCCAATGTGTCCCTCTTCACCATAGTTGAAATAAACCATCTGCTTATGCTGGCATTCACACGCGGCATTCACACGCTGCATGGCCACAGCGGAAACACCTCGTCGCGTCAACAGTATACACAGTGCTCTTGTGACTAGCCTTGCCACACTTTAAGCACACAATACCAGCAGGAGCATTTCCCCCACTAGTTCTCTTTCCCTCACTAGCTTTCTGCTTCCCCGTGCCAGCTGGAGCATCATAAGGCTTGTCATGACCTTGTTGACTCTTGCCCTGCTTCTCATTAATAACCCGATAATGAGCATTGTTGTCCTCTTCATAAATCCGACAACTATCAACCAAATCAGCAAAAACATAGATCTTCTGGTAACTAACTGCCTTCTTGATTTCTGTGCGCAACCCGTTCTCAAACTTGATACAATTCGAAAATTCACCAGTTGGTCCATCATAATGTTGATAGAACTTAGCCAACTCACCAAACTTAGCAACTTACTCAACAACCAACTTGTTCCCTTGTCTCAACTCAAGGAATTCGATTTCCTTCTTGCCACGAACATCCTCCGGAAAGTACCTCCTCAAGAATTCCCTACCGAACACAACCCATGTGATCTCCTCACCATTAACCTCCAACCTCTGACGAGTCTCTAGCCACCAGTCATCATCCTCGACTGCTAGCATATGAGTCCCATACCGAACCTTCTGATCTAGAGTGCAATCCATCACATGGAAGATTCTCTCAATCTCCTTTAGCCATGTCAATGCGTCATCAGGATCATGAGTGCCCTTGAAAACATGTGGGTTCTCCCTTTGGAAGGAAGCCAAATTGTGAGATGCAGCATTCTCGCCAACAGTTGGCTTATGTTACAAAGCTTGAGCCATTGCTTCCAAGGCAGCAGCAATCGCATCACCATTCCTTCCAGCCATCACAACACTTCACTACAACACAAGAGCAATCAACACAATAACAATACACGATTGTTAGACCACACTACGACACGACACTTGGTCGGACAGATCGATCAGCTCTGATACCACTGATGTAACACCCTAAATCTACCCCGCAGTTTAATAGGAAAAATCAAAGTGCAAAATCTCAAAACAACATCACATTTGAGGCGTCACATATATCAACTTTAACAATATCTCATGCAAGCTCATATATAAAGATACATAACACATGTCAACGAAGGAATCATACTTCATCCAAAATTAAAATCCAAATAGTTCATAATATCGCAGCGGAATTCAAAGAACAACATAAATTAACCTCATAACATCTTTGCCAACATGGCAATAACTATCCAACATGTCACAACAAAACGATAACATCAACAAAATCCAACAAGATATAACAATGTAATCAAAAAAATAAACCATCCTGTCATACCCTAATTTTGACCCCCCTAAGAGGTCACATCATCTTGTATTTCACAATCTCCCAGTCAGATCAATATGGATACCAAGAGCAATCACCTATTCACTAGGTATTCTATTAGGGTTTCTAGTCTATGAGATTAAGGCAAGGGATCAATCAGTGGTCAACATGATCCTCAACACTATCATAGGACCCAATATGTTTCATCTATCCACCTATGATCTCCAATCCCCAGACATCACGCCTTAGATCTACCCAGGTCACTAAACTAGGGTTTTGAGCCTATCAAGGACTGAAGTCAGGGATCACTTTTAGGAATACTTGCAGAGCTTCAAGACATGATCTCAGAGACCCTATCATAATTAAATAATCCCTATATCAATATCCAATGGAATTTGTACTTCAACTCAAGATCCACAGTCATCAATTTCATCTGGTCCACAATTAGGGTATTTGACCTAATTCTTCTAGACAGTTGACTTTTAAATCAGGACATGGTTCCACAACTCAAACCATATGGCCAAAAATCCAAGATTACCCTTCATTTGGAAAAAGTCAACTATACAAGATTGGCTTTGACTGTTAAGAAATTTGGTCAACCATGGACTTTTAAGGATCAATATCATCAACATATGATTATTAAATTCATATGGCCAAAGAAAATCAAGAAAAATCAATCAAGAATAAAAAAGTCAACAAAAGTCAAAGTTAGGGTTTTCCAAGGGCATTTTGTGTACTCAAAATTTTGCCTACACACTCAAAAATCTCCCAACATGAAAGTTGTAGATCTTAAAAAAATAAACAACTCTCCACCTCATGAGATTTTGCAAGAGATGAATCATTTGGAAGATATAAGCTTGACAACTTACAAGACCAAAACACTTAGAGAAATTTAAGTGTTTTTGACCTAGTTTTTTCCCAACTTCACGGCCAGTTTTCACAAATTTCTCAAGTGATTCTGAAGAAACACCAAAATAATGAATTGAAGTATATACCAAGGGTTTTCCCAATTGTGCTCAGCCATCTCCAAATTCATTTTGAGAAGAAAGCTATGCATGTTCAAAGTTGGGCATTTGAAGTTGTTTCAAGCCATAACCGATTTTTGCATCTTACCAATTTTATGCAAATGCCTCTACTAAATGGTTCTACATGACACCTAATACATCAGTAGTGATGCCATGCATTCATTTTCATCATTGCTTAAGGATTGGAGAATATTCCCAAAAAACAAGAACATGTGATTATGTAATGATTACTTTTGGGAAAATTATGGCCAAGTGGTGAATCATCAAAGGAATCTCTTCCCAACCAATTGGAGCTCATTTCTGCATCAGAAATCAGAATTGTCCCCTAAGATCAAGCAAAACCGAGGGCTAGAGAGTGGTATCAAAAAATCCATCATTGCATTTGGATATTTCACATTTCTTCATGCCTAAGCTACTCCAAGAGTGACCTTGCTAAGTTTACTTCACTCTCTACTACTCTGATCATTTTGCCTATAAATAGAAGTGCTCTCCTCAGTATTAGACACATCAAAGCAACTACAATTCTTGCTTTCTCCTTCTCTCCCTCTTGCTTATTGTTTTCTTAGGTTCCTTGACAAGAAGAATCGAATTCTTCAAACCAAAGCTCTTCCTTTGAAAGTAAGCCTTCTAACATCTCAGGGAGGTTCATTAGAAGTGATCCAAGCACCTGTAACACTTCTGAAGGTGGAGGATCACCATATCAACTTTCAACTTGGAGCTTAAGCAAGAGAGGTCGTGCAGAGCAATTCAGAGGGTGTCAATCAAGTTTAAACATATCAACATGTTCCTTGGGGTGTAGTGAAGCTATCCAGATGCCTGCAACACTTCTGTAAGTGAAAAATCAACATCCCCCATTCTCACTTGGAGCTCATATAAGTGAGGTCGAGCTGAACAATTCAGAAGGAATCAAAGAGAAATAAAGGTCCATATAGCATCCCTAAGGAACAAGGAAGCTTCTGCAATCACTCATTCATTGCTGGGAGTCCTCCACCATAGCCATCGACCTTCAATTTCAGAGGTATTTTTTCAAACTCTACCTTTATAATTCTTGCATCTATTTTATTATAGCTCGATACTAGTTTGTTCAACATCATCAGAGGATCAAAAACCCTCTATCATCATTCATTTATTCGCTAGCATCATCATTTAATTTCATTTTCAATTTTTAGGGTTCTTCACGTATTTTAGTTAATTCATTGGCTATAGTTAATATTAATCCATATTAGTTACATATCTGGAATCGTGAGTGAATTTAGAACAAGTTTCATGTTTACATCTTGGCCATTGGTTGAGAAATGAAAGAGTTGGAAATTCAATATTTCCAAAAAGCTTGAGGTTGAAGACGATGGTGGGGGCACCATTTTCAAATTTCCAGAAACGAGTTTATTATATTTTGAATGGTTTTCGTGTTATAACTTGAAATCATCGTTAGCCCAGTGGCCACAGCGCGCGTCCAAAGTCCTCTCAAGCCCAAGGTCTGGGGTTCGATCCCCCCTTAGACCTTTTGTTTGTTATTTTTTAAACCTTTTTTTCCAAAAGCCCTTGTTTTCAAATATTATCAAATGGATGCATTCTTTTATCACACTGGGGATGTAGCCCAATTGACTTGATTTGTGCCGGTTCTCCCTTGGGGGAGAGGGTTCAAACCTTGATACCAACAAAACCAACCATTTATGCTATTTTTCTTCACAACTTCACTCAATCATTTCACCTAGCAAAATTAATCATTTTCACTTGATTTTTCACACACGTTTCATTTATCATACCTATTTTATGAATATCTAAAAAAATCACAAAAATATTATTTACTTGATATATTTTTATTAGGTTTAAAATGGTGTATTTTTAATACTTTTAAAATATAGATTTCTTTAGATTTTTCAAACCTAATCACTTCAAAAATGTTTTGTGATAAAACCCTATTCATTTTAAATCAATATTTTGGGCCTCTTGAATATTAAAGAGTGCAAGAACCAACACCTTTTTGTAAATACAGTTTTCAAAATGCAATCAATCTTTAGGGCCTATAATAGAGTGTAAGTCTCATCCCTTTTTTTCCTTTTCTCTTAAACTGTTCTTTTCAAATAAACAGTAAACTCCTCATCTGTTTTCAAAAACTTTCTTCTGGTATTGAAGGGCATTATTCCCTGTGAAGCTCTTCATATACCTATGTGACCTAGTGTCCATCTTCACTTCTTCTGTTTTCAAAACAAAGCTTTCAACTATTTTCAATAAAACTCTCAATTTGTTTTCAAAACAACTTCAATTTCACATGGGCATCTCCTTGAGTCTAAGTCCCAAAACCCTTTTTCTTTCAATAATATTGTTACCAATAAACAACCAAGCTGATGGTAAGGCTTTGTACATACATCTTTCAAAGGCCTCCTCTTCATCCAGGTTGGGCTTTACAGCTTTCAATTTATAGCTTTTATTTAAATTCCTGTCAAATATAAACTGTATATACACTGTTTAGAACTCCGTCTGAGAAAAACCTTAGGACAAATAAACTGTATATATATTATAGGACTATTACCTAGGATTGAGAATGCCTTCCCGGTGAAGGCTCTTTCCTAATTAGACTTCCATAGTTTCAACTTCAAGATGAATTATTCCTAGTGAAACATCTTGAAAAAAGCCATAGAACAAAAATAGGGCACATCCACCCAAGAGGAATAATTCCCGGTGAAACCTCTTACCCATTTGCTTAGAGCCAAACTAAGTTCAAAGCCAACATAACTTTATCTTTGTGCTATAACAAGGATCCTTGATGACCCTCGATTAGCCTCCTCTTGGGCTCACAATACAAGGACCCACAGGCTTCTTAAAAGCATATCTCACAGCTTCATCTTGAGCTTGTATACAAGGACCCATCAAGTTTCTTATAAACATAGGAACAGGTATTTAGTCACCTTTTAGCCTACCCTAGTGAGATTCTTCTATTCTTCAAACCAGACTTCAAACAAGCCAAGTATGTCTCAATCTCAGTATTGAGTTCACCTTTTGGAATGAGAGACATGGACAGTCTCTATCACCCATATTTTCAATCTCTAGTAAGTCCTCTCGTTAGTAGAATCAAGATATCATATCTGTTTTCCTCAATAATGTTAGCCTTAATCTTGCGCTTTAAACAAGAAGTACACTCTTCCTTGGAAAGGGTCAGCATCCATCAATAAATCCTCAACAGCGTAACATCCCCAATAGGGTCAACCTCAGTTCTAGACTTTCATCCATCAATCTCTACCCAACAGAGTAAGCCTTAGTAGAGTTAGCCTCAATTATGGGCTTCGTACAGAACACAAATTTCTTCAGTCAAAGTCAATCCCTAATGGAGTTATCTCCCAGGGTCAATCAAAACTCTTTTAAGCCTCAAGCTTGGGCCTTGTGCAAGCCAGTCAAAAAGTCTAAATCTTTCTTATAGAGGTGAGACAAGATTCATCTCTATGTATAGATTTTTCCATGGTTATACCACATTAAAACATAACAAACATCATTTTCATAAAAAACATTTCCCATTTAGATTGATATAAGATTGTCTGCTCTGTTGACTTCACATCCAGACTGTTGTCTTCCTCTAATGGTTGAAATCTTTTACTTTATACAAGATGATACTGACATACTTGCACACACACAAGTAAGGTCCCTCTATTATCATAAAGTAAACCTTTCATTATGATTGTTCTTTCATATAAGATGATACTGGCATACTTGCACACACACGAGTAAGGTGCCTCTCTTATCATAAAGTAAACCTTTCATTATGATTGTTCTTTCATATAAGATTATACTGGCATACTTGCACACACACCAGTAAGGTCCCTCTCTTATCATGAAAGAACCCTCACTTTAAAAATGTTTGTGGTAAAACAATTAATATATCTCTCCGTTAAGATGATGACTTGTCTCTTTTTTGCAAATAGAGATTTAATTCAAACTTCAACCTTGAGTTCAAACAAGGCACCCAAAAATTAATTCATTTCCCTAATTAGTTCATTGAACTACCAAAAGCTATGACTTCCATTAGGGATATGTAGGCATGAGATTGACAATGAATCTTAGCGAGCTAATAAAAAACCAAAAATAGCCAATTCATCTATCTTTCAATTCAATTCAATACTGTCTCCTAACACAAAGGAGAAACTTTCCCAATCAAACAACAAACACAAACACATAGACACATAGAAGGTTACCATATAGTACTATGGATATGTACGGTGTTTAAAACCTTCCCTATGTATAACCAACCTTTCAGACTCCAAAATATTTGTTTAGGTGAAATCCCCACACCTAGAAAAACTCTTAGGGTTTATTTGAGATATTTTTACCCTTCCTTTTTTTAGGACAATTAAAAAGTTCATGTGCTATCGTAGGAAGAACTGAAATAAAATTCCTCCCACAAGGGCGCCTGTTATACCCCAAAATTTGCCTGCATTTTTTTTCAAAGAGAAGGCAACAGACTTCTGTCTAAAAATTGGGAGTTTCATATAATCTTGGATTTTATTTCATAAATATCTTGATTTTATGAATGCTCAGTTTTTAGGATATTTTTATACGGTATTTTGGTTCGCTGTTGAATTTATTCTTACACAAACGCCAAATACTGTTTATCACTTCACACGCTGTTTATTTGAGATTTATTTTCCGATAAATAATACTGACGCAATTGGTACAGAATTAAATTTTGCAGGTGCAGAGTCCAGGGATTCAAACTGTACTGGTAACAATTAAATTATTATTGGTTTTGTTTCCCACTAATTTTTGTACTATATTATTGTTTTCAAATCTCTTTCTTTCTTTTCAAATCTCTTTCTTTCTGTCATACCCCAAAATTTGCCCGATCAAATCTACGCCTCAAGGATTAGAATTAAGAGCCATGGGGTTTGACATTCCTATTGTCAAACCCGCCCTCTTATAAAATATCCTGAGAATATAATGGGGTGCGATTAACAGGTGTTTTGGGATCCAAACCTGGGGCCCAAATTATTACAAGGTTTCATCATTTGTTAATATTATTTTTCTTTTACTAACATTTACATTTTTTATTAGTATTTTTTTTATTTCTAACTATTAGTATTTAATATTAGTAATTCTATTATTGATATTAATATTAATATTAGATGATATTATTATTATTAACCTTATTAATCTAATCATTTTTTAGTATTTTTATACATTATTAGGATTATTAGTGTTAGTGTTATTTTAATTAAAATTATTATTACCAACTATTATTATTAGAATTAGTCTTAGGATTATTATTATTAGAGTTATTTTTTAGTTTTTTATAGTTGGGTAATAAGCCCATTAGGTATGGAAATAACCTAAATTGACCAACATAAATAGGATGCTTCTTAACAAACCAAGGGGGGGATTGGCCGCTAAAAAGCTTCGGTGAAGAACCGCAAAAGATCAGGGGGCAAAAACAAGAGAGTAGAACGAAATATCGACCGATTCAAGCCCAAACAAACTGTCCCAATCGAATCACAGGAGTTTTCTGAAGCCATCACCACCATTGCTTTCGGCCGAAGCGCTCAGATTGGCCTCCTTCAAGCCACGTTTTTTTTCATTTTTATTTTAATCCCGTTTCCGATAATTCACGTTGCATAAATCGATTTTGATTATATATCCGTGCTTAGATTGATGATTACAAGCTTTCTGCATATTTAATTGAATTTTAGTGGCCATTTGAAGGATTCGCCATTTTTAGGGTTCATAAGCTTTAAATTAGGGAATCCTAATTAGAGACAAAATTAGACAAAACTAAGGGTGCCATCGGATTCGCGGGGCTGTTTATAATCTATCTGGAGCATTTGTTTGTATTTTTCGGTGGCAATTTGCAGGTTTTTGATGGCAATAATATATGGCTACAGTAGGAAAACCGTGGGTAAAAGCCCCATCATGTTTCAGAAAAAAAGATGAACGAAGACGATGATGCATAAAGGGCTGGGCGCGAAGCTCTCTTTAATTCGATTTTTTTATTATTATATTTAATGTGTAGCATATTTCAAACAAAGGATCGTGTACAGTCTGGATGGAAAAAAAGCGTGGTTGCAATCTGAAGGTCTTGGGATCGAATCCTAGGCTAGGCGATTTATTTTTTTATTATTTGCATTCCATAGATCCTGTGCACCCACACTCAAGGAGCCTCATCATGAGCTTTAGATCTCAACCATCAGATTGTCAGCAACACAAGATCCAACGCCCACACTGCCTGCAGCACACCATGGAGCCTCATCAACGCAATACACAGGAATAAAGCCCAGGTTCTTTATTTATTTTTCTATTTATTTGTTATATTGTTTATATAATTATAATTAGTTTTACTTATTTTTATTACATACAAAATTTAATTTTTAAAACCATGTTAATAATATAATTAGAATTAAATTTATTTTTTCGATTTATTTCGATTATGTCGATTTAATTTATTTTAATCAATTTTAAATCACAATAAAACCTATAAGGGTTTATACTATGAGGGTTCGCCCAATCCCATTGGCCATTTGGCCGGAGTTTTTAGGATTTAATTTGTTACTCGTTCCGACTAAACCTATTGGTCGCAATGATTAACAATCGATTAATTTAATTAATCAAATCCAACAATAAAACATCAATCCTAATCCCCTTTAACAGATAAATGGCGGATGAATATCTATTTCATCCCGCCTTCGAATTAGTCGATTCTCTATGTCGTGCTGATCAAATATCTGAATAAAGTAATAATAATTTAATTAATCCTTTATTTAAATTCTCTCCTCGACCCGACTAAATCTATTAGTCGCATTAGACGAGAGATAAAAATACATAAAAAACACATTCAATTTGCTGCCTGCGACGATCAATCTATCGATCCGAGTAACCAGCAATGCCCATTAATCTGTTAGCTATACTGATCAAATCTATTGATCACTGCATCTAACAGTGCCATATTAAAGCAGGGTTGTACGCTCAAAACCACATCTAAAAGACTAAACCACGATACTACGGATTTACATCCTTTCAAACACTGCGATGTTCACAACTACGATAAGGTAATTCAAAATACCTTCAAACTTCGCATTTCAAAACAACTTCAAAACAACTTCAAACACCTCCATAATCAATTCTAAGGTGTACAACTCTGTGCCCGAACTACGTTGACTCTGATTCTCCCTAAGGAGATACGTAGGCACTTGGCAACAAGGCGAGTCCCCCTCCCTAAAATCTCAATTTTTCCCCTATTCAATTCTTTAGCCATTAAATCCTAATATTTTAGCCATAAACCTTTACCTTAGATTTAAAGCCAATAGGAAAGGGTTGAGGGTGCCTAACACCTTCCCTCAACCTGATTATAATAACTTACCCCGATCTCTATACTGCGTAGGGTTTCCTATTCGCCCTTCAGAATAGGTGGCGACTCTAAAAGTCTAATTTTTAGGGCAGGTTGCTACAGCTGGCGACTCTGCTGGGGATAACTAGAAATGGTGAATTATTATGCTCCTATAGGTTTTGGTAGGGTTTAGGTTTGGCAAATTATTTAGGTTTGTGGCTAGCTATTAGGGTTTGGCTAATTTGCCAAAATTAGGGTTTTAGATTAGGATTTAGGGTTTTTTTATTTCTATTTAAATATTTATTTATTTATCTATTTATTTATTTACAATTTCCATTTACAATCATTATTTACGACAATTTAAATGAATATTTGTCTGCGTTAATATTTATTGTTGTACTGCATTTTTTTTGGAGCTACAAATGGCAGGATTTGGGGATCGGGTTCTTATAAATATTTAAATCTAATTTAATTTATTTATTTACGGTTTTTATTTACAGTAACTTTCATAGTAATTTGAATAAATGTTTATTTAAATGCTTACTTGTTTTACTGTAAATTTTGGGATATAAATTGCTGTTAAACCTAAGCGTGGGAATTATATTTAAGACCAGAGGGGAATTACATCGCCTACGAGTCTTATTATAATTCCACTCAGAGTGGGTTGAATATCCGGAAATGTCTGATACGAGGCTTGACCTTGTTGAGGGCTGGACTTGGTATTTGGCTGATCTCTCTGGGAACCTACCCCTAAAACTCGAACCTCATGGATAAATGAGTTGTTCTAAAATCCAAAGAGACAAAAAGTCTCGGCGGCTACGAACGACCCCATGAGACCTTCTAGAGCATACCAATGGGAAGGGTAATCACCCTAAGCCGTTACGTCGAACCTATGAACCTAGGGCTTACGTGCTTACGTGCTTATTATATATGCAATTTATATACTGCAAATGTCTTGCGTTTAATTTTTGCAGGTATTCCTACGCGTTCCCTAGCCTGCAGGGACTCTGTTTCCAAGACCATGTCCTTCCCACGAAGGGCATCTACATTTATGCACGTTGATTGGCCTCCCGATGGCCATGAGACCTAGTGACTGTCATGAACGGTTACTCCGCGCCCGCATCTACGCACTCCCTAACCTGTGGGGAGTTTCCCTTCATATCTTTATATTTTTCAGCTACGTGCGCTTCGCACGAAGGACATCTTCGTTTACGCACGTCGATTGGCCTCTCGATGGCCATGCGACCTAGTGACTGTCTTGAACGGTCACCATGTGCTTACATCTACGCGTTCCCTAGCCTCTAGGGATTATGTTTCTAAAATTGCATCCTTCATACGAAGGATATCTTTGTTAGCATACGTCGATTGGCCTCTCGATGGCCATGCGATTCAGTGACTGTCTTGAAAGGTCACCCCGTGCTTACATTTATGTATCCCCTATCCTATAGGGATTCCATTTCTAAAAAAAATCACATCCCTCATACGAAGGACAACTTCATTAGCATGCGTTTGATTGGCCTCTCGATGGCTATGAGATCTAGTGACAGTCCTGAACGGTCACTCCGTGCTTGTTTCCACACACCCTCTAACTTGTAGGATATGGATGTCCATCTATACATCTTTCATCCCTAGCCTGTAGGGATTTCACTTCATCCAATATCGTCCTTATATAGGTTGTGTTCCGCATAGAGAACCTTCCCACTAAGGACAACTTCATCGGTACACGTTGATTGGCCTCTCGATGGCCATAAGACTTGGTGACAGTCTTGAACGGTCACCAGCCGTTACCCTGTACATACCCCCTAATCTAAGGGATCTCCATAGACGTGTCATAACGTTTATCTCGCAAGAATTTCAATAGGGTCTAATGTCGCCTCTAAGGCTATCCCTATGATTACATGTCACACGTCTGCATTGCATACACGGAGTTACAATACAAGTAGTCCCGCATACCCATGCATTCGCATTTTCATGCAATCATACATTTGCATCTACATTTGCATTTCTATCTTCACCCGCATCCACACCTACCGCGCTAGCCGATTTCCCGAGGCTCACAAAGAAAAGAAAAGTGATCATAGACTATGGAGAAAGGAGGATAAATTATTGAGAATAATCTTAGTCTTACTAAGAAAAAGAGGATGCCTTTCACCATGCCAGCCGCATGTCCATGCCTTGTCATAACAGGATTATAAATACAATAAAGGTTTTCATCGAGCAAGGATTAGTTCAACAAAGAGTTCCCTCATAGATACACTCAAGATGTATCTAGTCATAAAGGGGTTCATCTTAGAACATATCAAACTTTCAAGGACACTCTACGATAACCTGGGGGCAAGGATTAGTCCAACTGGGGAAAAATCCTAAACAAAGATGCATAACTAGGATGGAGGGAAGGCGACCTGTGTTAACTCCACACCAAGGGGCAAAAGGGTCATAGGCTATCTATCAATCTACAAATTCTGAAGGTTACGAATGGTGTGATACTATCCTTATGCAAAGCAAAAAAGGTTCAGTCAAAGGAAACTCATGAAGTTCCGATACGACGAAAACCCGCCGCTAACAATTTATTCACGACAGGTTTGACGCGCCCAAGGAAAATTCGAGGTTGCCCTCACTTCTACAAGTCTAAAGAACTAAGGAGTGAAACAAGGTCAATGGATCTACAAAGGAGATTGTCCCTAGGATCAATAGGTGTTTACCATGCTCAGAATTTCGACCTCTACGATTGCTGAGTGTTACTCAAGATAAAAGCTGTACCTTCGGATTAGCAATTCTAATGGGATGATTACACAGGTTTTGGAATCAATTCATTCGCTTCATTCGCTCACCACTATGACTTTCCACTTGCACACTTCTATTTCAAATCTAAGAGTATTAACAAACTTGAGGGAGAATGACGAATACAAATAACTAAGTCCAGCTAAGCATATGCTTTCAAGGTAAGACCGAGCCGAGGATGTACAGGCATTGTTTCAATTCCCAAACAGTGGAGATATAAAGATGTTAATCCCTCGTCACCCCCTCGAGCCAGGAGTTGGAGTTTGTTTATACTTTTCAAAAAAACCTTAATTTTAACCAGGGGCAGGGTAGATTTCAATTAATCCAATGGTGTATTTTGGTTGTCAACAGAATCAGTCAATCCAAGCAGGGATTCAAGCAAGGAGCAAAGCAGAGGTTCAAGCACATCTTCTTCCTCGTGTTCATCCAAGAATGAGGAAGTAATAGAGATGACATTCACAACAATCTTCTTCCTCATTACATCATTCAAGATCGAGGAAGTATCAAAGGTGAAGCTTACGAATCAAAGTCAACATGGCAGTCACAACATTCAATATCCAAGGATCAAATCACAAAAGGAGCCTTCAAAAAAAAACGCCCGCTAAGTAAAAACGAAAAATTCCATGAAAAGAAAACAAAATGACTTAGGCAAAAATTAGGGCATCCCGATGAATCAAATCCAAAAGAATTGGTTCATGAAAAATAAGGGATAAAAACAAAACAAAGGCGAAATACAAAGGATAATCTTGTGCCTGCTAAACCATCAAAGCTTCACATCAATGCTTGGATTTTCACTAAAAGCTTCTGCTCAACTGAAACGATTCTCTTGCAAACAAAGCACATCCATTGGATTAAGCAAATGTTTAGGATTTGGAGAACACCAAGGAGAAAGGGGTGGGACAAATAAAATTTTGAGCCTTATACCCATTGTTTCTTAAAACATGAACCAGGCCAAGTTACAACAGTTAAAAGTCCTAATTGAGGCAAGGTTAACCACGAAAGCATACTAAGCAGGATTTCGTTATACTGACTCCTAAAGTTTGTTAAAACTACTTCTAATCACTACGCTTCGTCAAGCATTCACTTCTAACCATCCAGTCCTAATTCGTAACGGACTTTGATTTCAAAACTTGCATACGCATCGCATTGGATTTACTTCTCAAAAGGGTACAACGCCGTCTACGAATATACACTTAGCATCAAGGAGATCTCGAAATGGGTTAATCAAAGGTGATCCTTTCTAATAAAGACTCTGGAATGGGGGAACCACATCTAGGGGGTTCTCCTAAACAGGGGCAAACTTTCAAGGATTGCAGGGGCATACAACCAAAGATCCTATTTACTGGGGCATTCTTCCTAAGGTTCAATCGACCTGGGGCACATCTCGAAACAATCTCAATCAGGGGCATGTCAAACATGGGAGAAACTTTAAAGGATAGAACACTATGGATAGTCATCCATATCCGGGAGATCAAGGGCATACCCTTCAATCTAAACGTCAAAGCATATGACAAGGTTATTTCCCGGGGCACTTCCTTCATAGCTTGGAGATCATATGCACCTTTTTTCCACTAAACATTGGGGCATGGGATATCAAATCCATAAGGTGTGGAGAACCACAAAGGTTAAAGGTGTGGAGAACCTCGAAAAGGTTAAAGGTGTGAATTGCAAAAGGTGAAAGACATGGAGAACCTCAAAGGGTTAAAGGCATGGAGTAATTCAAAAGCCAAATTGGGGCAAGGCGCACAACATAAGGCATTCTCACGCTTCACAACATCGAACAAATATTTCTCCTAATTACGATCTTCAAAAACAGGTATCGGGGAATCGCGCTAGCATCACACCCCACCTTATCAAACAAACCTGCAACTCCAGCGAGCTATATACGCTTTGGTTATCAACAACCTATCATCGCAGTATCATGCGAATACACAAATCATGCACCATACCTTTCTAGGTAGTCTTCTCTAAGACAAACCTTACGATCCTTTCTAGGAAGTTCCTTTTCAAATAGTCTTCTTTAAGACGAATTTTCGCCACTTCCAAGGACCTCTTTAGGTAGTCTTTCTTTCAAGACATCCTTTTCTAAAAAAACCTTCCTAGGTAGCCTTCTCTAAGACTATCATCGTCATTTCTAAGAACCTTTTTAGGTAGTCTTCTTTAAGACAAATCCTACGATCCTTTCTAGGAACCTCTTCAGGTAGTCTTCTTCAAGACATTCTTTTACTAGGAACCTTTTCAGGTAGTCTTCTTTAAGACAAATCCTACGATCCTTTCTAGGAACCTTTTTTAGGTGGTCTTCTTTAAGACGAATTATCGCTATTTCCAAGAACCTCTTCAGGTAGTCTTTTTCAAGACATTCTTTTCTACGAACCTTTTCAGGTAGTCTTCTCTAAGAAAGTCATCGTCATCTCCAAAAACCTTATAGGGTAGTCTTCTTTAAGATAGTCCTTTTCTAAGAACTTTTCTAAGTAGTCTTCTCTAAGACAATCATCGTTATTTTCAAGAACCTTTTTAGGTAGTCTTCTTCAGGACATTCTTTTTCTAAGTACCTTTTTAGGTAGCCTTCTTTAAGACAATTTGTCATCCTTTTCGGGAACCTCTTTAGGTGGCCTTCTTTAAGATATTCTACGAATCTTTCTAGGTGGTCTTTTCTAAAACATTAATCATTTCCTTGCTAAGAACCTTTTTAGGTAGTCCTTCTTAAAGACACCTTTAAGCCTATTCAGGTAGTCTTCTTTAAGACATTCTAAGAACCTTTTTAGGTAGTCTTTTAAAAACATTTTTCAACCTTTCCAGGTAGTCTTCTTTAAGACATTCCTCACCCATTGCTAAAAATCTTTTTAGATAGCCTTCTTTTAGACAAACATTCACATCCATTCCAGAAACCTTTTCAGGTAGTCTTATAGAAGACATTACTTCGTTCCACTCATTACATCAATCAACATATACATAAGCATAAGCATAGTCACGACATAGGTGCAAGCATGGATTAAAAAAAATTCAAGGAGATAAAATCTCAGGATTGCATCAACATACATACATACGCATTAGCATATGCATATCATCCGGGGCATTCACATACTACATATCACAAAAAGCCCAATTTTTATTGGCAATCCAAGTCATTACAAAGTCCAGTTCTCGTCCTGGCAAATCATTACAAAGTCCAGTTCTCGTCCTGGCAAATCATTACAAAGTCCAGTTCTCGCCCTGGAAAACCATCAAATCCAATTCTCGTTTGGTAGTTAGTTCCCGTCTGACTGTTACATCAAAATTCAAATCATACTACAAAAGCATAGTCTCCAACCCTCGCATTGTGATAGGTGTATTTCCCGACCCACGTGTCGTGAGTTTCCAACCCTCGTGTTGTGAAAGGTGTATTTTCTCCGACCCTCGAGTCGTGAGTCTCCAAACAGGTGAATCTTTTTTTTCATGCAGGTAAGTTTGCTAGAACTATAGCAAATGATTACTCTTATGCAGGTACGCTTGTCAGAACCATGGCAGGTAATTCCTTTGGTGCAGGTGAAATTTGTCCGAACCAGGGCAAATGATCCAAATGGTGCAGGTAAATTTTGCGATAACCCTCGCAAATAACCCTATTGGTGCAGGTAAATTTTGCGATAACCCTCGCAAATAACCCTATTGGTGCAGGTAAATTTTGCGATAACCCTCGCAAATAACCCTATTGGTGCAGGTAAATTTTGCGATAACCCTCGCAAATAAACCTATTGGTACAGGTAAATTTTGCGATAACCCTCGCAAATAACCCTATTGGTACAGGTAAATTTTGCGATAACCCTCGCAAATAACCCTATTGTGTGCAGGTAAATTTTGCGATAACCCTTGCAAATGATCCTATTGGTGCAGGCGAATTCGCGATAACCCTCGCGAAGGATCCTATTGGTGCAGGTGAATTCGCGATAACCCTCGCGAAGGATCCTATTGGTGCAGGTGAATTCGCGATAACCCTCGCGAAGAATCCTATTGGTACAGGTGAATTCGCGATAACCCTCGCGAAGAATCCTATTGGTGCAGGTGAATTCGCGATAACCCTCGCAAATGATCCTAATGGTGCAGGTGAGTTTGCGACAACCCTCGCAAATGACCCTATTGGTGCAGGTGAGCTTGTTAGAATCATAACAAGTGATCCCTCTTACAAGTCCTCGCTATGTAAGACTCAGGCTTTAGCAGGACGGTTCTTTTCTCTCACACTCGAGCACAAGGTTTTTTCAAACGATACTTCATTTGGGTTTATCACGTTAGTCCCTCGGCAGTGATGTTCCCCAAAATTTCACCAACAACAAGCAAAGGTTCTATCTCTCTTTTCAAAGCTACTAACACATCTCAACTAACAATCATGCATCATTCAACTAACATACCTCATTCATACATAATGCATATACATACATCGCTCTCATTTATTTTGAGAAGCTCACTGCATCATACATTGCATGCATCATAACATTGCATAAATTTCAGGTTGCCTTTTTAGGCCGTGCTACAACAAGAAAACACGTGGTGCACTTCAAAAGGCATCATGTGTCACAAAAAAAAGAAGAATGGTACTTACCTTGGATGGCATCTGGGAGCCCATCTCCCACGGAATTTCTTCCCGACACACGCAAATTTTAGGGCACTTCAGTGTTCAATCATCTTCTACCTTTAGATTACAATAGGCAAACGTGCCTATCCGACTCTTCAGGTTTAAGAAGATTGAACAGGGGCAGCTGTCATACCCCAAAATTTGCCCGATCAAATCTACGCCTCAAGGATTAGAATTAAGAGCCATGGGGTTTGATATTCCTATTGTCAAACCCGCCCTCTTATAAAATATCATGAGAATATAATGGGGTGCGATTAACAGGTGTTTTGGGATCCAAACCTGGGGCCCAAATTATTACAAGGTTTCATCATTTGTTAATATTATTTTTCTTTTACTAACATTTACATTTTTTATTAGTAATTTTTTTATTTCAAACTATTAGTATTTAATATTAGTAATTCTATTATTGATATTAATATTAATATTAGATGATATTATTATTATTAACCTTATTAATCTAATCATTTTTTAGTATTTTTATACATTATTAGGATTATTAGTGTTAGTGTTATTTTAATTAAAATTATTATTACCAACTATTATTATTAGAATTAGTCTTAGGATTATTATTATTAGAGTTATTTTTTAGTTTTTTATAGTTGGGTAATAAGCCCATTAGGTATGGAAATAACCTAAATTGACCAACATAAATAGGATGCTTCTTAACAAACCAAGGGGGGGATTGGCCGCTAAAAAGCTTCGGTGAAGAACCGCAAAAGATCAGGGGGCAAAAACAAGAGAGTAGAACGAAATATCGACCGATTAAAGCCCAAACAAACTGTCCCAATCGAATCACAGGAGTTTTCTGAAGCCATCACCACCATTGCTTTCGGCCGAAGCGCTCAGATTGGCCTCCTTCAAGCCACGTTTTTTTTCATTTTTATTTTAATCCCGTTTCCGATAATTCACGTTGCATAAATCAATTTTGATTATATATCCGTGCTTAGATTGATGATTACAAGCTTTCTGCATATTTAATTGAATTTTAGTGGCCATTTGAAGGATTCGCCATTTTTAGGGTTCATAAGCTTTAAATTAGGGAATCCTAATTAGAGACAAAATTAGACAAAACTAAGGGTGCCATCGGATTCGCGGGGCTGTTTATAATCTATCTGGAGCATTTGTTTGTATTTTTCGGTGGCAATTTGCAGGTTTTTGATGGCAATAATATATGGCTACAGTAGGAAAACCGTGGGTAAAAGCCCCATCATGTTGCAGAAAAAAAGATGAACGAAGACGATGATGCATAAAGGGCTGGGCGCGAAGCTCTCTTTAATTCGATTTTTTATTATTATATTTAATGTGTAGCATATTTCAAACAAAGGATCGTGTACAGTCTGGATGGAAAAAAAGCGTGGTTGCAATCTGAAGGTCCTGGGATCGAATCCCAGGCTAGGCGATTTGTTTTTTTATTATTTGCATTCCATAGATCCTGTGCACCCACACTCAAGGAGCCTCATCATGAGCTTTAGATCTGAACCATCAGATTGTCAGCAACACAAGATCCAACGCCCACACTGCCTGCAGCACACCATGGAGCCTCATCAACGCAATACACAGGAATAAAGCCCAGGTTCTTTATTTATTTTTCTATTTATTTGTTATATTGTTTATATAATTATAATTAGTTTTACTTATTTTTATTACATACAAAATTTAATTTTTAAAACCATGTTAATAATATAATTAGCATTAAATTTATTTTTTCGATTTATTTCGATTATGTCGATTTAATTTATTTTAATCAATTTTAAATCACAATAAAACCTATAAGGGTTTATACTATGAGGGTTCGCCCAATCCCATTGGCCATTTGGCCGGAGTTTTTAGGATTTAATTTGTTACTCGTTCCGACTAAACCTATTGGTCGCAATGATTAACAATCGCTTAACTTAATTAATCAAATCCAACAATAAAACATCAATCCTAATCCCCTTTAACAGATAAATGGCGGATGAATATCTATTTCATCCCGCCTTCGAATTAGTCGATTCTCTATGTCGTGCTGATCAAATATCTGAATAAAGTAATAATAATTTAATTAATCCTTTATTTAAATTCTCTCCTCGACCCGACTAAATCTATTAGTCGCATTAGACGAGAGATAAAAATACATAAAAAAACACATTCAATTTGCTGCCTGCGACGATCAATCTATCGATCCGAGTAACCAGCAATGCCCATTAATCTGTTAGCTATACTGATCAAATCTATTGATCACTGCATCTAATAGTGCCATATTAAAGCAGGGTTGTACGCTCAAAACCACATCTAAAACACTACACCACGATACTACGGATTTACATCCTTTCAAACACTGCGATGTTCACAACTACGATAAGGTAATTCAAAATACCTTCAAACTTCGCATTTCAAAACAACTTCAAAACAACTTCAAACACCTCCATAATCAATTCTAAGGCGTACAACCCTGTGCCCGAACTACGTTGACTCTGATTCTCCCTAAGGAGATACGTAGGCACTTGGCAACAAGGCGAGTCCCCCTCCCTAAAATCTCAATTTTTCCCCTATTCAATTCTTTAGCCATTAAATCCTAATATTTTAGCCGTAAACCTTTACCTTAGATTCAAAGCCAATAGGAAAGGGTTGAGGGTGCCTAACACCTTCCCTCAACCTGATTATAATAACTTACCCTGATCTCTATACTGCGTAGGGTTTCCTATTCGCCCTTCAGAATAGGTGGCGACTCTAAAAGTCTAATTTTTAGGGCAGGTTGCTACACTTTCAAATCAAATCCTAACTTTATTCTATACATCTTTCTTTTTAAACCCTACCATGTATTTTTTTCAAAACCTACTATCATTCAAACTTTCCTTTTTGTACGGTACCACTTCATTCCCCAACGTCTCCATCCCTCTTTTCACTCTATAGATACCCCTCATTTTTCCATAAAATCTTGCATCAAATCTCACTCATCTCCCAAATTTCTATCATACTATTTCCTAATCATTTCCTCTTCTTCCCCGGCAAAAATGGCAAAGTGGGTGGATACGTTTCTTCTTGTGGTCATCACTATTTTTGTTGTGATCATGTCCTTTTTCTGTCTGCATAGTCCTGAAAAATGCGGACCTGGGATGTTTAGACTCCCGTACATCTATATACTGTTGTTTATAGCATGGTGTAGCGGGGAAAATCTGATATCGAAGCCATGGGATTGACTCGAATCAATATTTCGTTTGAAATCGCCACCGCGCTTTATTTTTTCAAAGGAAAAGGGAAAAGAACGAAAAACCCAAAGTTTTGTTTTTAAAACAAGAAAGAGAACTCAGGTTCGGGTGTTGATTATACAAGGGGAAGGTTTAAAGCACCCCTCATATCTGTGGTACTCCACAGGAACCTTTTTGAAAATCTGTGTCGTGTGTGCTAAAAAACGGTTTGTTTTATTTTTAAAATAAGCTCGGCAAAGCGTTAAGCCTTGTGCCTACATACCTCCTTGGTGCAATGGAGAAGTCAGAGCTAATGTAGTTCCGCTTAAAGGGAAAACGTTTTAAAAACGAATAAACACTTTATTGTCGTCGGAGAGAAATACTTAGCCATTGATCTTGAGCATGAGAACAAACGAGTTCTTTGCATTGCAAATGAAAGAAGGGCTCCAACTCGGATAAAATCGACGAGTATGCCACTAGCTCTCTCACGCGGAAAAGATCTTATTATATCAATCAATTTCAAAATCGTGGGGTATAACCACTCGTTTCGACAATTAATAGTGTCTAAACTTTTGAAGAAAAGAGGAAAAAGGCCACTAAGGGCGAAAGATATTTTTTTAAGAAAAAGGTTTTGAAAAGGTTTACAAACATAAGAAGGTTTTTGAAAAAGGGAGAAGATTTTGGAAATTTAAGAATGGGAGGAGATGAAGAGGCTATCCTATTGCGTAAAATAAAAGCTAAGGAAAGAACGATCTAACCGAAAAAGAAGCCAACACTTGACATTATGAGTCAAGGTAGATTTCTCATCCTTTGGACTTATCATTACCAAACCAACACATTATCACTTGGGGATCCAGATGAACTTATTATCTTAGCACCACTTCGCATTAAGCACATTAAAATTCTGACGAAAATCGGGCAGAGTAACGGCTGTTTTCGGGTAAAATCCTTATCTCAATGCCTTGGAATTAACCATCAAGGGCTTTCAAGGAAATACCTGCATACACAAACAGACAACAATCCAATGCCAGACAGACAGAACAATCACAGAGTAATAACAGAATGAGGGTCTAGAGGTCCTAAGTCCATAAGTCCAAATCTCCAAAATGCTCAGGATAGTAACCAATAGTCCAAAAGAGAGCCTTAGGTGTTTTTAGATTTTTTTGTTATTTATTAGTGTTTTAGCATAAAAGTAAAGTATGGTCCAAGTGGACAAAGAGAAAATGGCGGAAACATAAACATATGTCCAAATGGACAAAGAGAAAATAGCGGAATATAAACGTCCAAATGGACAAAGAAAAAATAGCGGAATGTAAATATGATGAAATGATAAAATAAAGCGATAAAGCGAGAAATATAAAGAGCGGTATAATAAAGTGCGAAAATTAAAGCCAGTTGTTAGATGTTAAAGATAACCATCTTGAAACTTGTCAAGTATGTTATCAAAGTTAGTAAGAAAGATCGATGGTGAGTGAAGGATGTTCTCGGATTTAGATTCAATGGGAACTTATCAGAAGCTTGATAGAATCATAGCGACTACACGATAAATTTCCATAAGTCCTAAATCAACCGCATACAATTCTCTTCCATGTTTGATCTTTTTTTATTCGGGACACGAAATATTGCGCTATGTTAAGCAGATCGCCAAGTGATTTATGTAGAAATCACCCTACAACGAGGCCGGTCAAAACTTTATGTGCTAATGCATGCGAGAGGAATGATATGTAGATCATTCTCCGAAAGCAATACCGCACGAAAAGAAAATGGTGAGTGATCTAGTATTTACCAAGAATCCATAAGAATTCTCAAAGTATTAAGACTTTCATCGATCAAAATAAAGAGAAGCAAAAGATGGAACCACATTAAAAGCTCCTTTCATCCATAATTTCAATCACATAATTTTGCGGATTTGGATTCTCATCCTATCGACGCCCTAAGTCCATTGAAATTAGAGAGAAATTAGGCCTCTAATTTGTGATTCAAAGAAAATATCAAAAGAATGGAGTAGAAGAAGAGTTAGAACCAAAAACAAGTCAAAAGTAGCAAAAACAAGCATTCTGCCTCACTGGAAATCGATTTACCTCTGTAGGAAATCGATTTCCTGCCTGCAGAATTCAGATCTGGCGCAAAAAACAGAGTGGAAATCGATTTCCCTCTGTAGGAAATCGATTTCCTGCGCACAGTTTTCAAAAAAACAGCATTATGAACTTTGAAACTTGATTTAGGCAAACATACAAACACCTTATGATCACATATCCATTGGAGCACGAATTTTCCATCAAATCACCATCAAATAGGACCAATATAGCATCAAAGATGCATTGAACACAAGCAACAAAGAATCACATTATGGTAGATGGAAAAGGATGATGAAAATTACCAATTCTTGAACAAAACTTAGATCCACTTCAACAATCACCAACACAAGTCTTGATCTCTCAACAATTGAAGAAAAAAAGTGAAATGGATGGTGGTTTAGCTCAAAGTTTGTGAGGTTCAAGGTGTGACTCACAAACTTTATGAAAGAATAAAGAGCTTTGGTGAATTTGGTAGGGATGGGGAGAGAAATTGCAAGGGGTTTTTTGGCTCTTAAAGCTTGAGAAATGAGAGAGTAGAGGTCTCTATTTATAGAATTGGAGCAAGAGTAGTGGCAATTTGGTCTTTTTGTGTTTGGTAATTAATTTGTGGTTAATTGGTAATTAAAGTGGGATTTAAATGGTAAAATGATGTTTAAGTGGGTTTAATGAAGGGATTAATTTTGATGAGGTGGAAAATTGGTAAAATGATCAAATAAAAGGTGCCAAAATGATGTCAAGCTTCCCTCCTTATATTTTTTTTGAATTTTGCGCACAGGAAATCGATTTCCCACAGGGGTAAATCGATTTCCACCTTCAAATTTTCAAAAATTGTTTTCTTGCACTGTTTTGACGTTTGCCCGATCATTCACCTGTAAAATATAAACAAAAGAGACAAAACACATATTTTTTGATTTTTGGTTAGCACTAAACAAATAAAAATCTAAAAGTGCTTGATGATTCCCCTCAGAGACAATCACAGTATCAAAGACAAAGCCTCACAATGGTGCTTTTGATTGATGATTGAATGCAATTGATGTATGATCTTAGGGTCAAAAATAGGGATATGACACATGGGTTTTTAATCGTCATACTTAAAGTTTGTCGTATCTTTCGCTTTCAAGTAATGTACCATTCATTATAGTTATCGTACTGTTCGCTATATTTTTATGTAATATTTGTACTGTCAGTATTAAATATTGTACTATCTGTTGTACCTTCGTTTAATTATCAAGATAATATTATGTGTGTTTATTGCTAGTTAAATATTTATTTCTGTGCATTAAATCCTTTTCAATTTTATTATCGGTAATTTCGTTCGCATACAGTATATTAATTATTTATTATGATTTTGTTTTTCTAACAAACCATGTAAATAATTTTTCACCATTAACACAACAAAAACAAAAAAAAAAGAAAAAAAATTAACTTTAACTGTTTTTTTTTTACTTTAACTGTTACGTTAATATCCGGACAGCCAGTTTCCAGTCAAACCCGCTGACAGCATAATTCTCCGTGTTTGTACCATCTGTCAAGTCAATCATTCACATTTCAAATTTCCAAGATTTTTGTTCTAGAGGTCTTCTGATAATCACATGATCAGCAGACACTCAACACTGCACAAAAATCAGGTGCGCCTAACTGTCTCCTACACAAACAGTCCCTAACTAGGGTTTTTGTTTTTTTCAGGAGAACAAGTTTTTTGAGACCTCAAATGGATTTCATGGATCTCCATATGTCTCAAAGTACCACCATACAAATTTTCAAACTTCGATTCGCTCGGATGCACAGTCAACAGCTCATACAGTCAACAGACGACCAGTTTGACCGAAAAGTCAACAGACAGTCAAAAATGCAATTTTTTGTCAATATCCACATTTTGTCAAAAGATTCATCATTTGATCAATGGTTGATCATAATTCATCAAGAAAAGTTCAGAAATCAACAAAACTCTAAGTTTCAAAATTAGGGTTTTCTCCTAAAAAGTCAACTGAACTTTGACCGGCCATAACTCTTTCCTCGTTCATCAGAAAAATTCCAACCAAAGCTTATTTTTAAGGAAATTCAATTATCTTTCAAATGAAATTGGTCCCATGGTCATTGGATTTACCATTTGGAAAATATGAGCTAAGACATTACAGGTCATTTTCAAAGTCAACAAAAAGCAGTTTTTTGTCAAAGCCCATAACATCAAGATAAATTCTGCAAATGCAAAAAAAGCTTCCAAAGTAGCTTGTAGAGGACATCTTGAGATTTCTAAAAAGTACAATAACTTCTTCATATGATCAAAATTGAGGGAGTTATGCCTTGTTGAAGTTGGCCATTTTTTGGGAAAATGCATGAAACCAACATTGATCAAATTTGTTTTTTTCCAAAAGGGCCCAAGATTTTGTGATCCAAACATGTTCCTAATAATGTTTAAGGCCTCCCACGACCAATCTTAGGCCCATGACATTTTTATTTCTTTTTTGATTTAATTTTACTTCATTTAAAGTTAAATTAAAAAAGAAATGATCCAAGATAATGATCCAATGCTTTGTCTCTAGCATGAGTCACCAAGTTTGATCCAAATTCTGAAGCATAGAGGTACAGAAGACCTATGGAAAGAGGGGTGAAGAAAATTGAAGCCATGGCCAAGATTTTCAAAGCTTTTATTCATAAAAAATTCAAAATTTCAAAGACACTCAAGTATGCAAGAAAAGCTTGGTTGCTTAAGTTCTAAGCACTCAATCTTGCCTATATATAGCATGAGTCTATCAGCATCAGAAACACACGAATTCAGAGCCAATATTATACTTGTATCACACTTGAAATTTTCAAAGAAATTTAAATTTCGAATTTTGAGTTTAAGCTAATTTCAAGTACAAATAAACATCCAAACACGTTCCTCAAGTAATTCAGAAACTATCCCAATCATTTCCAACAATCAAAGCACCCTGAACCAAGCACTATAGCTCACGGTTTGTCCAAACAAAAACTAACACAAATTCAATCATACATGCATGATTAACAAGATGTTTTTGCATGTTTATGTTTGGTTAGATGCTCTGATCGTTTCTGGAGCTTTAATTTGATTTTAATGGATGTATGAAGCAACTACCATTTTTGGGTTCTCGAGCTCAAAATTAGGGATTTACGATTTAGGAAAAATTGTAGGTTCTAAGTGGTACTATTAAACTCGTATGAACCAGACGAATCAAACCATGGCCACGCGCCAAATTTCTTTTGTGTCTAACCCCTATTCGTGTTGCACAGGTGTGAAAGATTGAAGCTTTTTACAGCTCCCTGTAAATGAGCGGTGTAAAAAGCTCTTCTGAGGAAGAAGATGAGACGTGGCTCCCTCCTATTGGCCAGAGGGCGTGCGTGTTTTATTTTTAAAAAATCTCTGATCCGGTGCTTTGCAGGTTATGTTCGTGTCATACGCCTTCGCTCCAGTCACCATCAGATGCATCTGATCATCCATCCAACGCACATGCCTTGCCAGTCCATACCATGGACTCTCCAGTCTGAAGGATAGAAAAACACTTAGAAAGGGGGGGGGGGTTTGAATAAGTGTAGCTTTAAAAACTTGACAGATAAAAATAAATTGCACAGTTATTTTTATCCTGGTTCGTTGTTAACTAAACTACTCCAGTCCACCCCCGCAGAGATGATTTACCTCAACTGAGGATTTAATCCACTAATCGCACGGATTACAATGGTTCTCCACTTAGTCAGCAACTAAGTCTTCCAGAGTCTTCTGATCACACACTGATCACTCCAGGAACAACTGCTTAGATACCCTCTAAGACTTTTCTAGAGTATACTGATCCACACGATCACTCTAGTTACAACCTGCTTAGATAACTTCTAAGACTTCCTAGAGTATTCTGATCCACACGATCACTCTAGTTCCTTACAACTTAATGTAATCAATTCTAAGAGTATTACAATTGCTTCTTAAAAGCTATAATCACAAACTGTGATATTTCTCTTAACGTTTAAGCTTAATCTCACTAATATATTACAACAGCAATGTAGTGAGCTTTGATGAAGATGAAGATTCTGAGCTTTGATTTGAACAGCGTTTCAGCAAGTTAATATGAGTTGTTTTGGTGCAGAAATCGTTAACCTTGCTTCTCATCAGAACTTCATATTTATAGGCGTTGGAGAAGATGGCCGTTGAGTGCATTTAATGCTTTGCGTGTTCCGTACAGCATCGCATTTAATGTTATACGCTTTTGTCAACTACCTCGAGCCTTGTTCACGCTATGTCTACTGACGTAGCCTTTAGTAGCTTTTAACGTTCCTTTTGTCAGTCAGCGTAGCTTGCCACTTGTACTTTCTTCTGATCTGATGTTTGTGAATACAACGTTTGAATATCATCAGAGTCAAACAGCTTGGTGCAAAGCATCTTCTGATCTTCTGACCTTGAAGTGCTTCTGAGCGTGATACCATCAGAACTTCAGTGCTTCTGTTCTCTTGTTCTTCTGATGCTTCCATAGACCCATGTTCTGATTCTGCTTCGACCATCTTCTGATGTCTTGCCAGACCATGTTCTGATGTTGCATGCTGAACCCTTTGAGACAAAGCTTCTGAGCGCTGAATTATGCATACTCTTTATATATTTCCTGAAAAGGAAATTGCATTGGATTAGAGTACCATATTATCTTAAGCAAAATTCATATTATTGTTATCATCAAAACTAAGATAATTGATCAGAACAAATCTTGTTCTAACAATCTCCCTCTTTTTGATGATGACAAAAACATATATAAATGATATGAATTTGCGATCAGAAAGAGCAGACGGCAAAAGACAAATTACACAGCTATAGCATAAGCATATGAATATGTCTCCCCCTGAGATTAACAATCTCCCCTTGAGATAAATAATCTCCCCCTGAAATAAATACTCGAAGAACTTTAATAAAAGACTTCCCTGATTATTTCGGTAGAGACGATCATATAAGCTTCTGTCTTTAGAGAATTCATAGCTTCTGACTTCTGCTTCCATTGGACAGCTTCAGAACTAGAATTTCTTTAGATCCCTAGAACACTCACAGCTTCTGATTCCTGCTTCCATCTAGGACAGCTTCAGAACTTGAATTTCTTTGATCTTCTGAACATTCACAGCTTCTGATTTCTGCTTCCATTCAGGACAGCTTCAGAACTTGAATTTCTTTGATCTTCAGAACATTCACAGCTTCTGATTTCTGCTTCCATCTAGGACAGCTTCAGAACTTGAGTTTTCTGGATCTTTAGAACATTCACAGCTTCTGATTTCTGCTTCCCTCGGATAGCTTCAGAGCTTTGAATTTCTACCAACATCACTTCATGCTAGATTTGTATCAGAACATTGTTGAATGTACCAGAGCATCATCAGAGCATCTCTACATCCTGAAATGTTACAGAACAAAAACTAAACGACAAAAGTCAGCATGAACGAGTCAGAACATAAAATGTATATTAGAACACATGATATGTATCAGAGCCATATAGGCTAAAGTAATGTATCAGAGCAAATAGAATTTTGTCAGAGCAAATAGACAAATATGGATCAAATTCTATTATCAGTGCTTCTGATTCATTCTTCTTTCTTGCTTCTGATTTCTGAAGCTTGACAGCACTCGGCTTGCTTCAGTTTCCATGAGCTTATTCTTTTTACAGAATAACCCTTCTTATGGTTTTGCTTCTGTGTTTGCTTTGAAGATTTTCTTCACTCCTTTATACCTGCAAAACACTTAAACCATATAGAACTTGCAGTTCTTGTTAGTAAATGTGTGGGAGCTTTACCCAGCAACTGATAGATTAATCAAATCATTTATCATTTATCTTCTCCCCCTTTTTGTCATAACATCAAAAAGAATATTTCAAAAGATTCAGATGAATAAAACGACAAATAAAATTACTGGAATGTAAAAACAAAGAAACTTTTCATAGATAGACAAAAGACAAATTACAAGAGAGGAATGCAGGAAAACAGATGCAACAGGAAAGAAAACTACTAAGACCAAAACCTAGGACCCTAGCTAAGACAAAATCTGTGCCAGCATGCCATGAAGGAGTGAAACGCATCACTGACTGCTTCTTGGGCTTCCAGGCGAGGGGTCAGGGAGACTTGGTTCTGATGCAGATCTTCCACAATCTTTATCAGAGACAGCATTCTCAGCAGGTGAAGATGAGGAGATTTCTTTGGAATGGGTTGAGGGAGAGGAAAGGTTAGATGAGGAGGAAGTTGATTCTTGAAGGTAGAAAGATGAGGAAGAAGATGGAGATGATGGAGGGCTTTCACCAGGGGGTTGAAACACACGTCTAGAATAGTTTCAAGATAACATTGCTTCGAATGGATTCACCTTGAGAGGATCATAGGTGATTTTTATCTTTTTGGGTTTGGAAGGAGATGTTTCAACAGCTTTTCTCTTGTTGTTTTGATCATTTTCATGATTTCCTGGGCTTGATGAAGAGTTCATGATGGATTTGCAGATAATGAACAGCTAGGGTTTGATATGAATGCAAAAGGATAGGGAAGGAAAACAAGGACAAAGTGTAGTAGAGAAAATATAAGAGGGAAAGAGAAGCGTTTGAAGAGTATTTAAAAGAAAATAAAATGAAACAAATGATGGATAGCATTTAATGTTACGTGACATGAGGAGAGATAATAAAGACAAATGAGGTGACTAGCACAGTTACCTATGGTCGGCGTCCCTTCAACTGCACGCGCGCTTATCCATGAATAGTAACGACAGGTTTACCATCCCGAGATAAAACGTTACAGCTGTTTTGCTTTAAAAGAGGTTCTGAATCAACTTAGACAATGAAACGTTAGTAATAACCGAATCATAATTTCTAAAAGATTTCAATCAGAACTTCTGATTTAAAAAAATTCACATTCATTTCAGAAGATACTCATACGTAAGAACTTCTCATCTTCTCATTCTGGGCATAAATCCATACTGATGTTCTTCAGAATGAACTTAAACCTATCTTCAGCCAGGGGTTTTGTAAAGATATCAGCCCATTGATGGTCTGTATCCACAAAGTTTAAAGATATAACACCCTTCTGAACATAGTCCCTTATGAAATGATGTTTAATCTCAATATGTTTAGCCTTTGAATGAAGAATAGGATTCTTAGATAGACATATAGCAGAAGTATTATCACAGAATATAGGAATGTTACTCTCATATATCTGATAATCTTCTAACTGACTCTTCATCCAGAGCATCTGTGTACTACAACCAGCAGCAGCGACATATTCTGCTTCTGTTGTTGATAGAGCAATAGTTGCTTGCTTCTTGCTATACCAAGAGATCAAATGACTTCCAAGAAATTGGCAACTTCCTGAAGTACTTTTTCTTTCAATTTTGTCTCCAGCATAGTCAGCATCGCAGAATCCTACTAAGTTGTATTCTTTAGATTTTCTGTAAACTAAGCCAACATTAGTAGTACCTTTCAGATACCTTAGAATTCTCTTAACAGCAATTAAATGAGATTCTCTAGGATCTGATTGGAATCTAGCACACAAACAAACACTGAACAGAATGTCAGGTCTAGAAGCAGTCAAATATAGAAGAGATCCAATCATACCTCTGTATAACTTCTGATCTACCTTCTTACTTACCTCATCCTTACCTAGGATGCATGTTGGATGCATAGGAGTTTTGGCTTCTTTGCAGTCTAGAAGATTAAACTTCTTCAGAAGTTCCTTCACATACTTGGTTTGGTGAACATACGTTCCTTCTGATGTTTGATTTATTTGTATTCCAAGGAAATACTTGAGTTCTCCCATCATGCTCATTTCAAACTCAGCCTGCATAGACTCAGCAAACTCCTTTCCAAGTGTAGCATTAGATGTTCCAAAAATAATATCATCTACATATATTTGACAAATTAAAATATCCCTTTTAAAGGTTTTACAAAAGAGAGTAGTGTCCACTTTTCCTCTAGTGAAACCATTATCCAGAAGGAAAGAACTTAAGCGTTCATACCAAGCTCTGGGAGCCTGTTTCAATCCATACAATGATTTCTTAAGTTTAAAAACATGATTAGGAGACATAGAGTCTTCAAAACCAGGAGGTTGATGGACATAAACTTCTTCATCTATATAACCATTTAAGAAGGCACTCTTAACATCCATCTGATAGAGAGTGATGTTATGTTGAGTGGCAAATGAAATTAATAGACGAATAGATTCTAACCTGGCCACTGGTGCAAAGGTTTCTGTATAGTCAATCCCTTCTTGCTGACTATAACCCTGAGCCACCAGTCTGGCTTTGTTCCTTACCACTTCACCTTTCTCACTGAGCTTGTTTCTGAAGACCCATTTTGTGCCGATTATATTGAATCCATCTGGTCTAGGAACAAGATCCCAAACATCATTCCTTGTAAACTGATTCAGTTCTTCTTGCATAGCAATTATCCAGTCTGGATCTTCTAGAGCATGATCAACAGAAGTTGGCTCGATCAAAGATACAAGACCTAATTGACAGTCTGCATTGTTCTTAAGGAATGCTCTTGTTCTGATTGGATCATCCTTCTTTCCAAGAATGACATCTTCTGAATGACCAGAAATGAGTCTGGATGATCTTCTGACAGATGGTTCTTCAGAAATGCTTAGATTCTCCAGAGGAGCTGATACTTGATCTTCAGATTCTTTGCTTCTGAGAAGCTCTGCTTCTGATGCGTTGCTTCTTGGCTCAACAACTTCTGATATATCAATATCCCAATCTGCAAAATTATCAAACTGCTTTGGTTTTTCAGAACCAAGCTTATCATCAAACCTGGTATTGATTGATTCTTCTACAATCAATGTTTCAGTATTGTATACTCTGTAGCCTTTTGAGCGTTCAGAATATCCAAGAAGGAAACATTTTTGTGCTTTGGAATCAAACTTACCAAGATGATCTTTAGTGTTCAGAATAAAGCATACACATCCAAAAGGATGGAAATATGAAATGTTGGGCTTTTTATTCTTCCACAATTCATAAGGAGTCTTATTTAGAATAGGTCTGATGGAGATTCTATTCTGAATATAGCATGCAGTGTTTATTGCTTCTGCCCAGAAATGCTTAGCCATATTGGTTTCATTGATCATGGTTCTGGCCATTTCTTGCAGAGTCCTATTCTTTCGTTCTACAACTCCATTTTGCTGTGGAGTTCTAGGACAAGAGAAATCATGGGCAATACCATTTTCTTTGAAGAATTCTTCAAAGGATCTGTTCTCAAATTCACCACCATGATCACTTCTGACCTTTATGATTTTACACTCTTTTTCAGATTGAATCTGAATGCAGAAATCAAAGAACACTGAATGAGTCTCATCCTTGTGTTTCAAGAATTTTACCCACGTCCAGCGGCTATAATCATCTACGATGACTAATCCATATTTCTTCCCTCTGACAGATGCTGTTTTGACTGGGCCAAACAGATCAATGTGCAAGAGTTCTAATGGCCTTGAGGTAGAAACAACATTCTTGGACTTGAATGCAGGTTTGGAGAACTTGCCCTTCTGACATGCTTCACAAAGAGCATCTGATTTGAATTTCAGATTAGGGAGTCCTCTGACAAGATCCAGTTTGTTAATCTGAGAAATCTTTCTCAAACTAGCATGACCTAATCTTCTGTGCCAGACCCACTGCTCTTCAGAAACAGACATAAGACAAGTCACCTTCTGACTCATAAGATCTTGCAGATCTGTCTTATAAATGTTGTTCTTCCTCTTGCCTGTAAATAGGATTGAGCCATCCTTCTGATTTATAGCTTTGCAAGACTTTTGATTAAAGATTATATCATAACCATTGTCACTCAATTGACTGATAGATAAGAGGTTATGTGTTAATCCTTCTACAAGAAGTACATTAGAGATGGAAGGAGAGTTACCAGACTTTATAGTTCCAGAGCCAATTATCTTTCCCTTCTGATCTCCTCCAAACTTGACTTCTCCTCCAGACTTAAGCACCAGGTCTTGGAACATAGACCTTCTTCCTGTCATGTGTCGTGAGCATCCAGAGTCCAGGTACCATGACATGTCGTGCTTTGTCCTTTTTGCAGTCAAGGATATCTGCAATAGGAATAATCTTATCCTTAGGTACCCACATTTTCTTGGGTCCTTTCTTGTTAGATTTTCTCAAGTTCTGATTGAACTTGGGTTTAACATTGTAAGCAATAGGAGGAACAGCATGATAATTTTTAATGTGAGTTTCATGATATTTCCTAGGTTGTGTCACATGCTTTTTGGTGTGTGTTATGTGAAAACTTTGAGCATGTGAAGTGTGCCTAATATCATGGGAGTGGCCATACTTGAACTGATCATACAATGGCTTGTATGTGAATTTCATTTCATCAACAGGTTCAAGTTTGTATGGGGTTTCACCCTCAAAACCAATGCCAACTCTTTTGTTTCCAGACACAGCATATATCATAGAAGCTAGCTGACTTCTGCCAATACTTCTAGATAAGAACTTCCTGAAACTTAAATCATATTCTTTCAGAATATGGTTCAGACTAGGAGTGGATTTTTCTGAATCAGAAGGAGATCCAACATTATTGGATAATTTTAAAAGTTTTTCTTTTAATTCAGAATTCTCCAACTCAAGCTTCTTTGTTTCAAATTCAAATAGCTTTTTCAGCTTTTTGTATTTGAGACTGATCTGAGACTTGAGTTCCAGAAGTTCAGTTAGACCGGAAACTAACTCATCTCTAGTAAGTTCAGAAAATACCTCTTCAGAATCTGATTCTGATGTAGATTCTGATCCGTCATCTTCTGTCGCCATCAGCGCACAATTAGCCTGCTCATCTTCAGAGTCTGAATCATCTTCTGACTCATCCCAGGTTGCCATAAGACCTTTCTTCTTATGAAACTTCTTCTTGGGATTTTCCTTCTGAAGTTTTGGACATTCATTCTTGAAGTGTCCAGGCTCATTGCATTCATAGCACATGACCTTCTTCTTGTCAAATCTTCTGTCATCAGAAGATTCTCCACGTTCAAATTTCTTTGAACTTCTGAAGCCTCTGAACTTCCTTTGCTTGGTCTTCCAGAGTTGATTTAGCCTTCTGGAGATCAAAGACAGTTCATCTTCTTCTTCAGATTCTGATTCTTCAGGATCTTCTTCTCTAGCCTGAAAAGCGTTAGTGCATTTCTTGATATTGGATTTTAATGCAATAGACTTACCTTTCTTTTGAGGCTCATTTGCGTCCAGATCTATTTCATGACTTCTCAAGGCACTGATAAGCTCTTCCAGAGAAACTTCATTCAGATTCTTTGCAATCTTGAATGCAGTCACCATAGGACCCCATCTTCTGGGTAAGCTTCTGATGATCTTCTTTACGTGATCAGCCTTGGTGTATCCCTTGTCAAGAACTCTCAATCCAGCAGTAAGAGTTTGAAATCTTGAAAACATCTTTTCAATGTCTTCATCATCCTCCATCTTGAAGGCTTCATACTTCTGGATTAAAGCTAGAGCTTTAGTCTCCTTGACTTGAGCATTTCCTTCATGAGTCATTTTCAAGGACTCATATATGTCATAGGCCGTTTCCCTGTTAGATATCTTCTCATACTCAGCATGAGAGATAGCATTCAGCAAAACAGTTCTGCATTTATGATGATTCCTGAAGAGCTTTTTCTGATCATCATTCATTTCTTGCCTTGTCAGCTTTACGCCACTGGCATTCACTGGATGTTTGTAACCATCCATCAGAAGATCCCATAGATCACCATCTAGACCAAGAAAGTAACTTTCCAGTTTATCTTTCCAGTATTCAAAGTTTTCACCATCAAATACCGGCGGTCTAGTATAACCATTGTTACCGTTGTATTGCTCAGCAGAGCCAGATGTAGATGCAGGTGTAGACTTTTCACTTTCATCAACCATCTTTTACTGAAGCGTTTTTCTCTTCCTGAATCTTTTCTAAACACGGTTAAGTGCTTGCACCTTAGAACCGGCGCTCTGATGCCAATTGAAGGATAGAAAAACACTTAGAAAGGGGGGGTTTGAATAAGTGTAGCTTTAAAAACTTGACAGATAAAAATAAATTGCACAGTTATTTTTATCCTGGTTCGTTGTTAACTAAACTACTCCAGTCCACCCCCGCAGAGATGATTTACCTCAACTGAGGATTTAATCCACTAATCGCACGGATTACAATGGTTCTCCACTTAGTCAGCAACTAAGTCTTCCAGAGTCTTCTGATCACACACTGATCACTCTAGGAACAACTGCTTAGATACCCTCTAAGACTTTTCTAGAGTATACTGATCCACACGATCACTCTAGTTACAACCTGCTTAGATAACTTCTAAGACTTCCTAGAGTATTCTGATCCACACGATCACTCTAGTTCCTTACAACTTAATGTAATCAATTCTAAGAGTATTACAATTGCTTCTTAAAAGCTATAATCACAAACTGTGATATTTCTCTTAACGTTTAAGCTTAATCTCACTAATATATTACAACAGCAATGTAGTGAGCTTTGATGAAGATGAAGATTCTGAGCTTTGATTTGAACAGCGTTTCAGCAAGTTAATATGAGTTGTTTTGGTGCAGAAATCGTTAACCTTGCTTCTCATCAGAACTTCATATTTATAGGCGTTGGAGAAGATGACCGTTGAGTGCATTTAATGCTTTGCGTGTTCCGTACAGCATCGCATTTAATGTTATACGCTTTTGTCAACTACCTCGAGCCTTGTTCACGCTGTGTCTACTGACGTAGCCTTTAGTAGCTTTTAACGTTCCTTTTGTCAGTCAGCGTAGCTTGCCACTTGTACTTTCTTCTGATCTGATGTTTGTGAATACAACGTTTGAATATCATCAGAGTCAAACAGCTTGGTGCAAAGCATCTTCTGATCTTCTGACCTTGAAGTGCTTCTGAGCGTGATACCATCAGAACTTCAGTGCTTCTGTTCTCTTGTTCTTCTGATGCTTCCATAGACCCATGTTCTGATTCTGCTTCGACCATCTTCTGATGTCTTGCCAGACCATGTTCTGATGTTGCATGCTGAACCCTTTGAGACAAAGCTTCTGAGCGCTGAATTATGCATACTCTTTATATATTTCCTGAAAAGGAAATTGCATTGGATTAGAGTACCATATTATCTTAAGCAAAATTCATATTATTGTTATCATCAAAACTAAGATAATTGATCAGAACAAATCTTGTTCTAACACAGTCAACCACACAGGATCCTTTTATTTAATTTTTCTATATTTCTTTTAATTAATTTAATTTCTCTTCTAAATTGATTAAAAATAGTTTAAAAAAATCAAAAAATTATGCAAAAATATTTTTAGGTTGATAAAATAATATATTAATTTTTGACATAAAAATATTTTATTTTCCTTTATAATTAAAATATTTTGTTTAATTAATTAGTATATATT